>NC_088421.1:39329751-39647910 GCF_034236695.1 Oncorhynchus nerka
CAGAGTCCTTTAATGTCAAAACACAGGGAAGACATAGATCCTCTTCAGATGTATATAATGGCAAAATAGACAACCCGCAGAGAGGGCGACAAATGAATCATAAAGTCCTTCTGATATATACAGAAGAGTCCCCTTCTTAGCAGCAGAGGAGAATAGCAGGGTTAGCGGCGACAGACTGCTGGTCTCTCTGGGTAGGCGCGGGTTGTAGAGGACAGAGGTACCTGATCACACGTAGCATCAGATGAACAGGCAGATTCCGACAGGACGGGACAAGGGTGAAGCAAACGAGACGATAGTTTGGTTCTGGCATGAGAAACTCAAACGAGAATCTGACAAAGACAGAAGCAGGAACAGAGAGAGAAATACAGACCTAATCAGAGGGAAAAAGGGAACAGGTGGGAAAAGGGTGAACGAGGTAGTTAGAGAACCTGAGGAACAGCTGGGGGAAGGAGAGGAAGAGAAGGTAACCTAATACGACCAGCAGAGGGAGACGGAGTGAAGAGAAAGAACAGGAACAAGACATAATATGACAATACATGACAGTACCCCCCCACTCACCGAGCGCCTCCTGGCGCACTCGAGGAGGAAACCTGGCGGCAACGGAGGAAATCATCGATCAGCGAACAGTCCAGCACGTCCCGAGAGGGAACCCAACTCCTTTCCTCAGGACCGTACCCCTCCCAATCCACTAGGTACTGATGACCACGGCCCCGAGGACGCATGTCCAAAATCTTCCCGGACCCTGTAGATAGGTGCGCCCTCGACAAGGATGGGGGGAGACGAGCGGGGCGCGAAGAACGGGCTTAACACAGGAGACATGGAAGACCGGGTGGACGCGACGAAGATATCGAGGGAGAAGAAGTCGCACTGCGACAGGATTAATGATCTGAGAAATACGGAACGGACCAATGAACCGCGGGGTCAACTTGCGAGAAGCTGTCTTAAGGGGAAGGTTTTGAGTGGAGTGCCATACTCTCTGACCGCGACAATATCTAGGACTCTTAGTTCTACGCTTATTAGCGGCTCTCACAGTCTGCGCCCTATAACGGCAAAGTGCAGACCTGACCCTCTTCCAGGTGCGCTCACAACGTTGGACAAAAGCCTGAGCGGAGGGGACGCTGGACTCGGCGAGCTGAGACGAGAACAGCGGAGGCTGGTACCCGAGGCTACTCTGAAAAGGAGATAGCCCGGTCGCAGACGAAGGAAGCGAGTTGTGGGCGTATTCTGCCCAGGGGAGCTGTTCTGACCAAGACGCAGGGTTACGAAAAGAAAGACTGCGTAAGATGCGACCAATAGTCTGATTGGCCCGTTCTGCTTGACCGTTAGACTGGGGGGTGAAAGCCGGAAGAGAGACTGACGGAAGCCCCAATCAAACGGCAAAACTCCCTCCAAAATTGAGACGTGAATTGCGGACCCCTGTCCGAAACGACATCTGACGGAAGGCCATGAATTCTGAAAACATTCTCGATGATGATTTGTGCCGTTTCTTTAGCAGAAGGGAGCTTAGCGAAGGGAATAAAATGAGCCGCCTTAGAGAACCTATCGACAACCGTAAGAATAACAGTCTTCCCGCTGACGAAGGCAGTCCGGTGATAAAATCTAAGGCGATGTGAGACCACGGTCGAGAGGAATGGGAAGCGGTCTGAGACGGCCGGCAGGAGGGGGAGTTACCGGACTTAGTCTGCGCGCAGACCGAACAAGCAGCCACGAAACGACGCATGTCACGCTCCTGAGTGGGCCACCAAAACGCTGGCGAATGGAAGCAAGCGTACCCCGAACGCCGGGGTGGCCGGCTAACTTGGCAGAGTGAGCCCACTGAAGAACGGCCAGACGAGTAGGAACGGGAACGAAAAGAAGGTTCCTAGGACAAGCGCGGCGACGGAGTGTGAGTGAGTGCTTGCTTTACCTGCCTCTCAATTCCCCAGACAGTCAACCGACAACACACCCCTCAGGGAGAATCCCCTCGGGGTCGGTGGAGGCTACTGAAGAACTGAAGAGACGAGATAAAGCATCAGGCTTGGTGTTCTTAGAGCCCGGACGATAAGAAATTACGAACTCGAAACGAGCGAAAAACAGCGCCCAACGAGCCTGACGCGCATTAAGTCGTTTGGCAGAACGGATGTACTCAAGGTTCCTATGGTCAGTCCAAACGACAAAAGGAACGGTCGCCCTCCAACCACTGTCGCCATTCGCCTAGGGCTAAGCGGATGGCGAGCAGTTCGCGGTTTCCACATCATAGTTACGTTCCGACGGCGACAGGCGATGAGAAAAATACGCGCAAGGGTGGACCTTGTCGTCAGAGAGGGAGTGCTGAGAAAGAATGGCTCCCACGCCCACCTCTGACGCGTCAACCTCGACAACGAACTGTCTAGAGACGTCAGGTGTAACAAGGATAGGTGCGGATGTAAAACGATTCTTGAGGAGATCAAAAGCTCCCTGGGCGGAAACGGACCACTTAAAGCACGTCTTGACAGAAGTAAGGGCTGTGAGAGGAGCTGCCACCTGACCGAAATTACGGATGAAACGACGATAGAAATTTCGAAGCCGAGAAAGCGCTGCAGCTCGACGCGTGACTTAGAACGGGCCAATCAATGACAGCTTGGACCTTAGCGGGATCCATCTTAAAGCCTTCAGCGGAAATAACAGAACCGAGAAATGTGACGGAGGAGGCATGAAAAGTGCACTTCTCAGCCTTCACAAAAAGACAATTCTCTAAAAGGCGCTGGAGGACACGTCGAACGTGCTGAACATGAATCTGGAGTGACGGTGAAAAAATCAGGATATCGTCAAGGTAAACGAAAACAAAGATGTTCAGCATGTCTCTCAGGACGTCATTGACTAATGCCTGAAAGACAGCTGGAGCATTAGCGAGGAAAAAGGAAGAACCCGGTATTCAAAGTGCCCTAACGGAGTGTTAAACGCCGTTTTCCACTCGTCCCCCTCCCTGATGCGCACAAGATGGTAAGCGTTACGAAGGTCCAACTTAGTGAAAAACCTGGCTCCCTGCAGGATCTCGAAGGCTGAAGACATAAGAGGGAGCGGATAACGATTCTTCACTGTTATGTCATTCAGCCCTCGATAATCTATGCAGGGGCGCAGGGACCCGTCCTTCTTCTTAACAAAAAAACCCCACTCCGGCGGGAGAGGAGGAGGGGACTATGGTACCGGCGTCGAGAGCTACAGGCAAATAATCTTCGAGAGCCTTACGTTCGGGAGCCGACAGAGAGTATAGTCTACCCCGGGGGGGAGTGGTTCCCGGAAGGAGATCAATACTACAATCATACGACCGGTGCGGAGGAGACAGAGGAAACAGGAGGGATAGCAGACATTAAACATTTCACATGACAAGAGACGTTCCAGGAGAGGATAGAATTACTAGACCAATTAATAGAAGGATTATGACAAACTAGCCAGGGATGGCCCAAAACAACAGGTGTAAAAGGTGAACGAAAAATTAAAAAAGAAAGGGTTTCGCTATGATTACCAGAGACAGTGAGGGTTAAAGGTAGCGTTTCACGCTGAATCCTGGGGAGAGAACTACCATCCAAAGCGAACAAGGCCGTGGGCTCCCTTAACTGTCTGAGAGGAATGTCATGTTCCCGAGCCCAGGTTTCGTCCATAAAACAGCCCTCCGCCCCAGAGTCTATCAAGGCACTGCAGGAAGCTGACGAACCGGTCCAGCGTAGATGGACCGACAAGGTAGTTCAGGATCTTGAAGGAGAGACCAGAGTAGTAGCGCTCACCAGTAGCCCTCCGCTTACTGATGAGCTCTGGCTTTTACTGGACATGAAGTGACAAAATGACCAGCGGAACCGCAATAGAGACAGAGGCGGTTGGTGATTCTCCGTTCCCTCTCCTTAGTCGAGATGTGGATACCCCCCAGCTGCATAGGCTCAGCACCCGAGCCGGCGGAGGAAGATGGTAGTGATGCGGAGAGGGGGGCAACGGAGAACGCGAGCTCCTCTCCACGAGCTCGGCGACGAAGATCAAACCGTCGCTCTATGCGAATAGCGAGTTCAATCAAGGAATCCACGCTGGAAGGAACCTCCCGGGAGAGAATCTCATCCTTTACCTCTGCGCGGAGACCCTCCAGAAAACGAGCGAGCAAAGCCGGCTCGTTCCAGTCACTGGAGGCAGCAAGAGTGCGAAACTCAATAGAGTAATCTGTTATGGATCGATTACCTTGACATAGGGAAGACAGAACCCTAGAAGCTTCCTCCCCAAAAACAGAACGATCAAAAACCCGTATCATCTCCTCCTTAAAGTCCTGATACTGGTTAGTACACTCAGCCCTCGCCTCCCAGATTGCCGTGCCCCACTCACGAGTCCGTCCAGTAAGGAGAGATATGACGTAGGCGATACGAGCTGTGCTCCTGGAGTAAGTGTTGGGCTGGAGAGAAAACACAATATCACACTGGGTGAGGAACGAGCAGGCATTCAGTGGGCTCCCCAGAGTAACACGGCGGGTTATTGATTCTGGGCTCCGGAGATTCGGAAGCCCTGGAAGTGGCCGGTGGATCGAGGCGGAGATGGTGAATCTGTTTTGTGAGGTCGGAGACTTGGGCGGCCAGGGTCTCAACGGCATGTCGAGCAGCAGACAATTCCTGCTCGTGTCTGCCTAGCACGCTCCCTGGATCTCTCGACGGCTGAGTGGAGAGGATCCGAAGTCGCTGGGTCCATTCTTGGTCAGATTCTTCTGTTATGCAGGTGAGTGAGGACCCAAAAGCGGTTTAACAAAAACAGAGTCCTTTAATGTCAAAACACAGGGAAGACATAGATCCTTTTCAGATGTATATAATGGCAAAATAGACAACCCGCAGAGAGGGCGACAAATGAATCATAAAGTCCTTCTGATATATACAGAAGAGTCCCCTTCTTAGCAGCAGAGGAGAATAGCAGGGTTAGCGGCGACAGACTGCTGGTCTCTCTGGGTAGGCGCGGGTCGTAGAGGACAGAGGTACCTGATCACACGTAGCATCAGATGAACAGGCAGATTCCGACAGGACGGGACAAGGGTGAAGCAAACGAGACGATAGTTTGGTTCTGGCATGAGAAACTCAAACGAGAATCTGACAAAGACAGAAGCAGGAACAGAGAGAGAAATAGAGACCTAATCAGAGGGAAAAAGGGAACAGGTGGGAAAAGGGTGAACGAGGTAGTTAGAGAAGATGAGGAACAGCTGGGGGAAGGAGAGGAAGAGAAGGTAACCTAATACGACCAGCAGAGGGAGACGGAGTGAAGAGAAAGAACAGGAACAAGACATAATATGACAATACATGACACTTAAAGTGCAAAATACAATGAGCATGGTTTATTCTGTAAGGCAGTGATTCTGTAAGGGGAAACTGTCATGCCATTTCTGACTAGATGATTGAAGATGAGTCCGTTATGAAAGAACAAAACATATCACTTGAGGCAAATCCATGTAAATAGATATCTACGGACAAAGTTAATTTTAAAACCTACTTTTCCATTGGGGACACAGTAGATATTAATAACAAGGTAGCTTCAGAAATGTGCAAACTCACTTCCCTCATTAGAAAACATCACCTACGATAAATCTTGATTATTTTCTTGATTGCTGTTTGGTTGAGATAAAAATGTCAGACCCCAGAGTTAGCCCAACATCTCACCTAGTTGCATCCCTGAGTCTAAGACCAAAAGTCTAGTGATAAAGAATTCAGTCTTTCCCTCCACTACGTGATACAGAAATACACATTGGAAAAGTGCACACAAGACCATCAGCAATCAAACATTTTGTGCTGGAGGTTGGTGGCACCTCAATTGGGGAGGAAGGGCTTGTGATAATGGCTGGAGATGAATAGGTGGAATGGTACCAAATACATCAAACACATAGTTTCCAATGTGTTTGATGCCATTCCATTCGTTCCATTCCAGACATTATGAGCCTTTCTCCCCTCAGCAGCCTCCACTGGAGGTGTAAGTGTATTCTATAAACATGATTGTAAACATATCTGTGGCCCTTACATACAGTATACAGGGACTATAAAGTCTGTACAAAGTCTGCATCTGAAATGGCACCCCAACCTGGTCGGTCAAAAGTAGTGCACTACATTGGCGGAGTCTGGGGGTTGGAGCTTTGGCTATGCTCCATTCCGACTTGTCATTCCTCCAACATAGTCTGTCCCCCTGACTTCATACTGTCCTGTCTAAAAACCAATAAAAGTATGAAATGATGTTCGACTCTTCAGGAAGAAAAAGTAGGGAATAGGGAGCCATGTGGGATGCAAACGAAGGCAGAGTAGAATCAGTTGTCGGTGGTTGAACTATCTCTGGCTGCGCTCCTGTTTGAAGGCCACGGTGAACTTCCAGGCTTCTATGTACTGAGCCAGACTGATCTCTCCGGGGAACAACTCGTCCACGTCGTGGGGAACGTCAAGGTCTTTCCGCTCCATGTAGGACACCAGGGTGTCTTTCAGGCTGCAGGACAATGGAGGAGAGGATAATGGACACACGTTCCAGGTCAAATGTACATGTAGGTAGAGTTATTAAAGTGATTACGTATAGATGACAACAACGGAGAGTAGCAGTGGTGTAGAAGAGGGGACAGGGGGGTAATGCAGATAGTCTGGGTAGCCACTTCATTAGATGTTTAGGAGTCTTATGGCTTGGGGGTAGAAGATGTTTAGAAGTCTCTTGGACCTAGACTTGGCGCTCCGGTACCGCTTTCCGTGTGGAAGAAGAGAGAGCAGTCTATGATCTGTTGGTGCGGTATGAACATTGAAGTGGGTCTAGGGTTGCTGGGATAATGTTGTTGATGTGAGCCATGACCAGCCTTTCAAAGCACTTCATGGCTACAGACGTGAGTGCGACGGGTCGGTAGTCATTTAGGCAGGTTACCTTAGTTTTCTTGGGCACAGGCACTATGGTGGTCTGCTTAAAACATGTTTGGTATTACAGACTCAGACAGGGAGAGGTTGAAAACAGTGAATGATATTTACCAAAATACATTATCTGCCGCCCCTTGTCTTACCAGACGTCGCTGTTCTATACTGCCGGTATATTGTATAACCAGCCAGCTGTATGTTGATATTGTCATCGTTCAGCCACAAGTCCATGAAGCATAAGATGTTACAGTTTTTAATGTCCTGTTGGTAGTTTAATCTTCCGCGTAATTAGTCGATTTTATTCTCCACGGATTGCACGTTTTCTAGCAGAATAGAGGGAAGTGGGTGTTTATTCATTTGCCTACAAATTCTCAGAAGGCAGCCGGCTCAGTTACCTTCGGCCCCTCTTTCTCCACCTCCTCTTCACCCAGATCACAGGGATCAGGGCCTGTTCCCGAGAAGCAGTAAATCCTTCGCATCGGGCTCGTCAGAGTCGTGAAAGAAAAAAAAGGATTCTGCTAGTCCATGGTGAGTAATCACAGTCCTGATATCTAGAAGTTATTTTCGGTCATAAGAGACGGTAGCGGCAACATTATGTACAAAATAAGTAAAAAAATAAGTTACAAACAACACAAATAAACAAACAAAAAAAAACAATCGGCTGGGGGAACGTAAAACTTCGACCTTCTTCTCTGGCGCCATCTTACCAAAAGCATCTGGGACAAATCATTCACTAACACTAAACCCTATACTTCAACTAAATCATGTAATGAATAATGTGGAAATTGAGCAAGTTGAGGATACTAAACTGCTTGGAATAATCCTGGATTGTAAACTGTTGTGGTCAAAACATACAGTACTGATGCATCAGTAGCTAAGATGGGCAGAGGTCTGTCGATAAATCAAATCAAATCAAAATCAAATCAAATTTTATTTGTCACATACACATGGTTAGCAGATGTGCGAGTGTAGCGAAATGCTTGTGCTTCTAGTTCCGACAATGCAGTAATAACCAACAAGTAATCTAGCTAACAATTCCAAAACTACTACCTTATAGACACAAGTGTAAGGGGATAAAGAATATGTACATAAAGATATATGAATGAGTGATGGTACAGAGCGGCATAGGCAAGATACAGTAGATGGTATTGAGTGCAGTATATACATATGAGATGAGTATGTAAACAAAGTGGCATAGTTAAAGTGGCTAGTGATACATGTATTACATAAAGATGCAGTAGATGATATAGAGTACAGTATACACATATACATATGAGATGAATAATGTAGGGTATGTAAACATTATATTAGGTAGCATTGTTTAAAGTGGCTAGTGATATATTTTACATCATTTCCCATCAATTCCCATTATTAAAGTGGCTGGAGTTGAGTCAGTGTGTTGGCAGCAGCCACTCAATGTTAGTGGTGGCTGTTTAACTGTCTGATGGCCTTGAGATAGAAGCTGTTTTTCAGTCTCTCGGTCCCAGCTTTGATGCACCTGTACTGACCTCGCCTTCTGGATGATAGTGGGGTGAACAGGCAGTGGCTCGGGTGGTTGTTGTCCTTGATGATCTTTATGGCCTTCCTGTGACATCGGGTGGTGTAGGTGTCCTGGAAGGCAGGTAGTTTGCCCCCGGTGATGCGTTGTGCAGACCTCACTACCCTCTGGAGAGCCTTACGGTTGTGGGCGGAGCTGTTGCCGTACCAGGCGGTGATACAGCCCGACAGGATGCTCTCGATTGTGCATCTGTAGAAGTTTGTGAGTGCTTTTGGTGACAAGCCGAATTTCTTCAGCCTCCTGAGGTTGAAGAGGCGCTGCTGCGCCTTCTTCACGATGCTGTCTGTGTGGGTGGACCAATTCAGTTTGTCTGTGATGTGTACGCCGAGGAACTTAAAACTTACTACCCTCTCCACTACTGTTCCATCGATGTGGATATGGGGGTGTTCCCTCTGCTGTTTCCTGAAGTCCACAATCATCTCCTTAGTTTTGTTGACGTTGAGTGTGAGGTTATTTTCCTGACACCACACTCCGAGGGCCCTCACCTCCTCCCTGTAGGCCGTCTCGTCGTTGTTGGTAATCAAGCCTACCACTGTTGTGTCGTCCGCAAACTTGATGATTGAGTTGGAGGCGTGCGTGGCCACGCAGTCGTGGGTGAACAGGGAGTACAGGAGAGGGCTGAGAACGCACCCTTGTGGGGCCCCAGTGTTGAGGATCAGCGGGGTGGAAATGTTGTTGCCTACCCTCACCACCTGGGGGCGGCCCGTCAGGAAGTCCAGTACCCAGTTGCACAGGGCGGGGTCGAGACCCAGGGTCTCGAGCTTGATGACGAGCTTCGAGGGCAGTATGGTGTTAAATGCCGAGCTGTAGTCGATGAACAACATTCTCACATAGGTATTCCTCTTGTCCAGATGGGTTAGGGCAGTGTGCAGTGTGGTTGAGATTGCATCGTCTGTGGACCTATTTGGGCGGTAAGCAAATTGGAGTGGGTCTAGGGTGTCAGGTAGGGTGGAGGGGATATGGTCCTTGACTAGTCTCTCAAAGCACTTCATGATGACGGAAGTGAGTGCTACGGGGCGGTAGTCGTTTAGCTCAGTTACCTTAGCTTTCTTGGGAACAGGAACAATGGTGGCCCTCTTGAAGCATGTGGGAACAACAGACTGGGATAGGGATTGATTGAATATGTCCGTAAACACACCAGCCAGCTGGTCTGCGCATGCTCTGAGGGCGCGGCTGGGGATGCCGTCTGGGCCTGCAGCCTTGCAAGGGTTGACACGTTTAAATGTTTTCCTCACGTCGGCTGCAGTGAAGGAGAGTCCGCATGTTTTAGTAGCGGGCCGTGTCAGTGGCACTGTATTGTCCTCAAAGTGGGCAAAAAGTTATTTAGTCTGCCTAGGAGCAAGACATCCTGGTCCGTGACAGGGCTGGTTTTCTTTTTGTAATCCGTGATTGACTGTAGACCCTGCCACATACCTCTTGTGTCTGAGCCGTTGAATTGAGATTCTACTTTGTCTCTATACTGACGCTTAGCTTGTTTGATTGCCTTGCGGAGGGAATAGTTACACTGTTTGTATTCGGTCATGTTCCCGGTCACCTTGCTCTGATTCAAAGCAGTGGTTCGGGCTTTCAGTTTCACGCGAATGCTGCCATCAATCCACGGTTTCTGGTTTGGGAATGTTTTAATCGTTGCTATGGGAACGACATCTTCAACGCACGTTCTAATGAACTTGCTCACCGAATCAGCGTATTCGTCAATGTTGTTGTCTGACGCAATACGAAACATATCCCAGTCCACGTGATGGAAGCAGTCTTGGAGTGTGGAATCAGATTGGTCGGACCAGCGTTGAACAGACCTCAGCGCGGGAGCTTCTTGTTTTAGTTTCTGTCTGTAGGCAGGGATCAACAAAATGGAGTCGTGGTCATCTTTTCCGAAAGGAGGGCGGGGCAGGGCCTTATATGCGTTGCAAAAGTTAGAATAGCAGTGATCCAAGGTTTTTCCAGCCCTGGTTGCGCAATCGATATGCTGATAAAATTTAGAGAGTCTTGTTTTCAGATTAGCCTAATTAATCCCCAGCTACAATGAATGCAGCCTCCGGATAAATGGATTCCAGTTTGCAAAGAGTCAAATAAAGTTCGTTCAGAGCCATCAATGTGTCTGCTTGGGGGGGAATATATATGGCTGTGATTATAATCGAAGAGAATTCCCTTGGAAGATAATGCGGTCGACATTTGATTGTGAGGAATTCTAAATCAGGTGAACAGAAGGACTTGATTACCTGTATGTTGTTATGATCACACCACGTCACGTTAACCATGAAGCATACGCCCCCGCCCCTCTTCTTACCAAAAAGATGTTTGTTTCTGTCTGCGCGATGCGTGGAGAAACCAGCTGGCTGCACCGACTCCGATAGCGTCTCTCCAGTGAGCCATGTTTCCGTGAAGCAAAGAACGTTACAGTCTCTGATGTCCCTCTGGAATGCTACCCTTGCTCGGATTTCATCAACCTTGTTGTCAAGAGACTGGACATTGGCGAGAAGAATGCTAGGGAGTGGTGCACGATGTGCCCGTCTCCGGAGTCTGACCAGAAGACCGCTCCATTTCCCCCTTTTACGAAGTCGTTTTTTTGGGTCGCCGGCTGGGATCCATTCCGTTGTCCTGGGTGAAAGGCAGAACACAGGATCCGCTTCGCGAAAGTCATATTCTTGGTCGTACTGATGGTGAGTTGACGCTGCTCTTATGTTCAGTAGTTCTTCTCGACTGTATATAATGAAACCTAAGATGACCTGGGGTACCAATGTAAGAAATAACACCTAAAAAAACAAAAGACTGCATAGTTTCCTAGGAACGAGAAGCGAGGCGGCCATCTCTGTCGGCGCCGGAAGTCTAATAATAAAGCGCTGATCTGCTTTCTTAACAACAATATCAACAAGCCAGGTCCTACAGGCCCTAGTTTTGTCACACCTGGACAACTCCCCAGTCGTGTGGTCAGTTGCCACAAAGACTGGCCCAGAACAGGGCAGCAGCTGGCCCTTAAATGTACATGTAGAACTAACATTAATAATATGTATGTCAATCTCTCATGGCTAAAAGTAGAGGACAGATTGACTTCATCACTACTTGTTGTTGTAAGAAGTATTGACATGTTGAATGCACCTAGCTGTCTATTTAAACTACTAGCAGACAACTCGGACACTATGCATACCCCACAAGACATGCCACCAGAGGTCTCTTCACAGTCCCCAAGTCCAGAACCGTTTATGGGAGGTGCACAATACTACGTAGAGCCATGGCTACATGGAACTCTATTCTACAATAAGTAACTCACGCGAGCAGTAAAATCAGATTTTAAAAAACAGATTAAAAAATGCACCTTATGGAACAGTGAGGACCGTGAAGAGTCACACCCGGGTACAAACACAAGCATAACATACACACCTGGATTGTGTGTAGTACCAGAGTAGTGGCCTGAGGGCACACACTTAATGTATTGTGAAATCTGTTGTAAAATGTATTTTAATGTTTAGAAATTGTATTATAATGTATATTACTGTCTTAATGTTTGCTGGCAGCAGCTAATGGGGATCCAAAATAAATACAAATACAGACAGTCAATCCTCTTTAGTGGTGTTTAACTCCCACTGTTACCATGATATACACAACCAAACCTCTTTAGTGATGTTTAACTCCCACTGTTACCATGATATACACAACCAATCCTCTTTAGTGGTGTTTAACTCCCACTGTTACCATGATATACACAACCAATCCTCTTTAGTGATGTTTAACTCCCACTGTTACCATGATATACACAACCAATCCTCTTTAGTGATGTTTAACTCCCACTGTTACCATGATATACACAACCAAACCTCTTTAGTGGTGTTTAACTCCCACTGTTACCATGATATACACAACCAATCCTCTTTAGTGGTGTTTAACTCCCACTGTTACCATGATATACACAACCAATCCTCTTTAGTGGTGTTTAACTCCCACTGTTACCATGATATACACAACCAATCCTCTTTAGTGATGTTTAACTCCCACTGTTACCATGATATACACAACCAATCCTCTTTAGTGGTGTTTAACTCCCACTGTTACCATGATATACACAACCAATCCTCTTTAGTGATGTTTAACTCCCACTGTTACCATGATATACACAACCAATCCTCTTTAGTGGTGTTTAACTCCCACTGTTACCATGATATACACAACCAATCCTCTTTAGTGGTGTTTAACTCCCACTGTTACCATGATATACACAACCAATCCTCTTTAGTGATGTTTAACTCCCACTGTTACCATGATATACACAACCAATCCTCTTTAGTGGTGTTTAACTCCCACTGTTACCATGATATACACAACCAATCCTCTTTAGTGATGTTTAACTCCCACTGTTACCATGATATACACAACCAAACCTCTTTAGTGATGTTTAACTCCCACTGTTACCATGATATACACAACCAATCCTCTTTAGTGATGTTTAACTCCCACTGTTACCATGATATACACAACCAAACCTCTTTAGTGATGTTTAACTCCCACTGTTACCATGATATACACAACCAAACCTCTTTAGTGATGTTTAACTCCCACTGTTACCATGATATACACAACCAATCCTCTTTAGTGATGTTTAACTCCACTGTTACCATGATATACACAACCAAACCTCTTTAGTGATGTTTAACTCCCACTGTTACCATGATATACACAACCAATCCTCTTTAGTGGTGTTTAACTCCCACTGTTACCATGATATACACAACCAATCCTCTTTAGTGATGTTTAACTCCCACTGTTACCATGATATACACAACCAATCCTCTTTAGTGATGTTTAACTCCCACTGTTACCATGATATACACAACCAATCCTCTTTAGTGGTGTTTAACTCCCACTGTTACCATGATATACACAACCAATCCTCTTTAGTGGTGTTTAACTCCCACTGTTACCATGATATACACAACCAATCCTCTTTAGTGGTGTTTAACTCCCACTGTTACCATGATATACACAACCAATCCTCTTTAGTGATGTTTAACTCCCACTGTTACCATGATATACACAACCAATCCTCTTTAGTGATGTTTAACTCCCACTGTTACCATGATATACACAACCAATCCTCTTTAGTGATGTTTAACTCCCACTGTTACCATGATATACACAACCAATCCTCTTTAGTGGTGTTTAACTCCCACTGTTACCATGATATACACAACCAATCCTCTTTAGTGATGTTTAACTCCCACTGTTACCATGATATACACAACCAATCCTCTTTAGTGGTGTTTAACTCCCACTGTTACCATGATATACACAACCAATCCTCTTTAGTGATGTTTAACTCCCACTGTTACCATGATATACACAACCAATCCTCTTTAGTGATGTTTAACTCCCACTGTTACCATGATATACACAACCAATCCTCTTTAGTAATGTTTAACTCCCACTGTTACCATGATATACACAACCAATCCTCTTTAGTGATGTTTAACTCCCACTGTTACCATGATATACACAACCAAACCTCTTTAGTAATGTTTAACTCCCACTGTTACCATGATATACACAACCAATCCTCTTTAGTGATGTTTAACTCCCACTGTTACCATGATATACACAACCAATCCTCTTTAGTGATGTTTAACTCCCACTGTTACCATGATATACACAACCAAACCTCTTTAGTGATGTTTAACTCCCACTGTTACCATGATATACACAACCAATCCTCTTTAGTGATGTTTAACTCTCACTGTTACCATGATATACACAACCAAACCTCTTTAGTGGTGTTTAACTCCCACTGTTACCATGATATACACAACCAAACCTCTTTAGTGATGTTTAACTCCCACTGTTACCATGATATACACAACCAAACCTCTTTAGTGGTGTTTAACTCCCACTGTTACCATGATATACACAACCAAACCTCTTTAGTGATGTTTAACTCCCACTGTTACCATGATATACACAACCAATCCTCTTTAGTGATGTTTAACTCCCACTGTTACCATGATATACACAACCAATCCTCTTTAGTGATGTTTAACTCCCACTGTTACCATGATATACACAACCAAACCTCTTTAGTGATGTTTAACTCCCACTGTTACCATGATATACACAACCAATCCTCTTTAGTGATGTTTAACTCCCACTGTTACCATGATATACACAACCAAACCTCTTTAGTGATGTTTAACTCCCACTGTTACCATGATATACACAACCAATCCTCTTTAGTGGTGTTTAACTCCCACTGTTACCATGATATACACAACCAATCCTCTTTAGTGATGTTTAACTCCCACTGTTACCATGATATACACAACCAATCCTCTTTAGTGATGTTTAACTCCCACTGTTACCATGATATACACAACCAATCCTCTTTAGTGGTGTTTAACTCCCACTGTTACCATGATATACACAACCAATCCTCTTTAGTGGTGTTTAACTCCCACTGTTACCATGATATACACAACCAATCCTCTTTAGTGGTGTTTAACTCCCACTGTTACCATGATATACACAACCAATCCTCTTTAGTGATGTTTAACTCCCACTGTTACCATGATATACACAACCAATCCTCTTTAGTGGTGTTTAACTCCCACTGTTACCATGATATACACAACCAATCCTCTTTAGTGATGTTTAACTCCCACTGTTACCATGATATACACAACCAATCCTCTTTAGTGGTGTTTAACTCCCACTGTTACCATGATATACACAACCAATCCTCTTTAGTGGTGTTTAACTCCCACTGTTACCATGATATACACAACCAATCCTCTTTAGTGATGTTTAACTCCCACTGTTACCATGATATACACAACCAATCCTCTTTAGTGTGTTTAACTCCCACTGTTACCATGATATACACAACCAATCCTCTTTAGTGATGTTTAACTCCCACTGTTACCATGATATACACAACCAATCCTCTTTAGTGATGTTTAACTCCCACTGTTACCATGATATACACAACCAATCCTCTTTAGTGATGTTTAACTCCCACTGTTACCATGATATACACAACCAAACCTCTTTAGTAATGTTTAACTCCCACTGTTACCATGATATACACAACCAATCCTCTTTAGTGATGTTTAACTCCCACTGTTACCATGATATACACAACCAATCCTCTTTAGTGATGTTTAACTCCCACTGTTACCATGATATACACAACCAAACCTCTTTAGTGATGTTTAACTCCCACTGTTACCATGATATACACAACCAATCCTCTTTAGTGATGTTTAACTCCCACTGTTACCATGATATACACAACCAAACCTCTTTAGTGGTGTTTAACTCCCACTGTTACCATGATATACACAACCAAACCTCTTTAGTGATGTTTAACTCCCACTGTTACCATGATATACACAACCAAACCTCTTTAGTGGTGTTTAACTCCCACTGTTACCATGATATACACAACCAAACCCTTTCTTTACTGTTACCATGGTGATGTTTAACTCCCACTGTTACCATGATATACACAACCAATCCTCTTTAGTGGTGTTTAACTCCCACTGTTACCATGATATACACAACCAAACCTCTTTAGTGATGTTTAACTCCCACTGTTACCATGATATACACAACCAAACCTCTTTAGTAATGTTTAACTCCCACTGTTACCATGATATACACAACCAATCCTCTTTAGTGGTGTTTAACTCCCACTGTTACCATGATATACACAACCAATCCTCTTTAGTAATGTTTAACTCCCACTGTTACCATGATATACACAACCAAACCTCTTTAGTGATGTTTAACTCCCACTGTTACCATGATATACACAACCAAACCTCTTTAGTAATGTTTAACTCCCACTGTTACCATGATATACACAACCAATCCTCTTTAGTGGTGTTTAACTCCCACTGTTACCATGATATACACAACCAATCCTCTTTAGTGATGTTTAACTCCCACTGTTACCATGATATACACAACCAATCCTCTTTAGTGATGTTTAACTCCCACTGTTACCATGATATACACAACCAATCCTCTTTAGTGATGTTTAACTCCCACTGTTACCATGATATACACAACCAATCCTCTTTAGTGATGTTTAACTCCCACTGTTACCATGATATACACAACCAATCCTCTTTAGTGATGATATACACAACCAATCCTCTTTAGTTTAATGTTTAACTCCCACTGTTACCATGATATACACAACCAATCCTCTTTAGTGAGGTTTAACTCCCACTGTTACCATGATATACACAACCAATCCTCTTTAGTGAGGTTTAACTCCCACTGTTACCATGATATACACAACCAATCCTCTTTAGTGATGTTTAACTCCCACTGTTACCATGATATACACAACCAATCCTCTTTAGTGGTGTTTATCCCAGGTTAAGGACCCAACTGTTACCATGATATACAGGGAAAACAATCCTCTCTTTACAGTGATGTTTAACATAAATCCTCTATCTTTGTTCCATGATATACTAGTAATCCTCTTTAGAGGAGTTTAACTCCCACTGTTACCATGATATACACAACCAATCCTCTTTAGTGATGTTTAACTCCCACTGTTACATGATATACACAAGGTCCCTTTAGTGGTAAGGCGCGTTTATAGGACAGAGACACCTGCTCCCACTGTTACCATGATATCTAATCCTCTTTAGAATGTTTAAGGCAGTTACCATGATATACACAACAAACCTCTTTAGTGGCAAAGATAAACAACCTCTTTAGTGGTGTTTAACTCCCACTGTTACAGAAGCAGAAACAGAGTTTAAGAGAAACCTCTTTAGTGATGTTTAACTCACTGTTACCATGGGCAACCAATCCTCTTTAGGATGACACTGTGACCATGATATACACAACCAAACCTCTTTAGAGAATGTTTAACTCCCACTGTTAGCATGATATACACAACCAATCCTCTTTAGTAATGTTTAACTCCCACTGTTAATGATATAGTAACCAATCCTCTTTAGTGGTGTTTAACTCCCACTGTTACCATGATATACACAACCAAACCTCTTTAGTGATGTTTAAACTGTTACCATGAAAGCACACGGACAAGACATAACACCAACTTTAGTGGTGTTTAACTCCCACTGTTACCATGATATACACAACCAATCCTCTTTAGTGATGTTTAACTCCCACTGTTACCATGATATAAACATCACTTTAGTGATGTTTAAAGAGGATATACACAACCAATTGTGATGTTTCTTTCAGTACACAACCAAACAGTGGGGTTAACATCCCACTGTGTTACCATGATATACACAACCAATCCTCTTTAGGGAGTTAAACACTGTTACTAAAGAGGATTGGTTGTGTATAACTCCCACTGTTACCATGATATACACAACCTTAGTGATGTTTAACTCCCACTGTTACCATGATATACACAACCAATCCTCTTTAGTGATGTTTAACTCCCACTGTTACCATGATATACACAACCAATCCTCTTTAGTGATGTTTAACTCCCACTGTTACCATGATATACACAACCAAACCTCTTTAGTGATGTTTAACTCCCACTGTTACCATGATATACACAACCAATCCTCTTTAGTGATGTTTAACTCCCACTGTTACCATGATATACACAACCAATCCTCTTTAGTGGTGTTTAACTCCCACTGTTACCATGATATACACAACCAATCCTCTTTAGTGATGTTTAACTCCCACTGTTACCATGATATACACAACCAAACCTCTTTAGTGATGTTTAACTCCCACTGTTACCATGATATACACAACCAATCCTCTTTAGTGATGTTTAACTCCCACTGTTACCATGATATACACAACCAAACCTCTTTAGTGATGTTTAACTCCCACTGTTACCATGATATACACAACCAAACCTCTTTAATGACGTTTAACTCCCACTGTTACCATGATATACCAATCCTCTTTAGTGATGTTTAACTCCCACTGTTACCATGATATACACAACCTTTAGTGAAACCTCTTTAGTGATGTTTAACTCCCACTGTTACCATGATATACACAACCAAACCTCTTTAGTGATGTTTAACTCCCACTGTTACCATGATATACACAACCAAACCTCTTTAGTGGTGTTTAACTCCCACTGTTACCATGATATACACAATCAATCCTCTTTAGTGATGTTTAACTCCCACTGTTACCATGATATACACAACCAAACCTCTTTAATAACATTTAACTCCCACTGTTACCATGATATACACAACCAAACCTCTTTAGTGGTGTTTAACTCCCACTGTTACCATGATATACACAACCAAACCTCTTTAGTGATGTTTAACTCCCACTGTTACCATGATATACACAACCAAACCTCTTTAGTGGTGTTTAACTCCCACTGTTACCATGATATACACAACCAAACCTCTTTAGTGGTGTTTAACTCCCACTGTTACCATGATATACACAACCAATCCTCTTTAGTGATGTTTAACTCTCACTGTTACCATGATATACACAACCAAACCTCTTTAATGACGTTTAACTCCCACTGTTACCATGATATACACAACCAATCCTCTTTAGTAATGTTTAACTCCCACTGTTACCATGATATACACAACCAAACCTCTTTAGTGATGTTTAACTCCCACTGTTACCATGATATACACAACCAAACCTCTTTAGTAATGTTTAACTCCCACTGTTACCATGATATACACAACCAATCCTCTTTAGTGATGTTTAACTCCCACTGTTACCATGATATACACAACCAAACCTCTTTAGTGATGTTTAACTCCCACTGTTACCATGATATACACAACCAATCCTCTTTAGTGATGTTTAACTCCCACTGTTACCATGATATACACAACCAATCCTCTTTAGTGATGTTTAACTCCCACTGTTACCATGATATACACAACCAATCCTCTTTAGTGATGTTTAACTCCCACTGTTACCATGATATACACAACCAATCCTCTTTAGTGATGTTTAACTCCCACTGTTACCATGATATACACAACCAAACCTCTTTAGTGATGTTTAACTCCCACTGTTACCATGATATACACAACCAATACCTCTTTAGTGATGTTTAACTCCCACTGTTACCATGATATACACAACCAATCCTCTTTAGTGATGTTTAACTCCCACTGTTACCATGATATACACAACCAATCCTCTTTAGTGATGTTTAACTCCCACTGTTACCATGATATACACAACCAATCCTCTTTAGTGATGTTTAACTCCCACTGTTACCATGATATACACAACCAATCCTCTTTAGTGATGTTTAACTCCCACTGTTACCATGATATACACAACCAATCCTCTTTAGTGATGTTTAACTCCCACTGTTACCATGATATACACAACCAAACCTCTTTAGTGATGTTTAACTCCCACTGTTACCATGATATACACAACCAATCCTCTTTAGTGATGTTTAACTCCCACTGTTACCATGATATACACAACCAATCCTCTTTAGTAATGTTTAACTCCCACTGTTACCATGATATACACAACCAAACCTCTTTAGTGATGTTTAACTCCCACTGTTACCATGATATACACAACCAATCCTCTTTAGTGATGTTTAACTCCCACTGTTACCATGATATACACAACCAATCCTCTTTAGTGATGTTTAACTCCCACTGTTACCATGATATACACAACCAAACACCTTTAGTGATGTTTAACTCTCACTGTTACCATGATATACACAACCAATCCTCTTTAGTGGTGTTTAACTCCCACTGTTACCATGATATACACAACCAAACCTCTTTAGTGATGTTTAACTCCCACTGTTACCATGATATACACAACCAAACCTCTTTAGTGATGTTTAACTCCCACTGTTACCATGATATACACAACCAATCCTCTTTAGTGATGTTTAACTCCCACTGTTACCATGATATACACAACCAAACCTCTTTAGTGATGTTTAACTCCCACTGTTACCATGATATATCCCACACAACCAATCCTCTTTAGTGATGTTTAACTCCCACTGTTACCATGATATACACAACCAATCCTCTTTAGTGATGTTTAACTCCCACTGTTACCATGATATACACAACCAAACCTCTTTAGTGATGTTTAACTCCCACTGTTACCATGATATACACAACCAATCCTCTTTAGTGATGTTTAACTCCCACTGTTACCATGATATACACAACCAAACCTCTTTAGTGATGTTTAACTCCCACTGTTACCATGATATACACAACCAATCCTCTTTAGTGATGTTTAACTCCCACTGTTACCATGATATACACAACCAATCCTCTTTAGTGGTGTTTAACTCCCACTGTTACCATGATATACACAACCAATCCTCTTTAGTGATGTTTAACTCCCACTGTTACCATGATATACACAACCAATCCTCTTTAGTGATGTTTAACTCCCACTGTTACCATGATATACACAACCAATCCTCTTTAGTGATGTTTAACTCCCACTGTTACCATGATATACACAACCAATCCTCTTTAGTGATGTTTAACTCCCACTGTTACCATGATATACACAACCAATCCTCTTTAATGACGTTTAACTCCCACTGTTACCATGATATACACAACCAATCCTCTTTAATGACGTTTAACTCCCACTGTTACCATGATATACACAACCAATCCTCTTTAGTAATGTTTAACTCCCACTGTTACCATGATATACACAACCAATTCTCTTTAATGATGTTTAACTCCCACTGTTACCATGATATACACAACCAATCCTCTTTAATGACGTTTAACTCCCACTGTTACCATGATATACACAACCAATCCTCTTTAGTGATGTTTAACTCCCACTGTTACCATGATATAGACAACCTTAGTGATGTTTAACTCCCACTGTTACCATGATATACACAACCAATCCTCTTTAGTGGTGTTTAACTCCCACTGTTACCATGATATACACAACCAATCCTCTTTAGTGATGTTTAACTCCCACTGTTACCATGATATACACAACCAAACCTCTTTAGTGATGTTTAACTCCCACTGTTACCATGATATACACAACCAATCCTCTTTAGTGATGTTTAACTCCCACTGTTACCATGATATACACAACCAATCCTCTTTAGTGATGTTTAACTCCCACTGTTACCATGATATACACAACCAATCCTCTTTAGTGATGTTTAACTCCCACTGTTACCATGATATACACAACCAAACCTCTTTAGTGATGTTTAACTCCCACTGTTACCATGATATACACAACCAAACCTCTTTAGTGATGTTTAACTCCCACTGTTACCATGATATACACAACCAAACCTCTTTAGTGATGTTTAACTCCCACTGTTACCATGATATACACAACCAAACCTCTTTAGTGACGTTTAACTCCCACTGTTACCATGATATACACAACCAATCCTCTTTAGTGATGTTTAACTCCCACTGTTACCATGATATACACAACCAAACCTCTTACACAACCAAACCTCTTTAGTGATGTTTAACTCCCACTGTTACCATGATATACACAACCAAACCTCTTTAGTGGTGTTTAACTCCCACTGTTACCATGATATACACAACCAATCCTCTTTAGTAATGTTTAACTCCCACTGTTACCATGATATACACAACCAAACCTCTTTAGTGATGTTTAACTCCCACTGTTACCATGATATACACAACCAAACCTCTTTAGTAATGTTTAACTCCCACTGTTACCATGATATACACAACCAAACCTCTTTAGTGGTGTTTAACTCCCACTGTTACCATGATATACACAACCAAACCTCTTTAGTGATGTTTAACTCCCACTGTTACCATGATATACACAACCAAACCTCTTTAGTGGTGTTTAACTCCCACTGTTACCATGATATACACAACCAATCCTCTTTAGTGATGTTTAACTCCCACTGTTACCATGATATACACAACCAATCCTCTTTAGTAATGTTTAACTCCCACTGTTACCATGATATACACAACCAAACCTCTTTAGTGATGTTTAACTCCCACTGTTACCATGATATACACAACCAAACCTCTTTAGTGATGTTTAACTCCCACTGTTACCATGATATACACAACCAATCCTCTTTAGTGGTGTTTAACTCCCACTGTTACCATGATATACACAACCAAACCTCTTTAGTGATGTTTAACTCCCACTGTTACCATGATATACACAACCAATCCTCTTTTAGTTTAACTCCCACTGTGATTAACCCCACTTTAACCACTGTTGATATACACAACCAATCCTCTTTAGTGATGTTTAACTCCCACTGTTACCATGATATACACAACCAATCCTCTTTAGTGATGTTTAACTCCCACTGTTACCATGATATACACAACCAAACCTCTTTAGTGATGTTTAACTCCCACTGTTACCATGATATACACAACCAATCCTCTTTAGTGATGTTTAACTCCCACTGTTACCATGATATACACAACCAATCCTCTTTAGTGGTGTTTAACTCCCACTGTTACCATGATATACACAACCAATCCTCTTTAGTGATGATGTTTAACTCCCACTGTTACCATGATATACACAACCAATCCTCTTTAGTGATGTTTAACTCCCACTGTTACCATGATATACACAACCAAACCTCTTTAGTGATGTTTAACTCCCACTGTTACCATGATATACACAACCAAACCTCTTTATGTGATGTTTAACTCCCACTGTTACCATGATATACACAACCAATCCTCTTTAGTGATGTTTAACTCCCACTGTTACCATGATATACACAACCAATCCTCTTTAATGACGTTTAACTCCCACTGTGTTAAATTCAACACTTTAAAGTGTATACATGGACCCATCTGAAAAAGTTTTGAATGAACACTTAACTCTCCACTTTAAAAGTGTCAGTCATTCTCACTGTTACCATGATATACACAACCAAACCTCTTTAATGACGTTTAACTCCCACTGTTACCATGATATACACAACCAAACCTCTTTAATAACGTTTAACTCTATCTGAAGAGGAATGCACTAACTGTGATATGTGGTTGTCCCACCTAGCTATCTGAAGATGAATGCACTAACTGTGATATGTGGTTGTCCCACCTAGCTATCTGAAGATGAATGCACTAACTGTGATATGTGGTTGTCCCACCTAGCTATCTGAAGATGAATGCACTAACTGTGATATGTGGTTGTCCCACCTAGCTATCTTAAGATGAATACACTAACTGTGATATGTGGTTGTCCCACCTAGCTATCTGAAGATGAATGCACTAACTGTGATATGTGGTTGTCCCACCTAGCTATCTTAAGATGAATGCACTAACTGTGATATGTGGTTGTCCCACCTAGCTATCTGAAGATGAATGCACTAACTGTGATATGTGGTTGTCCCACCTAGCTATCTGAAGATGAATGCACTAGCTGTGATATGTGGTTGTCCCACCTAGCTATCTGAAGATGAATGCACTAACTGTGATATGTGGTTGTCCCACCTAGCTATCTGAAGATGAATGTACTGACTGTGATATGTGGTTGTCCCACCTAGCTATCTGAAGATGAATGCACTAACTGTAAGTCGCTCTGGATAAGAGTGTCTGCTAAATGACTTAAATGTAAATGTAAACAATTCTAATTGCTCCTCTTAAGTATAAATGTGCTTATAAGGAAGTCTCCATCAGCCTAAAGTCAAAATACGGGCAACATACTAGATATTTATTTAATTTGCACACAGTCACACATTTTCACAAGTAAATGCATTGTCTAGTCATATTTATAAAAAATTGCACACAAGAAAAAGTTCAAAACAATATGATGAAGATTTAAAAGATATAATTTAATTAATTTATTTATTTATTTATTTATTATTATTATTTATTTAACTTTTGAAGTAAAATATCTGTGCTCATAGGTCGAACTGAAGAACTTTAATAATGGAACAGAAATGGGCAGGTAGACATGGTCAAATGTACCACAACCTGTTTGCATCTCAGACAGATGGTAAACAAAGGGAACAAACAGAAACCACAAAATGGAAGAAAGAAACTCATACCGTATGACTCATCTTGAGTGCAAGAGAAGGCAGTTTATCTAAGAGTATGAGTTTTGTATTTTTCATTGGTGTTTCCTATGTTCCTGCCTTCACTGTGTAATTACTTTGTTTTGTCATGCAGGACTCCCCTGCCTAAATAAAAGGTTAAATAAAATAAAAATACTATTCATTAAAGGTCCAATTCAGCCATTTTTTTTATTTCAATATCAAATCATTTCTGGGTAATCATTAAGTACCTTACTGTGATGGTTTACAATGAAAATGGTACAAAAGAAGCAAAAATAGATTCTTACTAAAAAGTCATTTTCACTCTGACATTTTCACTTGGACTATCTGGGACAGGTCTGAGTGGAGAGGGGGATCTTAAAACTAGCTGTTATTGGCAGAGAGGCATGGAACTCGTAACGATCTGGGTGTCGTGGGTGTGAAGTCAGGCGCAGGAAACAGAGAGTTCAATATAGTGCTCTTTTAATGCACACACGGTGAACAACGGCCACCCCACAAAACACTGGGTGCTCAAAACAAAAGCCCCAAACGCGGGGACAAAAACAGTCCAGCAAAATCCACGAACATAAACAAACACGTTCGTCTCCAACATACACAAATGTTACAATAATTAATCCCGCACAAAGAAACAGGCGGGCCGGCTGACTAATAAAGCCCAACTAATTACCACAAACTCATAACAGGTGTAATCAATAAACACACAAGGAGGGGGAGGAAATAATCAGTGGCAGCTAGTAGGCCGGCGACAACCGCCGAGCGCCACCCGAACGTGAAGGGGAGCCACCTTCGGTCAGAGTCGTGACAAAACTGTAACGGTTTTCTAATGGTGAAGGAGAGTCAGACCAAAATGCAGCGTGTATATTACGATCCATGTTTTAATAAACAAACGTAACACGAATCTAAATACAATTACTACAAAAACAATAAACGTAATGAAAACCGAAACAGCCTATACTGATGTAACCTAACCTAGACAGGAACAAGGACATCAAGACACTAAGGACAATCACCCACAATACAACCAAAGAATATGGCTGCCTAAATATGGTTCCCAATCAGAGACAACGATAACCACCTGCCTCTGATTGAGAACCACTCCAGACAGCCATAGACTTTCCTAGAACACCCTACTAAGCTACAATCCCACTAACATACACACCAAAACCCCCAGACAAAACACACCACAATACAAAAACTCCATGCCACACCCTGGCCTGACCCAATACATGAAGAAAAACACAAAATACTTAGACCAGGGCGTGACAAAAACTCTTATTCTTATTGGAGTATTAAGTCATTTACTTAATACAGGCAGGCCAAAACTCCAGGCAGGCCAAAACTCCATCGCACCAAAAAAGTCTGAAATTTAAGGCGGTCTTTTCAAACAGTTTTTATGCTAAAAGGCCATTATCATTATTTTTACAATATTATTCCAACCTCAAAGTGTGGAAATATTTATAAAACACTGATACATCTAGTTTTTGACTTCACTAGGCCTTTAAATTATACATCATGGGCTGGTTTCATAGAGCCCGGTTGAATCAAAATCCAAGTGTTTTAAAATGGAATTTAATTTACTCATATACCTGTTATGGTGTTACAATAATCCTGTGATGGTGGAACCGGCCCTTTGCCTCAAAGTCCAGTTTAGCATGACATGCCAAAGGTCACGAAAATATAAAGTCCAGTTTAGCATGACATGCCAAAGGTCACGAAAATATAAAGTCCAGTTTAGCATGACATGCCAAAGGTCACGAAAATATAAAGTCCAGTTTAGCATGACATGCCAAAGGTCACGAAAATATAAAGTCCAGTTTAGCATGACATGCCAAAGGTCACGAAAATATAAAATCCAGTTTAGCATGACATGCCAAAGGTCACGAAAATATAAAGTCCAGTTTAGCATGACATGCCAAAGGTCACGAAAATATAAAGTCCAGTTTAGCATGACATGCCAAAGGTCACGAAAATATAAAGTCCAGTTTAGCATGACATGCCAAAGGTCACGAAAATATAAAGTCCAGTTTAGCATGACATGCCAAAGGTCACGAAAATATAAAGTCCAGTTTAGCATGACATGCCAAAGGTCACGAAAATATAAAGTCCAGTTTAGCATGACATGCCAAAGGTCACGAAAATATAAAGTCCAGTTTAGCATGACATGCCAAAGGTCACGAAAATATAAAGTCCAGTTTAGCATGACATGCCAAAGGTCACGAAAATATAAAATCCAGTTTAGCATGACATGCCAAAGGTCACGAAAATATAAAGTCCAGTTTAGCATGACATGCCAAAGGTCACGAAAATATAAAGTCCAGTTTAGCATGACATGCCAAAGGTCACGAAAATATAAAATCCAGTTTAGCATGACATGCCAAAGGTCACGAAAATATAAAATCCAGTTTAGCATGACATGCCAAAGGTCACGAAAATATAAAATCCAGTTTAGCATGACATGCCAAAGGTCACGAAAATATAAACGCTGAAGGAATAACTTGTATTGGTTGTTGGACTGATGACCAGGTAAAAACAAACAAATACAAGAATCGATTACTGTCTTACCTTAACCATAGACTGCTTACAGGGTAGAGAAACCATTGTGCAATTGTGTATTTTGGGTGAACTATCCCTTTAATGTATTTTAATGACTATGTTTCATATTTTGTTAACTTAGTATCATCCTCATAGCTTCAATGATTTTACAGCCTGTTGGGCTTTGAGCCAAATATCAGCTGCCCTCTGTCGGAAAACAACCTGACAGATGCCCAGGTTTAAAGTGGTGCCGAACATGTAGAGAGAGATTACTGTGTACAAGGTTTTATCGTCAAAGGATGTAGAGGAAAGAACCTTGCTAAAGTAATGAATGAAAATCCACAGTGCGGTAAAGAGAAATAGAATTCCCTGCAGGATACCGGCGATGGTGACCCTCATCTGACTGTGCAGTCGGGGAGAGGAGAAGGGGCTGCCGATCTCTTTCATGCTCTTCATGTGTCTGTGCAGGTAGCACACCGTGGCACAGCTTGACCCCACCATCACACAGAGGCAAAAAAAGACGTAGATCATTTCCAAAAACAGACTTGCTGTCGATGAGTCAAGATGGAAATATTTTGGAGAGGCAGCACCAGTGGCGTTGGCTAATGTGGTTGTGTTATTAAGCAGCACCTTTTTGGGAGAGACATTAGCAGTGCCATTCGTTGATGTGAAACCTGTGCTATTAGAAGGCCCCTCTCCTGAGGAATAAAATTCTCCTGTAGCCCTCACAGCAAATTGAAACATAAAGAACATCCTGTCTCCAAATAGGCCCCAGTAGATGATGCTTTTGATGTTCCTCTTCACCCAGGTGTAGAGAGCTCGCTGGGCAGGGACGATCTGGGTGTAGTAGAAGAAATTCAGCCATACAGATGTTGACATGCTGGTTGCTGCCATGTACACCATTATTAGATAAGACCATCCACAAGCATTGTGCTGCAATGAAAGAAACCAGGTAGACAGTGGTACAGAATACCATAGATCCCAGCAGTAACTTCACAGGCTGTTTGAGTCCCTCTCTGCCGTGCAGTGGACAGAGCATGCAGAAAGCAAAAAATGTCTTTGCAAAGATGTTGAGAAAGGTGAGTGGTCCATTGACTAATATCACAGACAAGTTGTCCATGGTTATCTGTGTCATTTTTGAAGAGTTTACGTGTAAGGATAGCCTATCTTCTCTCTCAGCGTCTGGTGTTTAAATTCTGGACACCCAAACCCAGCCAGTTGTCGGAGACACCAGGAAAACAATTTCAAACATAGCATAACCAAATTACATTGCACATACCCATATGTAAATGATTGAGGTATACATCAACCCAAAAGGAAAACATTGGATGACACTTTCTATGACGCAATGATATACAGTAGATGCCTTATAAGTGCATTTACTATTCCTTAAAATACATATAATACAATTATTCCTTATATACAGTGCCTTATAATAAAATAAATGCTCATAAGTAGTTACAGAATTCTCATTGCTCTAATGCATTATATTCCCGGAGAACATAATGCTTTATAACCTTCCTGATCAGAAAATGATCTGACACAGGCCTCAAATATAATATTTGACATTTTAGTATTGTTTACATTCTAGGCAGAGATGGTAGAGGGACTCAAAACTCATAAATGCATATTCTGTCTATGTAGAGTAAGATGATTGCAAAGATCTTCAACTGGTAGGCATACAGCACCTGAATATTGATATTCTTTAGGTTTTTCTTCCAGCCCTATTTTAAAAAGAGATTGTTCACCTAAATTACAAAAACAACATGTTTGTCCTTACCTTGAAAGCAGTCTGTGGGCAAGGAGACCGCTCCCATCTTCCATTAATATTAAACTCCCTTTTTCAGGACCCTGTCTTTCAAAGATATTTTGTAAAAATCCAAATAACTTCACAGATCTTCATTGTAAAGGCTTTAAACACTGTTTCCCATGCTTGTTCAATGAACCTTAAACAATTAATGAACATGCACCTGTGGAATGGTCGTTAAGACACTAACAGCTGAAAGACGGTAGGCAATTAAGGTCACAGTTCTGAAAACGTAGGACACTAAAGAGGCCTTTCTACAGACTCTGAAAAACACCAAAAGAAAGATGCCCAGTGTCCCTGCTCATCAGCGTGAACATGCCTTAGGCATGCTGCAAGGAGGCATGAGGACTGCAGATGTGGCCAGGGAAATAAATGGCAATGTCTGTAATGTGAGACGCCTAAGACAGCGATACAGGGAGACAGGACGGACAGCTGATCATCCTCGCAGTGGCAGACCACGTGTAACAACACCTGCACAGGATCGGTACATCCGAACATCACACCTGCGGGACAGGTAAAGGATGGCAACAACAACTGCCCGAGTTACACCAGGAACGCACAATCCCTCCATCAGTGCTCAGACTGTCGGCAATAAGCTGAGAGAGGCTGGACTGAGGGCTTGTAGGCCCGTTGTAAGGCAGGTCCTCACCAGACGTCACCGGCAACAACGTTGCCTACGGTCACAAACCCACCGTCGCTGGACCAGACAGGACTGGCAAAAAGTGCTCTTCACTGACGAATCGCGGTTTTGTCTCACCAGGAATGATGGTCGGATTCGCGTTTATCGTCGAAGGAATGAGCGTTACACCGAGGCCTGTACTCTGGAGCGGGATCGATTTGGAGGTGGAGGGTCCGTCATGGTGTGTCACAGCATCATCGGACGGAGCTTGTTGTCATTGCAGGCAATCTCAGCGCTGTGCGTTACAGGGATGACATCCTCCTCCCTCATGTGGTACCCTTCCTGCAGGCTCATCCTGACATGATCCTCCAGCATGACAATGCCACCAGCCATACTGCTCGTTCTGTGTGTGATTTCTTGCAAGACAGGACTGTCAGTGTTCTGCCATAGCCAGCAAAGAGCCCGGATCTCAATCCCATTGAGCACGTCTGGGACCTGTGGCCACACCAGATACTGACTGTTACTTTTGATTTTGATCCCCCCCTTTGTCCAACGACACATTATTCCATTTATGTGGAACTTGTTCTCATGTTTGTGGAACTTGTTCTCATGTTTGTGGAACTTGTTCAGTTTATGTCTCAGTTGTTGAATCTTGTTATGGTCATACAAATACTGACAGGACGATTTTTTTGTTGTTGCTGAGGTTAGTATTTCCTATGCAGAGCCTTGATGTAGTTCAAACATTCCCTGGCACATGTTGCATACAGCTTTCTACCTGAGACCAGAGTTCAAGCCCTGATTCTAACCTTTCTCCCATTTGCCTGTCTCCCCATTTCATTACTGTCTGAATAAAGTGTCAAACCACCTAAAAATAAATATGTAAACAAAAATATTTGCAATCTTCAAATTTCATCCCCCCCAAAAAGTAACAAAGTTACATTTTGAGTGTTAATTTAATATTCAAAGCATCCTGAATATGCCTGACCTGTGGTTAATGTCAAAATATGTAGAACTGCAGAAAAATAGCTTTAAAACAGTAAAAGATTCATGGGGGATGACACCCAGACCCCTTGTCTAGGGGGTGTGCCAGGTGGCAATGAAATTCACATAGCAAATCTCACTCCAAGCTTTCTTCGAAAGTTGGCAGCACCACCCTGGGGCATTGGGAATTTCAAATAGTGCCCCCTACTGGCCCTCCAACACCACTTCCATAAGCAATTTACCAGGGGTATATTCATTACGGAAACAGTTTATCACTTAAGAACCAACTGGAAGCAAACCGAACAAAACCAAAGTTTCTATTGGTTAAATTCAGGTAGGTCCCACTCTATTTCATTACGTTTGCTTCTGTTTAAGAAACCTACTACAGAATGAATACACCCCTGGATTGACCTGGCCCAACCCTGCTTAGCTTCAGAGGCACGCCAGCAATTGGAAGCTGGTTGGTATTTCCATCTGTTTTTGATATGCAAACAGGTTATGGAACATTTGAACCCATTTTCATACTGGCATACAGACTATTTCCGTTTTAGAAGATAGATGCCTCCGTAAAAGCAATCAACCTGAAGAGCCTTTCAGAAATGTTGATGTAGTCCCTCTCTGCCACCAACCACAGCATATTAGCACAGCATATTAGCACATGCAGGAATGTTATGCAATGTTCGGTAACACTTTGATGCATACACATATAATGCCTTATAGTGCCTTATAATATTCACTATACAACATAATTGCTTATATAGCATCCTTAAGACATTGTAAAACATATAATGCATTACAGCCCTACTAATCAGAAAATGGTCTGATGTCATTCTGAACGTAATAATGCTTAAAAAGCACTATGCCATGACGACATTATAAAGTGTCTTATAGCATACTTTCATAATTAATTATGAAGCTCTATGAAACACTTAATGTGTTTTCTTTACTTTAAATAAAGGGATTCAGTTAATTATAAAACACTATAATAGGTATGCATGGGTTGCATCATTGACATTGTTATGAACTTTCTTCAGAGGCTGCAGCCATATTTGTGTCCAAATGATGACTGATGTCATTCTGAACGGTTGCTAATGACTATTTCATCTAAATTACACAGTGCTAAAGTAGGCAAATCATTTGTAGAAAACAACTTTGCCATCATTAGCCACTGTAATGCACTTTTGGTGAAATCAAAAGTTCATTTGGAAAAACGTCTCATTTGGAAAAACTCCTGGCAGACTATAGTGTAGTAAAGTAATGCTTCACTGAATCAGTTTGAAATGTTGCATACACACTGCTGCCATCTGGTTAACAAAATCTAAATTGCGTCTAAATTCCTATCTGTTTATATGGCATTTCTCTGATTTTTTTGGTTTGCATTATGTTTTACCAGATCTAATGTGTTATATTCTCCAACATTAATTTCATATTTCCACAAACGTCAAAGTGTTTCCTTTCAAATGGTATCAAGAATATGCATATCCTTGCTTCAGGTCCTGAGCCTCAGGCAGTTAGATTTGGATATGTCATTTTAGGCCCCAATGGTAAGATCCTTAAGAGGTTTTAAGGCTAAGTTCATCTTAGAACCATAGGATCCTATGGTGCTAACGATGAATTTACCCTTGTGGGAATAACATCACCTTCATAGAAGATGTTATTCCCACTGTGACAATTAAAACTTTGGATATAGCGCAGCATTCATTTAAAACTGAAATACTTTTAGCCATGGCAAGGTGACTGGGAACATGGACGTGTAAAAACAGACCAGCTATGACCTCCGTAAGGCAATCAAACAAGCAAAACAACAGAACAGGGACAAAGTGGAGTCGCAATTCAACAGCTCAGACATGAGGCATATGTGGCAGCGACAATCTTGGATTATAAAGGGAAAGCTGGCCATGCCACCGATGCCTTGCTCCCGGACAAGCTAAACACCTTCTTCGCTAGCTTCAAGGAAAAAACAATGCCGCCAATGCAGGCCACCGCCACTCACGATGACTGTGAGCTCTCGTTCTCCGTGGCCGACGTGAATAAGACATGCAAGCGTGTTAACCCTCGCACGGCTGACAGCTCAGAGCATGAGCAGACCAGCTGGCTAGAGTGTTTAATGACATACTCAATCTCTCCCTATCCCACTTGCTTCAAGATGTCCACCATTGATTCTGTACCCAAGAAAGCAAAGGTAACAGAACTAAATTACTTCTGTCATCATGAAGTGCTTTGAGAGGCTAGTTAAGGATCACCTCCACCTTACCCGACACCCTAGACCCACTACAATTTGCATTCCGCCCGAACAGATCCACAGATGACCCAATCACCATCGCACTGTACACTGCCCTATCTCATCTGGACAAGAGGAATACCTATGTAAGAATGCTGTTCATCGACTACAGCTCAGCCTTCAACCCCATAGTGCCCTCCAAACTCATCACTAAAGCTCGGGGCCCTGGGTCTGAGCCCTGTCCTGTGCAACTGGATCCTGTACCTCCTTCCGGGCCGACTCCAGGTGGTGAAGGTAGGCAACAACACCGACGCTACACTGATCCTCAACACGGAGGCTCCACAAGGTGTGCTCAGCCCCCTCCTGTACTCCCTGTTCACCCATGACTTTGTGGCCATGCACATCTCCAACTCAATCATGAAGTTTGCAGATGACACATTAGTGGTAGGCCTGATTACCAAGAACAGCGAGAGCCCACATGGAGGTGGTGAGGGCCCTAGTGGTGTGGTGCCAGGAAAATAACCTCTCCCTCAACATCAACAAAAAAGCAGTAACAGGGGGGGCGCAGTGGAGAGGGTGAAAAGCTACAAGTTCCTTGGCATGTATATCACTGACAACCTGAAATTATCCATCCACACAGACAGTGTGCTGCCTCCTCAACCTCATGAAGCTGAATAAATTTGGCTTAGCCCCTAAAACCGTCACAAACCTCTACAAATGCACCATACAAACTTCTATAAATGCACCATTGAGAGCATCCTGCCGGGCTGTATCACCACCTGGTACGGGAATTGCACCATCCGCAATCGCAGGGCTCTCCAGAGGGTTGTGCGATCAGCCCAACGTATCAACAGGGGCACACTGTCTGCCCTCCAGGACATCTACAGCACCCAGTGTCAAGGACCTCATCCACCTGAGCCATGGCCTGTTCACCCCACTACCATCTAGAGGGCGGAAACAGTACAGGTGCATCAAAGTTGGGACCGAGAGACTGAGAAACATCTTCTATCTCCAGGCCATCAGAATGTTAAATAGTCAACACTAGACAGCCTCCACCCAGTACCCTGCCCTGAACTTACTCACTATTACTAGCCGACTACCACTCGGTACTCTACCTGCACATTAACGACTGCTTCCCTATGTAGATAGTCATTGAACACTAGTCACTTTAATAGTGTTTACATACAGTTTTACCCACTTCATATGTATACACTGTATTCTAACCAAGGCTCTGTCACGTTCTTTCAAAATCGAACCCAGAAGCAGACCAGGACAAGGAGAGTAGGAAGAAGGTGAGTATTTATTTACAAGTGAATGTGAATGGTTAGATATATCCAGGTGGCGTAGCGGGCAGTGGTGGTGAGTTGATGGGAGTAAATAGGTGGATCCAACAAAGCGGAATCCTCACGACCAGGCGGGAATGGGGTAAATACGGGTGAGTAACTGAAGACAGAACAAACAGGTAAGTGTAAGGCAAGCAATACATAAAATAAAAAATAAAAATGTTTAGGCTGATACTATGGCACAACATACTGTTCATTAACGACAGGGAATGGATGTCAGGTCAGAGCTTTTGAAGGGGAGAGGTGATTCAGGACAGGTGTGCAGATTACTGATGGGATACAGGTGCGGGTGAACATCGATCTCCCAACAAGCTAATTTACCAGACAGGGTGCGTTCCAGGACACCGGAAACACACTCCAGGACAGAAACACAGGCAAACACAGACTCAGGAAGCGGGATTCGTGACAGGCTCATCCTACATAATTACTGCTGTACACACCTTTTCTGTTCGTATATACTGTCCATACTGTCTATACACACCATCATATACATATAATGTATATATAACAAATTAAGTACACCTTCATAATGTTGAGTTTAAATATTGTCCCTCAGAACAGCCTCAATTCTTTGGGGCATGGAATCTACAAGGTGTCGAAAGCGTTCCACAGGGATGCTGGCCCAAGTTGACTCCAAGGCTTCCCACAGCTGCATTGTTAGGTGTTGTTAGGCCCAAGACGAAATCTATGTGACAACTGGAGATCAACTTTTAATATTGAAACAACGTTGCAAATGTCAGAGAGACAGACAAGGTTTATACAAATCTCCACTGTTGAAAACTAAATGTTAGTCTACAAGAAATGTGAGATAACGTCTAGATGTTTTTTATAGTGGAGATCAAGTTGATAAATTGCTTGGCTGGGCTGATGAGACAGTGGATTGCACAGTCAGATGGAACAGAGTAAATAGGTGTCATAGATTTAGTCGGTGGTAACTTGTTGAATCGACAACGGTGGTAATGAGGTTTTAACCAATCAGCATCCAGGATTAGACCCATCCGTTGTATAATTCTTGATAATTCACACTGGAAACTGTTGCGTGAAAAACAGCATTGCAGTTCTTGACAAAAAACAGCGTGCCTGGCACCTACTACCATAGGCACTTAAATATTTAGTCTTGCCCATTCACCTTCTGAATGGCACACATACATAATCTATGTCTCAATTCTCTCAAGGCTTAAAAATCCTTCTTTAACTTGTCTCCTCCCCTTCATCTATACTGATTGAAGTGGATTTAACAAGTGACATCAATAAGGGATCATAGCTTTCACCTGGATTCACCTGGTCAGCAGGTGTTCTTAATGTTTTGTCCAATCTGTATATATTTATATTCCCGACTGACTCGTTCTGATATTCCTTCATTTCTTTCTTTACATTTTTGGGGAATTTGTGTGTATTGTTAGGTTTACTGCACGGTTGGAGCTAGAAACATAATATTTTTGCTGCGCTTCCAATAACATCTACAAAATACGTGTACGTGACAAAGCATTTACGAATTGTTGTTATAGTTCAGGTTAAGTTGAATCCATCTCTACCACTAATGGGAGGATAAATTATGCTAATGATGCAGGTGACTTATGCAATAGTCACTTTTTGTGTTGACGTTACACCTCAATCATTTGCATGTATCTGCAATGTAAATAGGTTACGCTACATTTGAGTTTGTTTTCCTGATGTCTCAGACACCAGACTGGGATTGGGTGTCCAGCATTTGAACACCAGACACTGAAAGAGAAGATAGGCTACCCCTGCAAACAAAATCCTCTTCAAAAATGACACGTATCATGATGGACAACTTGTCATTCACAGTAGTCAACGGACCGCTCACCTTTCTCAACATCTTTGCAAACATATTTTTCATCTTCTGCATGCTCTGTCCACCACGTGGCAGAGAGGGACTCAAACAGCCCATGAAGTTACTGCTGGGATCTATGGTATTCTGTACCACTGTCTACCTGGTCTCTCTCATTGCAGCACAATGCTTGTGGATGGTCTCTGCCAGTTCTGAGATTTACTCTGCTTCTTATCTAATAATGGTGTACATGGCAGCAACCAGCATGTCAACATCTGTATGGCTGAATTTCTTCTACTACACCCAGATCGTCCCTGCCCAGCGAGCTCTCTACACCTGGGTGAAGAGGAACATCAAAAGTATCATCTACTGGGGCCTATTTGGAGACAGGATGTTCTTTATGCTTCAATTTGCTGTGAGGGCTACAGGAGAATTCTATTCCTCAGGAGAGGGGCCTACTAATACCACAGGGTTCACATCAACGAATGGCACTGCTAATGTCTCTCCCAAAAAGGTGCCGATAAATAACACAACCACATTAGCCAACGCCACTGATGCTGCCTCTCTAACAGTCCTGCTTCACACACTGATAGCAAGTGAGTGTTTGAAAATTATCTATGTGCTTTTTGGCCTCTGTGTGATGGTGGGGTCAAGCTGTGCCACAGTGTGCTACCTGCACAGACACATGAAGAGCATGAAAGAGATCGGCAGCCCCTTCTCCTCTCCCCGACTGCACAGTCAGATGAGGGTCACCATCGCCGGTATCCTGCAGGGAATTCTATTTCTCTTTACCGCACTGTGGATTTTCATTCATTACTCAAGCAAGGTTTTTTCCTCTACATCCTTTGACGATAATATCTTGTACACAGTAATCTCTCTCTACAAGTTCGGCACCACTTTAAACCTGGGCATCGGTCAGGCTGTTTTCAGACAGAGGGCAGCTGATATTTGTCTCAAAGCCAAACAGGCACTGAAGCTGTGACCTGAGATGATGCTACAATAAGTAAATATAAGTGCTTTAGTAATACGAAATTAATGTTTGTCATTTTATTAACATTTGACATTTCATGCTAAACTCAATTGTGAGATAAAGGACCAGTTTAACCATCTCAGGTTCTCCGGCAGGAATGTGAATTTTTGTAATGCCGTTTTAGAACTGGATATTGATTTAATGTGGCCTTGTGAAACCAGCCCATAATGTTTCATCTAATTTGTTGGTATTCAAAATAAAGGTCGCAACGCCTAGTGGAGTCAGGTTTGCGAGGGAAATAGAGTGGGGTACCACCTACAAATAAAATAAAAAACAAGAATTTAGATTATTGTATGGGACAATATGAAAATCATTTGAAAAATAAAATCTTGTATAACCAATCCCAAAATAGCCTACTCAAAGTACTGCAAGATGTTTTTTGTTACAGTTAACTTTTGAAATCGGTAGCTAGCCAAATGAGAATGTTTAGTTAGCATGCCATAGCTGAATGCAGAGTTTCAACACACTCATTTCCCACAATGACTTTAATCGGAAAAGGACTTCCATTCCATGTACTCTTTTTGTTGTAGTTCTCAGGACATTTAAGCAAACAATCCCAATTCTAGTACAGTAGCAGCACAGCTTCTAAACCAGAGGCCCAACATTGCCAGACCTGACAGGAACATTTGTCAGTTTATTTAGTTGATTAAATTGACAGTGTATTTTGTGTTATTTACATTGTTGTTTTTTGGGGAGGGGGGGGTTAATCGTAAAAGTTCTAATATTTATTGGTTCTCTTAATTTTTTATAAGAAATTAAATGGAATGAATTTAATATTGGTTGATGTAAAATTGAACGTTTACAGATTTTTGTGGGGTTCCTACTTAACAAGTTTGAATAACACTGATCTAATGTACGTATAACCAGAGGTCAACTGCCTTCTCCTGTTCATAATGAGGCTTATGGATTTAGTTCTAATTTCCTTTTTGTGTTTCCCATTTCTTTCTTTTCCATTATATTCTACTTATTTTTTAATTTCTGTTGTAATGTTGAGGTCAACCTGCAAGTAAGCATTTCATTGTACTGTGTACCACCATGTATCCTGTGCATATAACAAATCATCTTTGATTTTAGATTTGACTTCAACTATCATAATCTAATAAATATAATTTATATTTGTCCAAATGTGTGACTGCTCTGTGTGCTAAATAAAGAAATATAACAGAGTTTGTTGCCTGCATTTGGACTTTGGGCTGATGGAGACCACCTGGTCAGTAAAATAATGATGCTTGTTTTATCTTCTTTTCACTTATGTGTTACACGTCACAAACAGATACATTTGATTATGACTCTCATATGGACAGTCACTTTAAATGTTAATTTGCTACATCCACAGTCCTGAACCGAACGCTGTTCTTTGATCAAATGACTGTCATTTTTAACAGTCTTCAGTGGCGGCAAGAAAGACCAATAAAATGTCAACAAAAAAAGAAATGCTGAGAAGCAAACAATTTATTTTGTTTCAACATAATAATCACTGCATGTCACACTCTTCAGCAATGAAATGAAACACAGAAACAACGTTTGGTCCAACTTTAAGTTCAACAAGAGGAACTTAAAGTGCAAAATACAATGAGCATATTCTGTAAGGCAGTGATTCTGTAAGGGGAAACTGTCATGCCATTTCTGACTAGATGATTGAAGATGAGTCCGTTATGAAATAACAAAACATATCACTTGAGGCAAAGCCATGTAAATAGATATCTACGGACAAAGTGAATTTTAAAACCTAATTTTCCATTGGGGACACCGTAGATATTAATAACAAGGTAGCTTCAGAAATGTGCAAACTCATTTCCCTCATTAGAAAACACCACCTATGATAAATCTTGATTATTTTCTTGATTGCTGTTTGGTTGAGATAAAAATGTCAGACCCCAGAGTTATAGCCCAACATCTCACCTAGTTGCATCCCTGAGTCTAAGACCAAAAGTCTAGGTATTTAGACTTCAGTCTTTCCCTCCACTACCACCACTACGTGACAGAGAAATTCACATTGGAAAAGTGCACAAAAGACCATCAGCAATCAAACATTTTGTACATCACAGGAGGTTGGTGGCACCTGAATTGGGGAGGAAGGGCTTGTGATAATGGCCAGAGAGGAATAGGTGGAATGGTACCAAATACATCAAACACATAGTTTCCATGTGTTTGATGCCATTCCATTCGCTCCGTTACAGACATTATGAGCCTTCCTCCCCTCAGCAGCCTCCACTGGATTTGCATATTTATCAACTAATAAAACCAATGGACAAATATTTGCTAACTACAACTTTCGTAACTTCCTCCCCTTCACTCATTGTACTCTTAGTACAAATCACAGTTGACTTTTTAGATACCAGAATGAAACCGTTTATAGGTATTGTACATGAGTAGAACCTGTCTGCTGGCACCTTGAAAGTGCATTTCCAAAAAGGCACTCATTTCATGTTCTCCTGTGTGAAACATATGCATCTATATCACATAAGTGTATTCTTAAACATGTTTGTAAACATATCTGTGGCCCTTACATACAGTATACAGGGACTATAAAGTCTGTACAAAGTCTACATCTGAAATGGCACCCCAACCTGGTCGGTCAAAAGTAGTGCACTACATTGGCGGAGTCTGGGGGTTGGAGCTTTGGCTATGCTCCATTCCGACTTGTCATTCCTCCAACATAGTCTGTCCCCCTGACTTCATACTGTCCTGTCTAAAAACCAATACAAGTATGAAATGATGTTCGACTCTTCAGGAAGAAAAAGTAGGGAATAGGGAGCCATGTGGGATGCAAACGAAGGCAGAGTAGAATCAGTTGTCGGTGGTTGAACTATCTCTGGCTGCGCTCCTGTTTGAAGGCCACGGTGAACTTCCAGGCTTCTATGTACTGAGCCAGACTGATCTCTCCGGGGAACAACTCGTCCACGTCGTGGGGAACGTCAAGGTCTTTCCGCTCCATGTAGGACACCAGGGTGTCTTTCAGGCTGCAGGACAATGGAGGAGAGGATAATGGACACACGTTCCACTTTCCTGTGTGTGTGTGTGTGTGTGTGTGTGTGTGTGTGTGTAAGTTTTCCAGACAGTGTTTGTGATTTTTACTTTCATCAAACATGCCTCAAAAAGAGATGTTTGTGGCCCTTATGAAACACATACAATACCAGTCAAAGTGTTAGTACACCTACTCATTTCAAGGGTTTTCTTTATTTTTACTATTTCTACATTGTTTAATAATAGTGTAGATGTCAAAACTATGAAATAACACATATGGAATCATTCAGTAAACAAAAAAAGGTGTTAAACTAATCAAAATATATTTTATAGCAGCCACCCTTTGCAATGACAACTTTGCACACTCTTGGCATTCTCTCAACCAGCTTCACGAGGTAGTCAACTGGAATTAATTCCAATTAACAGGTGTGCCTTGTTAAAAGTTAATTTGTGGAATTGTCACAACTGATTGGCACGGAATTAAATTCCTTCTTAATGCATTTGAGCCAATCAGTTGTGACAAGATAGGGGTGGTATACAGAAGATAGCCCTATAAGCAACGAGAAACATCATTCAAATAAAGATTTTATTACAGTGAAATGCTTACTTATGAGCCCCTGACCAACAATGCAGTTTAAAAAAATAGGGATAAGAATAAGAATAAGAAATAAAAGTAATTAAAGAGCAGCAGTAAAATAACAATAGCGAGACTATGTTTTTACAGGGATATACAGGTGGGTACCGGTACAGAGTCAATATGTTGGGCCACAGGTTAGTTGAGGTAATATGTACATGTAGGTAGAGTTATTAAAGTGATTACGTATAGATGACAACAACAGAGAGTAGCAGTGGTGTAGAAGAGGGGACAGGGGGGTAATGCAGATAGTCTGGGTAGCCACTTCATTAGATGTTTAGGAGTCTTATGGCTTGGGGGTAGAAGATGTTTAGAAGCCTCTTGGACCTAGACTTGGCACTCCGGTACCGCTTGCCGTGGGGAAGAAGAGAGAACAGTCTATGACTAGGGTGGCTGGTGTCTTTGACAATTTGTAGGGCCTTCCTCTGACACCGGCTAGTATAGAGGTCCTGGATGGCAGGAAGCTTGGCCCCAGTGATGTACTGGGCCATTTGCACTACCCCCTGTACTGTCTTGCGGTCGGAGACCGAGCAGTTGCCATACCAACCACTGATGCAACCAGTCAGGATGCTCTCGATGGTGCAGCTGTAGAACCTTTTGAGGATCTGAGGACCCATGCAAAATCTTTTCAGTCTCCTGAGGGGGAATAGGTTATGTCGTGCCCTCTTCGCAACTGTCTTGGTGTGCTTGGACCATGTTAGTTTGCTGGTGATGTGGACACCACCCAACCTGCTCCACAACAGCCCCGTCAATGAGAATGGGGGTGTGCTCGGTCCTCTTTTTCCTGTAGTCCACAATCAACTCCTTTGTCTTGATCACATTGAGGGAGAGGTTGTTGTCCTGGCACCACACAGCCAGGTCTCTGACCTCCTCCCTAAAGGCTGTCTCGTCGTTGTCGGTGATCAGGCCTACCACGGTTCTGTCCCCGGAAAACTTAAAGATGGTGTTGGAGTCGCGCAGTCATGAGTGAACAGGGAGTACAGGAGGGGACTGAGCAAGCATACCTGAGGGGCCTGTGTTGAGGATCAGCGTGGCGGATGTGTTGTTACCTACCCTTACTATCTGGGGGGCGTCTGGCTTATTGAGCTTGAGGGCACCATGATGTTGAATGCTGAGCTGTAGTCAATGAATAGCATTCTCACATAGGTGTTCCTTTTGTCCAGGTGGGAAAGGGCAGTGTGGAGTGCAATAGAGATTGCATCATCTGTGGATCTGTTGGGGCGGTATGCAAATTTAGTGGGTCTAGGGTTTCTTGGGTAATGGTGTTGATGTGAGTCATGACCAGCCTTTCAAAGCACTTCATGGCTACAGACGTGAGTGCTACGGGTCTGTAGTCATTTAGGCAGGTTACCTTAGTGTTCTTGGGCACAGGGACCATGGTGGTCTGCTTAAAACATGGTGGTATTACAGAATTGGACAGGGAGAGGTTGAACATGTCAGTGAAGACACATGCCAGATGCTTGCAGTACACGTCCTGGTAATCCATCTGGCCCTGCGGCCTTGTGAATGTTGACCTGTTTAAAAGGTCTTACTCACATCGGCTGCGGAGATCGTGATCACGCAGTCTTCTGGAACAGCTGGTGCCCTCATGAATGTTTCAGTGTTATTTGCACCGAAGCAAGCATAGAAGTTGTTTAGCTCGTCTGGTAGGTTCGTGTCACTGGGCAGCTCTCAGCTGTGCTTCCCTTTGTAGTTTGTAATGGTTTGCAAGCCCTGCCACATCTGACGAGCATCATAACCAGTGTAGTACTTTTAGATCTTAGTCCTGTATCTACGCTTTGCCTGTTTGATGGTTCGTTGGAGTGCATAGCAGGATTTCTTATATGCTTCCGGGTTAGAGTCCCGCTCCTTGAAAGAGGCAGATCTAGCCTTTAGCTCAGTGCGGATGTTGCCCATAATCCATGGCTTCTGGTTGAGGTATGTACATACGGTCACTGTGGGGACGAAGTAATTTAATAACTTATTGATGACGCCAATGACTGATGTGGTGTACTCATCAGTGCCATTGAAGGAATCCCAGAACATATTCCAGTCTGTGCTAGCAAAACAGTCCTGTAGCTTAGCATCTGCTTCATCTCACCTCACTTTTTTTATTGATCTAGTCACTGGTGCTTCCTGCTTGTAAGCAGGAATTAGGAGTATAGAAGTATTACTAAGACATGAAGGCCAGTCAATCTGGAACATTTCTTCAAGTGGAGTCACAAAAAAACATCAAGCGCTATGAAACTGTCTCTCAAGGAAGACCCAGAGTTACCTCTGCTGCAGAGGATAAGTTCATTACAGTTAACTGCACCTCAGAATGGAGCCCAAATTAATGCTTCAGAGTTCAAGTAACAGACACAGCTCAAAATCAACTGTTCAGAGGAGACTGTGTGAATCTGGCTTTCATGGTCGAATTCCTGCAAAGAAACCACTACTAAAGGATTCCAATAATAAGAAGAGACGTGCTTGGGCCAAGAAACACAAGCAATGGACATTACACTGGTGGAAATCTGTCCTTTGGTCTGATGACTCCAAATTTGAGATTTTTGGTTCCAATCGCTGTGTCTCAAATGGTCCACTCACACAGACAGCGTAGTGAAGAAGGCCCAACAGTGCCTCTTCAACCTCAGGAGGCTGAAGAAATTCAGCTTGTCATCAAAAACACTCACAAACTTTTACAGATGCACAATCGAGAGCATCCTGTCGGGCTGTATCACCGCCTGGTACGGCAACTGCTCTGCCCACAACCATAAGGCTCTCCAGAGGGTAGTGAGGTCTGCACAACGCATCACCGGGGGCAAACTACCTGCCCTCCAGGACACCTACACCACAGGAAGGCCAAAAAGATCATCAAGGACAACAACCACCCGAGCCACTGCCTGTTCACCCCGCTATCACCCAGAAGGGGAGGTCAGTACAGGTGCATCAAAGCTGGGACCGAGAGACTGAAAAACAGCTTCTATCTCAAGGCCATCAGACAGTTAAACAGCCATCACTAACATTGAGTGGCTGCTGCCAACATACTGACTCAAATCTCTAGCCACTTTAGTAATTAAAAATAGGATGTAAGAAATGTATCACTAGTCACTTTAAACAATGCTACTTTATATAATGTTTACATACCCTACATTACTCATCTCATATGTATACTGTACTCTATACCATCTACTGCATCTTGCCTATGCTGTTGAGGCCATCGCTCATCCATATATGTATATGTACATACTCTTATTCATTCCTTTACACTTGTGTGTATAAGGTAGTTGATGTGAAATTGTTAGATTACTTGTTAGATATTACTGCACAGCCGGAACTAGAAGCACAGGCATTTCGCTACACTCGCATTAACATCTGCTGACCATGTGTATGTGACCAACAAAATTAGATTTGACTGAAGGAAAAGCAGCCAACAAGTGCTCAGCATATGTGGGAACATATGTGGGAACAGTTGGAAAAGCATTCCAGATGAAGCTGGTTGAGAGAACACCAAGAGTGTGCAAACCAGTCATCAAGGCAAAGGGTGGATACTTTGAAAAATCAAAAAAATATTTTAATTAGTTTGACACTTTTTTTGGTTACTACATGATTCCATATGTGTTATTTCATAGGTGTGATGTAGAATGGAGAAGAAAAAAAAAACCTTGAATGAGTAGGTGTCCAAACTTTAGACTAGTACTTAAGACATGATGTTCCTGTGACGTAAACAATACTACAATATCAAAAATGGAACCGCTAAGAGTGTCAAGAGAGACTACACCATGCCAGCTAGCTGTTATCCCCTTGGCTTACCCCCAGTCAGGCTTGTATGTGTCGGGGGCACGGGGGCTCTTCAGGACCAGCAGCAGAAACTCGTGCATCTCCAGCAGGAACGAGTCAGCGCTGCTCTTGGTGAAGAACGTAGTGAGTAGCCTCCGGTCTTCATCTCCTAGGGGATTCCTGTATTCCTCTGAGACCCCCACAAACGGGTCCTGAGGATGGGGAGGTTAGAGAAGCTTTAATATACACTAGGGTGTAACATGACATTATGATCATGTTCTATTTATCACATTATGTTAGTTACTGTAACTAAGGTTAGTTTACATTAATGTTGTAAGTTAGTACAACTTAAGTCACAATGTTACAACTTATGTTGTAAGTAATACAAGCACATCTCACCCACACAAACAGTAATCCAGACAAACAACTTCATAACCAGTGTAAAAAAACATGACCCAAACAAAATCATGTGAAGACTTGTCTGGGTGAATGTGTGGTGTCTCGTCGTCTTACCCTCTTGAGGCGCAGCATGTTCTCAGACTTGAGTGAGGTGAGGAGCTGCCACAGGGCCACACAGTGTTTCAGACTACACCTGCTCAGGGCCTGCATGAGAACAACAGGACAACACAGTGACTCAGACTACACCTGCTCAGGGCCTGCATGAGGACAACAGGACAACACAGTGACTCAGACTACACCTGCTCAGGGCCTGCATGAGGACAACACAGTGACTCAGACTACACCTGCTCAGGGCCTGCATGAGGACAACAGGACAATACAGTGACTCAGACTACACCTGCTCAGGGCCTGCATGAGGACAACAGGACAATACAGTGACTCAGACTACACCTGCTCAGGGCCTGCATGAGGACAACAGGATAACAAAGTGACTCAGACTACACCTGCTCAGGGCCTACATGAGGACAACACAGTGACTCAGACTACACCTGCTCAGGGCCTACATGAGGACAACAGGACAACACAGTGACTCAGACTACACCTGCTCAGGGCCTGCATGAGGACAACACAGTGACTCAGACTACACCTGCTCAGGGCCTGCATGAGGACAACAGGACAACACAGTGACTCAGACTACACCTGCTCAGGGCCTGCATGAGGACAACAGGACAACACAGTGTTTCAGACTACACCTGCTCAGGGCCTGCATGAGGACAACAGGGCCACACAGTGTTTCAGACTACACCTGCTCAGGGCCTGCATGAGGACAACAGGACAACACAGTGACTCAGACTACACCTGCTCAGGGCCTGCATGAGGACAACAGGACAACACAGTGACTCAGACTACACCTGCTCAGGGCCTGCATGAGGACAACAGGACAACACAGTGACTCAGACTACACCTGCTCAGGGCCTGCATGAGGACAACAGGACAACACAGTGTTTCAGACTACACCTGCTCAGGGCCTGCATGAGGACAACAGGACAACACAGTGACTCAGACTACACCTGCTCAGGGCCTACATGAGGACAACAGGACAACACAGTGACTCAGACTACACCTGCTCAGGGCCTGCATGAGGACAACACAGTGTGACTCAGACTACACCTGCTCAGGGCCTGCATGAGGACAACACAGTGACTCAGACTACACCTGTTCAGGGCCTGCATGAGGACAACACAGTGACTCAGACTACACCTGCTCAGGGCCTGCATGAGGACAACAGGACAACACAGTGACTCAGACTACACCTGCTCAGGGCCTGCATGAGGACAACAGGACAACACAGTGTTTCAGACTACACCTGCTCAGGGCCTGCATGAGGACAACAGGACAACACAGTGACTCAGACTACACCTGCTCAGGGCCTGCATGAGGACAACAGGACAACACAGTGACTCAGACTACACCTGCTCAGGGCCTGCATGAGGACAACAGGACAACACAGTGACTCAGACTACACCTGCTCAGGGCCTGAGGACAACACAGTGACTCAGACAACAGCTCAGGGCCTGCATGAGGACAACAGGACAACACAGTGACTCAGACTACACCTGCTCAGGGCCTGCATGAGGACAACAGGACAACACAGTGACTCAGACTACACCTGCTCAGGGCCTGCATGAGGACAACAGGACAACACAGTGACTCAGACTACACCTGCTCAGGGCCTGCATGAGGACAACAGGACAACACAGTGACTCAGACTACACCTGCTCAGGGCCTGCATGAGGACAACAGGACAACACAGTGACTCAGACTACACCTGCTCAGGGCCTGCATGAGGACAACAGGACACACAGTGACAACTACACAGGGTGACTCAGACTACACCTGCTCAGGGCCTGCATGAGGACAACAGGACAACACAGTGACTCAGACTACACCTGCTCAGGGCCTGCATGAGGACAACACAGTGACTCAGACTACACCTGCTCAGGGCCTGCATGAGGACAACAGGACAACACAGTGACTCAGACTACACCTGCTCAGGGCCTGCATGAGGACAACAGGACAACAACAGTGACTCAGACACACCTGCTCAGGGCCTACATGAGGACAACACAGTGACTCAGACTACACCTGCTCAGGGCCTGCATGAGGACAACAGGACAACACAGTGACTCAGACTACACCTGCTCAGGGCCTGCATGAGGACAACACAGTGACTCAGACTACACCTGCTCAGGGCCTGCATGAGGACAACAGGACAACACAGTGACTCAGACTACACCTGCTCAGGGCCTGCATGAGGACAACAGGACAACACAGTGACTCAGACTACACCTGCTCAGGGCCTGCATGAGGACAACAGGACAACACAGTGACTCAGACTACACCTGCTCAGGGCCTGCATGAGGACAACAGGACAACACAGTGACTCAGACTACACCTGCTCAGGGCCTGCATGAGGACAACAGGACAACACAGTGACTCAGACTACACCTGCTCAGGGCCTGCATGAGGACAACAGGACAACACAGTGACTCAGACTACACCTGCTCAGGGCCTGCATGAGGACAACAGGACAACACAGTGTTTCAGACTACACCTGCTCAGGGCCTGCATGAGGACAACAGGACAACACAGTGACTCAGACTACACCTGCTCAGGGCCTACATGAGGACAACACAGTGACTCAGACTACACCTGCTCAGGGCCTGCATGAGGACAACAGGACAACACAGTGACTCAGACTACACCTGCTCAGGGCCTGCATGAGGACAACAGGACAACACAGTGACTCAGACTACACCTGCTCAGGGCCTGCATGAGGACAACAGGACAACACAGTGACTCAGACTACACCTGCTCAGGGCCTGCATGAGGACAACAGGACAACACAGTGACTCAGACTACACCTGCTCAGGGCCTGCATGAGGACAACAGGACAACACAGTGACTCAGACTACACCTGCTCAGGGCCTGCATGAGGACAACAGGACAACACAGTGACTCAGACTACACCTGCTCAGGGCCTGCATGAGGACAACAGGACAACACAGTGACTCAGACTACACCTGCTCAGGGCCTGCATGAGGACAACACAGTGACTCAGACTACAACTGCTCAGGGCCTGCATGAGGACAACAGGACAACACAGTGACTCAGACTACACCTGCTCAGGGCCTGCATGAGGACAACAGGACAACACAGTGACTCAGACTACACCTGCTCAGGGCCTGCATGAGGACAACACAGTGACTCAGACTACACCTGCTCAGGGCCTGCATGAGGACAACAGGACAACACAGTGGACTACACCTGCTCAGGGCCTGCATGAGGACAACAGGACAACACAGTGACTCAGACTACACCTGCTCAGGGCCTGCATGAGGACAACAGGACAACACAGTGACTCAGACTACACCTGCTCAGGGCCTGCATGAGGACAACAGGACAACACAGTGACTCAGACTACACCTGCTCAGGGCCTGCATGAGGACAACAGGACAACACAGTGACTCAGACTACACCTGCTCACATGAGGACAACACAGTGACTCAGACTACACCTGCTCAGGGCCTGCATGAGGACAACAGGACAACACAGTGACTCAGACTACACCTGCTCAGGGCCTGCATGAGGACAACAGGACAACACAGTGACTCAGACTACACCTGCTCAGGGCCTGCATGAGGACAACAGGACAACACAGTGACTCAGACTACACCTGCTCAGGGCCTGCATGAGGACAACAGGACAACACAGTGACTCAGACTACACCTGCTCAGGGCCTGCATGAGGACAACACAGTGACTCAGACTACAACTGCTCAGGGCCTGCATGAGGACAACACAGTGACTCAGACTACACCTGCTCAGGGCCTGCATGAGGACAACAGGACAACACAGTGACTCAGACTACACCTGCTCAGGGCCTGCATGAGGACAACAGGACAACACAGTGACTCAGACTACACCTGCTCAGGGCCTGCATGAGGACAACAGGACAACACAGTGACTCAGACTACACCTGCTCAGGGCCTGCATGAGGACAACAGGACAACACAGTGACTCAGACTACACCTGCTCAGGGCCTGCATGAGGACAACAGGACAACACAGTGACTCAGACTATACCTGCTCAGGGCCTGCATGAGGACAACAGGACAACACAGTGTTTCAGACTACACCTGCTCAGGGCCTGCATGAGGACAACAGGACAACACAGTGACTCAGACTACACCTGCTCAGGGCCTACATGAGGACAACACAGTGACTCAGACTACACCTGCTCAGGGCCTACATGAGGACAACACAGTGACTCAGACTACACCTGCTCAGGGCCTGCATGAGGACAACAGGACAACACAGTGACTCAGACTACACCTGCTCAGGGCCTGCATGAGGACAACACAGTGACTCAGACTACACCTGCTCAGGGCCTGCATGAGGACAACAGGACAACACAGTGACTCAGACTACACCTGCTCAGGGCCTACATGAGGACAACAGGACAACACAGTGACTCAGAGTACACCTGCTCAGGGCCTGCATGAGGACAACAGGACAACACAGTGACTCAGACTACACCTGCTCAGGGCCTGCATGAGGACAACACAGTGACTCAGACTACAACTGCTCAGGGCCTGCATGAGGACAACAGGACAACACAGTGACTCAGACTACACCTGCTCAGGGCCTGCATGAGGACAACAGGACAACACAGTGACTCAGACTACACCTGCTCAGGGCCTGCATGAGGACAACACAGTGACTCAGACTACACCTGCTCAGGGCCTGCATGAGGACAACAGGACAACACAGTGACTCAGACTACACCTGCTCAGGGCCTGCATGAGGACAACAGGACAACACAGTGACTCAGACTACACCTGCTCAGGGCCTGCATGAGGACAACACAGTGACTCAGACTACACCTGCTCAGGGCCTGCATGAGGACAACAGGACAACACAGTGACTCAGACTACACCTGCTCAGGGCCTGCATGAGGACAACAGGACAACACAGTGACTCAGACTACACCTGCTCAGGGCCTGCATGAGGACAACACAGTGACTCAGACTACACCTGCTCAGGGCCTGCATGAGGACAACAGGACAACACAGTGTTTCAGACTACACCTGCTCAGGGCCTGCATGAGGACAACAGGACAACACAGTGACTCAGACTACACCTGCTCAGGGCCTGCATGAGGACAACAGGACAACACAGTGACTCAGACTACACCTGCTCAGGGCCTGCATGAGGACAACAGGACAACACAGTGACTCAGACTACACCTGCTCAGGGCCTGCATGAGGACAACACAGTGACTCAGACTACAACTGCTCAGGGCCTGCAACAGGACAACACAGTGACTCAGACTACACCTGCTCAGGGCCTGCATGAGGACAACAGGACAACACAGTGACTCAGACTACACCTGCTCAGGGCCTGCATGAGGACAACAGGACAACACAGTGACTCAGACTACACCTGCTCAGGGCCTGCATGAGGACAACACAGTGACTCAGACTACAACTGCTCAGGGCCTGCATGAGGACAACACAGTGACTCAGACTACACCTGCTCAGGGCCTGCATGAGGACAACAGGACAACACAGTGACTCAGACTACACCTGCTCAGGGCCTGCATCAGGACAACAGGACAACACAGTGACTCAGACTACACCTGCTCAGGGCCTGCATGAGGACAACAGGACAACACAGTGACTCAGACTACACCTGCTCAGGGCCTGCATGAGGACAACAGGACAACACAGTGTTTCAGACTACACCTGCTCAGGGCCTGCATGAGGACAACAGGACAACACAGTGACTCAGACTACACCTGCTCAGGGCCTGCATGAGGACAACAGGACAACACAGTGACTCAGACTATACCTGCTCAGGGCCTGCATGAGGACAACAGGACAACACAGTGACTCAGACTACACCTGCTCAGGGCCTGCATGAGGACAACAGGACAACACAGTGACTCAGACTACACCTGCTCAGGGCCTGCATGAGGACAACACAGTGACTCAGACTACACCTGCTCAGGGCCTGCATGAGGACAACAGGACAACACAGTGACTCAGACTACACCTGCTCAGGGCCTGCATGAGGACAACAGGACAACACAGTGACTCAGACTACACCTGCTCAGGGCCTGCATGAGGACAACACAGTGACTCAGACTACACCTGCTCAGGGCCTGCATGAGGACAACAGGACAACACAGTGACTCAGACTACACCTGCTCAGGGCCTGCATGAGGACAACAGGACAACACAGTGACTCAGACTACACCTGCTCAGGGCCTGCATGAGGACAACACAGTGACTCAGACTACACCTGCTCAGGGCCTGCATGAGGACAACAGGACAACACAGTGTTTCAGACTACACCTGCTCAGGGCCTGCATGAGGACAACAGGACAACACAGTGACTCAGACTACACCTGCTCAGGGCCTGCATGAGGACAACAGGACAACACAGTGACTCAGACTACACCTGCTCAGGGCCTGCATGAGGACAACAGGACAACACAGTGACTCAGACTACACCTGCTCAGGGCCTGCATGAGGACAACACAGTGACTCAGCTGCTCAGGGCCTGCATGAGGACAACACAGTGACTCAGACTACACCTGCTCAGGGCCTGCATGAGGACAACAGGACAACACAGTGACTCAGACTACACCTGCTCAGGGCCTGCATGAGGACAACAGGACAACACAGTGACTCAGACTACACCTGCTCAGGGCCTGCATGAGGACAACACAGTGACTCAGACTACACCTGCTCAGGGCCTGCATGAGGACAACAGGACAACACAGTGACTCAGACTACACCTGCTCAGGGCCTGCATGAGGACAACAGGACAACACAGTGACTCAGACTACACCTGCTCAGGGCCTGCATGAGGACAACAGGACAACACAGTGACTCAGACTACACCTGCTCAGGGCCTGCATGAGGACAACAGGACAACACAGTGACTCAGACTACACCTGCTCAGGGCCTGCATGAGGACAACACAGTGACTCAGACTACAACTGCTCAGGGCCTGCATGTGGACAACACAGTGACTCAGACTACACCTGCTCAGGGCCTGCATGAGGACAACAGGACAACACAGTGACTCAGACTACACCTGCTCAGGGCCTGCATGAGGACAACAGGACAACACAGTGACTCAGACTACACCTGCTCAGGGCCTGCATGAGGACAACACAGTGACTCAGACTACAACTGCTCAGGGCCTGCATGAGGACAACACAGTGACTCAGACTACACCTGCTCAGGGCCTGCATGAGGACAACAGGACAACACAGTGACTCAGACTACACCTGCTCAGGGCCTGCATCAGGACAACAGGACAACACAGTGACTCAGACTACACCTGCTCAGGGCCTGCATGAGGACAACAGGACATCACAGTGACTCAGACTACACCTGCTCAGGGCCTGCATGAGGACAACAGGACAACACAGTGTTTCAGACTACACCTGCTCAGGGCCTGCATGAGGACAACAGGACAACACAGTGACTCAGACTACACCTGCTCAGGGCCTGCATGAGGACAACAGGACAACACAGTGACTCAGACTACACCTGCTCAGGGCCTGCATGAGGACAACAGGACAACACAGTGACTCAGACTACACCTGCTCAGGGCCTGCATGAGGACAACAGGACAACACAGTGACTCAGACTACACCTGCTCAGGGCCTGCATGAGGACAACACAGTGACTCAGACTACACCTGCTCAGGGCCTGCATGAGGACAACAGGACAACACAGTGTTTCAGACTACACCTGCTCAGGGCCTGCATGAGGACAACAGGACAACACAGTGACTCAGACTACACCTGCTCAGGGCCTAGGACAACACAGTGACTCAGACTACACCTGCTCAGGGCCTGCATGAGGACAACAGGACAACACAGTGACTCAGACTACACCTGCTCAGGGCCTGCATGAGGACAACAGGACAACACAGTGACTCAGACTACACCTGCTCAGGGCCTGCATGAGGACAACACAGTGACTCAGAATACACCTGCTCAGGGCCTGCATGAGGACAACAGGACAACACAGTGTTTCAGACTACACCTGCTCAGGGCCTGCATGAGGACAACAGGACAACACAGTGACTCAGACTACACCTGCTCAGGGCCTGCATGAGGACAACAGGACAACACAGTGACTCAGACTACACCTGCTCAGGGCCTGCATGAGGACAACAGGACAACACAGTGACTCAGACTACACCTGCTCAGGGCCTGCATGAGGACAACACAGTGACTCAGACTACAACTGCTCAGGGCCTGCATGTGGACAACACAGTGACTCAGACTACACCTGCTCAGGGCCTGCATGAGGACAACAGGACAACACAGTGACTCAGACTACAACTGCTCAGGGCCTGCATGAGGACAACACAGTGACTCAGACTACACCTGCTCAGGGCCTGCATGAGGACAACAGGACAACACAGTGACTCAGACTACACCTGCTCAGGGCCTGCATGAGGACAACAGGACAACACAGTGACTCAGACTACACCTGCTCAGGGCCTGCATGAGGACAACAGGACAACACAGTGACTCAGACTACACCTGCTCAGGGCCTGCATGAGGACAACAGGACAACACAGTGTTTCAGACTACACCTGCTCAGGGCCTGCATGAGGACAACAGGACAACACAGTGACTCAGACTACACCTGCTCAGGGCCTGCATGAGGACAACAGGACAACACAGTGACTCAGACTACACCTGCTCAGGGCCTGCATGAGGACAACAGGACAACACAGTGACTCAGACTACACCTGCTCAGGGCCTGCATGAGGACAACAGGACAACACAGTGACTCAGACTACACCTGCTCAGGGCCTGCATGAGGACAACACAGTGACTCAGACTACACCTGCTCAGGGCCTGCATGAGGACAACAGGACAACACAGTGACTCAGACTACACCTGCTCATGGCAACATTGCAATGGATTTGTGCTAAAAAGGTTAGCATTTGAAACAGTGGCCAGGTAAACAAAACCAAAAAATGCATTCCTGTCTTACCTTGTCAATAGACTGCGTTAATAGACAGGGTCAGGAAACCAATATGTCCTTTTGTAATTTGGGTGAACTATCCCTTAGTTTAATGCATTTTCCCCTTCTGAAAAAACCTACACTCGATCCCTCCGATGTCAACAACTACAGACCAGTATCCCTTCTTTCTTTTCTCTCCAAAACCCTTGAACGTGCCGTCCTTGGCCAGCTCTCCCGCTATCTCTCTCAGAATGACCTTCTTGATCTTCTTGATCCAAATCAGTCAGGTTTCAAGGTTTCAAGACTAGTCATTCAACTGAGACTGCTCTTCTCTGCTCTTCTCTGTATCACGGAGGCGCTCCGCACTGCTAAAGCTAACTCTCTCTCCTCTGCTCTCATCCTTCTAGACCTATCGGCTGCCTTCGATACTGTGAACCATCAGATCCTCCTCTCCACCCTCTCCGAGTTGGGCATCTCCGGCGCGGCCCACGCTTGGATTGCGTCCTACCTGACAGGTCGCTCCTACCAGGTGGCGTGGCGAGAATCCGTCTCCTCACCACGTGCTCTCACCACTGGTGTCCCCCAGGGCTCTGTTCTAGGCCCTCTCCTATTCTCGCTATACACCAAGTCACTTGGCTCTGTCATAACCTCACATGGTCTCTCCTATCATTGCTATGCAGACGACACACAATTAATCTTCTCCTTTCCCCCTTCTGATGACCAGGTGGCGAATCGCATCTCTGCATGTCTGGCAGACATATCAGTGTGGATGACGGATCACCACCTCAAGCTGAACCTCGGCAAGACGGAGCTGCTCTTCCTCCCGGGAAGGACTGCCCGTTCCATGATCTCGCCATCACGGTTGACAACTCCACTGTGTCCTCCTCCCAGAGCGCTAAGAACCTTGGCGTGATCCTGGACAACACCCTGTCGTTCTCAACTAACATCAAGGCGGTGGCCCGTTCCTGTAGGTTCATGCTCTACAACATCCGCAGAGTACGACCCTGCCTCACACAGGAAGCGGCGCAGGTCCTAATCCAGGCACTTGTCATCTCCCGTCTGGATTACTGCAACTCGCTGTTGGCTGGGCTCCCTGCCTGTGCCATTAAACCCCTACAACTCATCCAGAACGCCGCAGCCCGTCTGGTGTTCAACCTTCCCAAGTTCTCTCACGTCACCCCGCTCCTCCGCTCTCTCCACTGGCTTCCAGTTGAAGCTCGCATCCGCTACAAGACCATGGTGCTTGCCTACGGAGCTGTGAGGGGAACGGCACCTCAGTACCTCCAGGCTCTGATCAGGCCCTACACCCAAACAAGGGCACTGCGTTCATCCACCTCTGGCCTGCTCGCCTCCCTACCACTGAGGAAGTACAGTTCCCGCTCAGCCAAGTCAAAACTGTTCGCTGCTCTGGCCCCCCAATGGTGGAACAAACTCCCTCACGACGCCAGGACAGCGGAGTCAATCACCACCTTCCGGAGACACCTGAAACCCCACCTCTTTAAGGAATACCTAGGATAGGATAAAGTAATCCTTCTCATCCCCCCCCCCCCTTAAAAGATTTAGATGCACTATTGTAAAGTGGCTGCTCCACTGGATGTCATAAGGTGAATGCACCAATTTGTAAGTCGCTCTGGATAAGAGCGTCTGCTAAATGACTTAAATGTAAATGTAAATAACCTCTAATCACATCAGAAAACATGAAATCACTGCTAATGGATTCTCTTGAAAGAGCTCACCTTTCCGAGGGATGTGTTGTATTAACTTTCAGCTACAATTAATACCAAATTAGGCATGACTGACTGATAATATGCTAGCTACAGTTGAAGTCGGAAGGTTACATACACATAGGTTAGAGTCATTAAATCTCGTTTTTCAACCACTCCACAAATTTCTTGTTAACAAACTATAGTTTTGTCAAGTCTGTTAGGACATCTACTTTGTGACACAAGTCATCTTACCAACAATTGTTTCCTGACAGATTATTTCACTTATCATTCACTGTATTACAATTCCAGTGGGTCAGAAGTTTACATACACTAAGTTTACTGTGCCTTTAAACAGCTTGGAAAATTCCAGAAAATTATGTCATGGCTTTAGAAGCTTCTGATAGCCGACTTGACATCATTTGAGTCAATTGGAGGTGTACCTGTGGATGTATTTCAAGGCCTACCTTCAAACTCAGTGCCTCTTTGCTTGACATCATGGGAAAATCAAAAGAAAATCAGCCAAGTCTGGTTCATCCTTGGGAGTAATTTCAAAATGCCTGAAGGTACCACGTTCATCTGTACAAACAATAGTACGCAAGTGTAAACACCATGGAACCACGCAGCCGTCATACCGCTCAGGAAGGAGACTCATTCGGTCTGCTAGAGATGAGCGTACTTTGGTGCGAAAAGTGCAAATCAATCCCAGAACAGCAGCAAAGGACCTTGTGAAGATGCTGGAGGAAACAGGTACAAAAGTATCTATATCCACAGTAAAAACGAGACCTATATCGACATAACCGGAAGGGCTGCTCAGCAAGGAAGAAGCCACTGCTCCAAAACCGCCATAAAAAAGCCCGACTACGGTTTGAAACCGCACATGGAAACAAATATCTTACATTTTGGAGAAATGTCCTCTGGTCTGATGAAACAAAAATAGTACTGTTTGGCCATAATGACCAACTTTATGTTTGGAGGAAAAAGGGGGAGGCATGCAAGCCAAAGAACACCATCCCAACCGTGTAGCACGGGTTTTGTGCACTTCACAAAATAAATGGCATGATGAGATAGGAAAATTATATGGATATATTGAAGCAACATCTCAAGACATCAGTCAAGAAGTTAAAGCTTGGTCGCAAATGGGTCTTCCAAATGGCCAATGACCTGCCACCCCACTGCTATTGGGTTAACAGAAACGTGAGGCTCTTAGACAGAGACTTGCTCTGAAGGAGCATTCACCTTTTATTTGAAGGGATAGTGAACTTTTTTCAAGTGGTGACTTATCTACGGTGTCCAAACTGTATTTAAGTTTTTCGACAAAACCCTAGGTAAAGTCGGATATTTCTTTTGTACTTTAACAGCAAAAAACGGAACCTCTTTACACTGTGGCTACCATGCATGTGGCCACCTACTATAGCTATGGCTGGTGGTTTTCATGTAAATACTCCCCAACACAGCCATCATGACTAAAGGATAAATCTACAGCAAAGTGCTTCATACATGGCTTAATGGCTACTTGTTCAAGTGGTTTAGTTGTGGCAAAATGGCTTAAGGACAACAAAGTCAGTGTATTGGAGTGGCCATCACAAAACCCTGACCTCAATCCTATAGAAAATTTGTGGGCAGAACTGAAAAAAGCGTGTGCGAGCAGGGAGGCCTACAAACCTAACTTCGTAACACCAGCTCTGTCAGGAGGAATGGGCAAAAATGCACCCAACTTACTGTGGGAAGCTTGTGGAAGGCTACTCGAAACGTTTCACCCAAGTTAAACTATTTAAAGGCAATGCTACGAAATACTAATTGAGTGTATGTAAACTTCTGACACACTGGCAATGTGATGATTTAAATAAAAGCTGAAATAAATAATTCTCTACTATTATTCTGACATTTCACATCTTTAAAATGAAGTGATGATCCTAACTGACCTAAAACAGGGAATTTTTACTGGGATTAAATGACAGGAATTGTGAAAAACTGAGTTTAAATGTATTTGGCTAAGGTGTATGTAAACTTCCGACTTCAACTATACAACACAATGCTGACGACAACAAGACATCAAATTAAGTCACTATGTTTCTCTTAAGGGTATCCATCTGTTTACTGGTTCCTGTAAGGAAGCCAATGAGGAGCCAGCTAGATGGAGAGAGCAGTGAAACAAATCAGGCTTTAGGCTCTCAGCTAGCTGCTTAACCAGAGGAAGAAACAGAGTGTAGGGCACAGAGGTGTGTTACCGCTGCACCCGGACAGTCTGTGGGCTCCGGACGGAGGAAGGGGGCTGACCTTTAGGATGTGTGGGCCAGAGTGTAGGGCACAGAGGTATGTTACTGCTGCACCCGGACAGTCTGTGGGCTCCGGACGGAGGAAGGGGGCTGACCTTTAGGATGTGTGGGCCAGAGTGTAGGGCACAGAGGTATGTTACTGCTGAACCCGGACAGTCTGTGAGCTCCGGACGGAGGAAGGGGACTGACCTTTAGGATGTGTGGGCCAGAGTGTAGGGCACAGAGGTATGTTACTGCTGAACCCGGACAGTCTGTGGGCTCCGGACGGAGGAAGGGGGCTGACCTTTAGGATGTGTGGGCCAGAGTGTAGGGCACAGAGGTATGTTACTGCTGCACCCAGACAGTCTGTGGGCTCCGGACAGAGGAAGGGGACTGACCTTTAGGATGTGTGGGCCAGAGTGTAGGGCACAGAGGTGTGTTACCGCTGCACCCGGACAGTCTGTGGGCTCCGGACGGAGGAAGGGGACTGACCTTTAGGATGTGTGGGCCAGAGTGTAGGGCACAGAGGTATGTTACTGCTGCACCCGGACAGTCTGTGGGCTCCGGACGGAGGAAGGGGGCTGACCTTTAGGATGTGTGGGCCAGAGTGTAGGGCACAGAGGTATGTTACTGCTGCACCCGGACAGTCTGTGGGCTCCGGACGGAGGAAGGGGGCTGACCTTTAGGATGTGTGGGCCAGAGTGTAGGGCACAGAGGTATGTTACTGCTGAACCCGGACAGTCTGTGGGCTCCGGACGGAGGAAGGGGACTGACCTTTAGGATGTGTGGGCCAGAGTGTAGGGCACAGAGGTGTGTTACTGCTGCACCCGGACAGTCTGTGGGCTCCGGACGGAGGAAGGGGACTGACCTTTAGGATGTGTGGGCCAGAGTGTAGGGCACAGAGGTATGTTACTGCTGCACCCGGACAGTCTGTGGGCTCCGGACGGAGGAAGGGGACTGACCTTTAGGATGTGTGGGCCAGAGTGTAGGGCACAGAGGTATGTTACTGCTGCACCCGGACAGTCTGTGGGCTCCGGACGGAGGAAGGGGGCTGACCTTTAGGATGTGTGGGCCAGAGTGTAGGGCACAGAGGTGTGTTACTGCTGCACCCAGACAGTCTGTGGGCTCCGGACGGAGGAAGGGGGCTGACCTTTAGGATGTGTGGGCCAGAGTGTAGGGCACAGAGGTATGTTACTGCTGCACCCGGACAGTCTGTGAGCTCCGGACGGAGGAAGGGGACTGACCTTTAGGATGTGTGGGCCAGAGTGTAGGGCACAGAGGTATGTTACTGCTGCACCCGGACAGTCTGTGGGCTCCGGACGGAGGAAGGGGACTGACCTTTAGGATGTGTGGGCCAGAGTGTAGGGCACAGAGGTGTGTTACTGCTGCACCCAGACAGTCTGTGGGCTCCGGACGGAGGAAGGGGACTGACCTTTAGGATGTGTGGGCCAGAGTGTAGGGCACAGAGGTATGTTACTGCTGCACCCGGACAGTCTGTGGGCTCCGGACGGAGGAAGGGGACTGACCTTTAGGATGTGTGGGCCAGAGTGTAGGGCACAGAGGTATGTTACTGCTGCACCCGGACAGTCTGTGGGCTCCGGACGGAGGAAGGGGACTGACCTTTAGGATGTGTGGGCCAGTCTGGTCTCCCATCTGCAGAACCTCCTCCAGGTAGCGCTCCAACTGCAGCTGGGGCTCGCCTCCCGTCATGGCCAGGAAGCCCAGAGCCACCTCCACGGTGGAGAGCGCCTCACACACCTCGCTGTATGACTGCAGCTCCCCGGCCAGTGCCGACAGGGTCAGGATGGGCAGGGGCTCCTGGGGACACAAAGGCAAATGACAGAGACGTGGACAAGGCATAGAACAGGGTCAACTCAACCTCATGCCAGGGTTGTGTTCCAAAATTGGATGTAGTGTATCAATAGCAGATTTCCCCGTTCATATCATACTGTACCATGTGACGACATGTCAGCAGAGTTATTGTGACTTACCTGTTGAACCTTTCCTTTCACATCCTTGAGGATGTTTTCATAATTGCGGTCGTGTCTGTTCACCAGGGTTGGGATTCCCTGTATGAGGCGGTAAGCAACACATCAAAACCTGCCTAATACACGGTCATATAGTAACTCTTGTCTTTACCTCAATTTGGCTGCGTTTACACAGGCAGACACATTCAGATCTTTTTTACTCTAATTGGTCTTTTGACCAATCACATTAGATCTTTTTCAGAGCTGATATGACTGGTCAAAAGAACAATTAGTGAAAAAAAGATCAGAATGTGAAAACGCAGCTTGTGACAGCTAAGTGTTTCTATAAAAAGGGAAATCTAGACAGTTCTGGTCTAACCTCTACCGCAGACGTAGTTGCACCATTTAAGAGCACATTTCAAAAATGTATTTCATTGCATTTGTTATTGTTAGACGATTGCTAATGAACTTGGCGTTACCCCACGAGAGAGTTTGTCACATTAACAATGTACCCTGTGTGAATTTAAGTATGCTCCTTCCAATTCTCTCTCTCGGAGGAGGACTGGGGCCCTAGGACCATGCCTCAGGACTACCTGGCCTGATGACTCCTTGCGTGTCCCTAGTCCACCTGGTCATGCTGCTGCTCCAGTTTTAACTGTTCTGCCTGCGGCTATGGAACCCTGACCTGTTCACAAGATGTGTTACCTTGTCCTGGACCTGCTGTTTGGACTCTCTCTCTCTCTACCGCACCTGTTGTCTCTAACTGAATGATCGGCTATGAAAAGCCAACAGACATTTACTCAGAGGTGCTGACCTGTGATTATTATTATTCGACCATGCTGGTCATTTATGAACGTTTGAACATTTTGGCCATGTTCTGTTATAATCTCCACCCGGCACAGCCAGAAGAGGACTGGCCACCCCTCATAGCCTGATTCCTCTCTAGATTTCTTCCTAGGTTCCGGCCTTTCTAGAGAGTTTTTATTAGCCACAGTGCTTCTACATCTGCATTGCTTGCTGTTTGGGGTTTTAGGCTGGGTTTCTGTATAGCACTTTGACATCGGCTGATGTAAAAAGTGCTTTATAAATACATTTGAATGATTGATTGACCTTGCTGCAGCACAGGCATTTAGTGACTTTGTCGATGCCGAGAACTGTACATTTGACTGACCGAGTGCTGACAGACAGACTCACGTTGAGAGTGATGAGAGGCTTTCCCTGCAGGAAGCGGGCCAGGATCTGCTGCTGGATCTTGGGCAGGTCGTACTCGTGCAGGGCCTCCTGGCCACGCTCCACACTGTACTGGCAGTTGGACAGAACCAAGGGCAGCAGATCCCTCTCTGGCTCATAGCGGATCACGTGCAGGTCGCTCAGGTCCGCCGGGCTCACCGTGTAGCTGGGGGAGAGAAAGGGGAAGAGTGAACTAATCTGGTGATATCAACCATGTCTGCTTCTGCTTTCTATCAGTTCAGCAGGGGTTCAGGGGTTCCCAACCAGGGGTACTTGGGAGGACTCAAGAGAAAATGCACGAAGGGGTACTCTGGGCAGAGTAAAATTCAGTTGGTGGTATAGTAACCGAAAAAGGTTGGGAACCACTGGCCTTGCAGTTAAAAATGTTGGACCAACAACCAAAATGTGGCTGGTTTGAATCCCCGAGCCGGCAAGGTGGAAAAATCTGCCGTTTTGCCCTTGAGCAAGGCAGTTAACCCCTAACAACAACTGCTCCCCGGGCGCCGATGACTTGGACGTTGATTAAGGCAGCCCCCCACACCTCTCTCGGTTAAATGCAGAAGACACGTTTCAGTTGAATGCATTAAGTTGTACAACTGACTTAGGTATCCCCTCTCAGACCGACCATGCATACAGCATTTTTTCTAACAAGCCTAATGAGACCAGGGGCCATATGTATCAGAGTAGGAGCACTGGTCCCGGATCAGGTCCCCCCCATCCAAGTGATCTTATTGTGAGGAAAAATGATCCTGAATCAGCACTCCTACTCTGAGATAGGACAACAGCACCCTCACCTGGTCTCCTCTCCAGTGTGCTTGTCCACGCAGTAGACCAGTTCGTTGTGCAGGGCGATGAGGTAGCTGACCAGCGCCGTGGAACACAGGCCGGGACCCTGTCGCCGTGGCAACAGAACCAGGAAGTCACTGGTCAGGTCCAGGTCCTCCCGGCAGAACTCGCCAGGGATTTGAATCTCACCTGGAGCAGAGCCAAAACACACAGATTATAATCACAAAAGAGCAGATTAAGAAATCATGCATGAGTGCCCCTCCAAAGCGCATATTTAAAAAATATTGTATATATTTCTATTATTCCTTTATTAATAGAGCCCTAGAGTTGTGCTACGATCATCTGTGCTCATACCGTTGGTTGCCAGGGAGACCCGGAGCTGATTCCAAGTTGTCAGGAAGATTTTGACCCGTTTCTCGTACCAGGCTGTGAGGGAGGCTGTGACAACAAACATAATAATCCACATGGAAGCCTATATTGTAAACCAACTGGAATATCCTTTTGACACTATTCTGGCCTGAACTGTACTGAGCCGACTCTTCTATTTTATTTTCCAGCCTGTATGGTGGAAACATCACCAGGCCACTACACTACAGTACAGTACACTACAGCTTAGCTCGGCTGGCCTCAGTAGAGTGAAACTAATGATTTATCTGCTCGCTGTACCATGCCAATAACACAAACAATACCACTGATTGTTTTCAGTTGGACATACAGTACTGTGACTAACCCAGAAGTATAGTTTAAACTAGTACCTGCTTTCTGGCTGTGAAGGAAGTCAGCGATGGTATGGCAGGTGAGGTCAGTCACGTTCTGGAACCTCTTCACCAAATCTCTCTGCAGTGCCAGGATGTCAGGAAGGAACTTCACCAACCGCAGCTCTGCCTCCTGTCACCAGACCAATCAGAGGGGGGGTGATGTTACCGCGACCAATCACAGGGTACGGTAAAACAAACAAACTGCCAATCACACCGCATAGAACGACGGTCTGACCAACATTGTGACTGTCAATGAGACTGTAAACACGTTTATTATTAACATTATAATGAATCTTTTGGTTGTGTTTCAAATAATTCTGTGCACAAAATAAATTAAATGGTAAATAATGTATTGTGTCATTTTGGAGTCACTTTTATTGTAAATAAGAATAGAATATGTTTCTAAACACGTCTACATTAATGTGGATGCTACCATGATTACCGGAACAAGGAGAGACTACAAGAACCTGTCCAATAAGAAACGCTCGCTTCTATCGCAAGACATTTTGCTACGCTGTGCACTAATGAATAAGACCAAGGTTTCCGTTCAGCGATGCCTCAGCTCATACCCTCTGCAGGAACCGCCAGAGCATGGGCAGGGTGTCCCTGCCGTTGTGCTGCTCCACGATGTGGGTGAGGCTGAGTAGAGACACCCTCTCCCTGCAGCTCCACACAGCCGAACTGTGGATCAGAGACTCCCGGGGCAGAGAGGCAAGGAAGAGGCGCGGGTCCCCGAACACCAGCCTCATCACAGGGTTGGAGGAGACCCGCAAGTCGGCCCGGACAAAGGCGTTTACTTCCTTCAGCCGCCTGTCCAGGTGCTGGAGACGGGATGGGACGAGGGGAGAGACAGAGACAGAGGGGGAAGAAAGGGTATCATTTAGATCATGTTTCTGTTATTCAGGGCGGTGTTCATTAAACACTAAACAGAAGAAAACTAATTCAAAAGAGAGAGGCACTACCTAGACTTGTCCAATAAGAAAACGCAAAATGTTTTTCTTTTCCATTGCAAACATTTTAAAACGTTTTCCATTGCGTGCTCTAATGAACACGACAGTTATAGATGGACCACCGAACAAATACAAATGTTGTTGACTGTATTAAAAAAGGTACTAAAGTAATTTATTCATCTAGAGATGATGAACTCAAGTGAGTCAAATGGTGACTGATGTAATCAGGTGGCACCTTCAGCTGAGGTGTGATGATGTCATTGCTGACGGTGGTCTCCCAGCCGTTTCGGGCCTCCTTGGTGGAGAGCAGGTTGTCATAGGGAACAGGCCCTGGAGAGAGAAGCAGAAAAGAGTAAAGGAAACTTTCAGTGTCTGATATCATTCACAGACAATGATTCAATAACAATAATGGTAAAGAATGTACATATGATTCTAAAACTTCAATAAGGAATGGCTCATTTAATAGCACCATTAGCATGCTTAGTTGGCTTGTATTCAGACAGCATTAGTGGCCTAAGGTGATGCTTGTTTTTAGTGATTGTAAACCTATTGAGGACATGGAGGTGTTTCTGGTCCCTTACACTGGCCAGGCTGGTGGGGCCCCAGAAGGCTGCTGATGACCAGATGGACGGTGTTGACCGTGTCGTCAGACCCCTTCCCCAGCGACCTGGTCACCTGCTCCATGTCCTTCAACAGGTGGGCCCACAGGAACGCACCGGGGTCGGGCACTGGGGGCTTGATGATGGCACCGATGACCTACAGAGAGAGAAAGAGGGGGAGGGTAGAGGGAGTGAGAAAGGGAGTGAGTGGGGGTGAAAGAGAGCGAGAGTGAGCAGAGAGAGAGCGAGAGTGAGCAGAGAGAAAAAGAGGGAGATCAAGAGACTCCGTTGAGGAAAGTGTCCTTCAAGAGATGTAACGGTCACCACTGGACAACAGTCAAACCAATAACCCCATCCATCCATTAACAGCAGGTACCTCTCTAGTGCAGTGGTTTTCAACCTCCTCAGACATTTCACACTTTAGTTGTTGTGGCCCTGAACTAATTCTAATTCACCTTATCAAAAAAAAAGTTAAACATTTAACCTTTATTTAACTAGGCAAGTAAGTTAAGAACAAATTGTTATTTACAATGACGGCCTACCCCGGCCAAACCCACGCCGCTGGGCCAATTGTGCGCAAGGTCAGATGTGATACAGCCTGGATTCGAACCAGGGACGGTAGTGACGCCTCTTGCACTGAGATGCAGTGCCTTGGAGCGCTGCGCCACTCGAGAGCCCTAAATGCTTGATGATTCGTTGATCAGTTGAATCAGGTGTGTTAACTCTGGAATAGTTCCAACACATGGAACAGCTGTGTGATCATTTACATTTACATTTAAGTCATTTAGCAGACGCTCTTATCCAGAGCGACTTACAAATTGGTGCATTCACCTTATGACATCCAGTGGAACAGTAGTGCATCTAAATCTTTTAAGGGGGGGATTACTTCATCCTATCCTAGGTATTCCTTAAAGAGGTGGGGTTTCAGGTGTCTCCGGAAGGTGGTGATTGACTCCGCTGTCCTGGCGTCGTGAGGGAGTTTGTTCCACCATTGGGGGGCCAGAGCAGCGAACAGTTTTGACTGGGCTGAGCGGGAACTGTACTTCCTCAGTGGTAGGGAGGCGAGCAGGCCAGAGGTGGATGAACGCAGTGCCCTTGTTTGGGTGTAAGGGCCTGATCAGAGCCTGGAGGTACTGAGGTGCCGTTCCCCTCACAGCTCCGTAGGCAAGCACCATGGTCTTGTAGCGGATGCGAGATTCAACTGGAAGCCAGTGGAGAGAGCGGAGGAGCGGGTGACGTGAGAGAACTTGGGAAGGTTGAACACCAGACGGGCTGCGGCGTTCTGGATGAGTTGTAGCGGTTTAATGGCACAGGCAGGGAGCCCAGCCAACAGCGAGTTGCAGTAATCCAGACGGGAGATGACAAGTGCCTGGATTAGGACCTGCGCCGCTTCCTGTGTGAGGTAGGGTCGTACTCTGCGGATGTTGTAGAGCATGAACCTACAGGAACGGGCCACCGCCTTGATGTTAGTTGAGAACGATAGGGTGTTGTCCAGGATCACGCCAAGGTTCTTAGCGCTCTGGGAGGAGGACACAATGGAGTTGTCAACCGTGATGGCGAGATCATGGAACGGGCAGTCCTTCCCCGGGAGGAAGAGCAGCTCCGTCTTGCCGAGGTTCAGCTTGAGGTGGTGATCCGTCATCCACACTGATATGTCTGCCAGACATGCAGAGATGCGATTCGCCACCTGGTCATCAGAAGGGGGAAAGGAGAAGATTAATTGTGTGTCGTCTGCATAGCAATGATAGGAGAGACCATGTGAGGTTATGACAGAGCCAAGTGACTTGGTGTATAGCGAGAATAGGAGAGGGCCTAGAACAGAGCCCTGGGGACACCAGTGGTGAGAGCACGTGGTGTGGAGACGGATTCTCGCCACGCCACCTGGTAGGAGCGACCTGTCAGGTAGGACGCAATCCAAGCGTGGGCCGCGCCGGAGATGCCCAACTCGGAGAGGGTGGAGAGGAGGATCTGATGGTTCACAGTATCGAAGGCAGCCGATAGGTCTAGAAGGATGAGAGCAGAGGAGAGAGAGTTAGCTTTAGCAGTGCGGAGCGCCTCCGTGATACAGAGAAGAGCAGTCTCAGTTGAATGACTAGTCTTGAAACCTGACTGATTTGGATCAAGAAGGTCATTCTGAGAGAGATAGCGGGAGAGCTGGCCAAGGACGGCACGTTCAAGAGTTTTGGAGAGAAAAGAAAGAAGGGATACTGGTCTGTAGTTGTTGACATCGGAGGGATTGAGTGTAGGTTTTTTCAGAAGGGGTGCAACTCTCGCTCTCTTGAAGACGGAAGGGACATAGCCAGCGGTCAGGGATGAGTTGATGAGCGAGGTGAGGTAAGGGAGAAGGTCTCCGGAAATGGTCTGGAGAAGAGAGGAGGGGATAGGGTCAAGCGGGCAGGTTGTTGGGCGGCCGGCCGTCACAAGACGCGAGATTTCATCTGGAGAGAGAGGGAGAAAGAGGTCAGAGCACAGGGTAGGGCAGTGTGAGCAGAACCAGCGGTGTCGTTTGACTTAGCAAACGAGGATCGGATGTCGTCGACCTTCTTTTCAAAATGGTTGACGAAGTCATCTGCAGAGAGGGGGAGGGGGGGAGGGGGAGGAGGATTCAGGAGGGAGGAGAAGGTTGCAAAGAGCTTCCTAGGGTTAGAGGCAGATGCTTGGAATTTAGAGTGGTAGAAAGTGGCTTTAGCAGCAGAGAGAGAAGAGGAAAATGTAGAGAGGAGGGAGTGAAAGGATGTCAGGTCCGCAGGGAGGCGAGTTTTCCTCCATTTCCGCTCGGCTGCCCGGAGCCCTGTTCTGTGAGCTCGCAATGAGTCGTCGAGCCACGGAGCGGGAGGGGAGGACCGAGCCGGCCTGGAGGATAGGGGACATAGAGAGTCAAAGGATGCAGAAAGGGAGGAGAGGAGGGTTGAGGAGGCAGAATCAGGAGATAGGTTGGAGAAGGTTTGAGCAGAGGGAAGAGATGATAGGATGGAAGAGGAGAGAGTAGCGGGGGAGAGAGAGCGAAGGTTGGGACGGCGCGATACCATCCGAGTAGGGGCAGTGTGGGAAGTGTTGGATGAGAGCAAGAGGGAAAAGGATACAAGGTAGTGGTCGGAGACTTGGAGGGGAGTTGCAATGAGGTTAGTGGAAGAACAGCATCTAGTAAAGATGAGGTCGAGCGTATTTCCTGCCTTGTGAGTAGGGGGGAAGGTGAGAGGGTGAGGTCAAAAGAGGAGAGGAGTGGAAAGAAGGAGGCAGAGAGGAATGAGTCAAAGGTAGACGTGGGGAGGTTAAAGTCGCCCAGAACTGTGAGAGGTGAGCCGTCCTCAGGAAAGGAGCTTATCAAGGCATCAAGCTCATTGATGAACTCTCCGAGGGAACCTGGAGGGCGATAAATGATAAGGATGTTAAGCTTGAAAGGGCTGGTAACTGTGACAGCATGGAATTCAAAGGAGGCGATAGACAGATGGGTAAGGGGAGAAAGAGAGAATGACCACTTGGGAGAGATGAGGATCCCGGTGCCACCACCCCGCTGACCAGAAGCTCTCGGGGTGTGCGAGAACACGTGGGCAGACGAAGAGAGAGCAGTAGGAGTAGCAGTGTTGTCTGTGGTGATCCATGTGTCCGTCAGTGCCAAGAAGTCGAGGGACTGGAGGGAGGCATAGGCTGAGATGAACTCTGCCTTGTTGGCCGCAGATCGGCAGTTCCAGAGGCTACCGGAGACCTGGAACTCCACGTGGGTCGTGCGCGCTGGGACCACCAGATTAGGGTGGCCGCGGCCACGCGGTGTGGAGCGTTTGTATGGTCTGTGCAGAGAGGAGAGAACAGGGATAGACAGACACATAGTTGACAGGCTACACAAGAGGCTACGCTAATGCAAAGGAGATTGGAATGACAAGTGGACTACACGTCTCGAGTGTTCAGAAAGTTAAGCTTACGTAGCAAGAATCTTATTGACTAAAATGATTAAAATGATACAGTACTGCTGCAGTAGGCTAGCTGGCAGAGGCTGCGTTGTTGACTATGTAGGCTAGCTGGCAGTGTCTGCGTTGTTGACACTACACTAATCAAGTCGTTCCGTTGAGTGTAATAGTTTCTACTGTGCTACTGTGCTGCTATTCGGGGCTAGCTGGCTAGCTAGCAGTGTTGATTACGTTACGTTGCGTTAAAAGATCACAAGGAGACGTTTGAAAACCCCTGCTCTAGTGTACTTACCTGGGGGTGACTGCTGGCCCCTAGCAGCATGGCCATGTGTGTGATCACGAGGAGACGTTTGAAAACCCCTGCTCTAGTGTACTTACCTGGGGGTGACTGCTGGCCCCTAGCAGCATGGCCATGTGTGTGATCACGAGGAGACGTTTGAAAACCCCTGCTCTAGTGTACTTACCTGGGGGTGACTGCTGGCCCCTAGCAGCATGGCCATGTGTGTGATCACGAGGAGACGTTTGAAAACCCCTGCTCTAGTGTACTTACCTGGGGGTGACTGCTGGCCCCTAGCAGCATGGCCATGTGTGTGATCACGAGGAGACGTTTGAAAACCCCTGCTCTAGTGTACTTACCTGGGGGTGACTGCTGGCCCCTAGCAGCATGGCCATGTGTGTGATCACGAGGAGACGTTTGAAAACCCCTGCTCTAGTGTACTTACCTGGGGGTAACTGCTGGCCCCTAGCAGCATGGCCATGTGTGTGATCACGAGGAGACGTTTGAGAACCCCTGCTCTAGTGTACTTACCTGGGGGTTACTGCTGGCCCCTAGCAGCATGGCCATGTGTGTGATCAGGCGCAGCAGGTTAAAGGGCACTGGGGACATGTTCTTGGTGTCCTGCATGTCCAGGTTGTCTCTCCGTCTGGGCTCTCCCAGGATGTGGCCGGTCTGGGTGCGGTCATCCCTGTGAAGAAGGGGAAAAACAACATTTGTTTTTTTCTCCATTCTCCGGTGCCGTCATGATACCAGACCTGGGTTCAAATAGTATGAGCCTGCTTGGATGGCCAGATGGGCAGGGTTTGTACTTTGGGGGCTATTCCATTGGTTCCATTGTGCCAGGTCAGCTCAATCAAGCACAGCTAAACAATTTGAAATCAAATAAAACACTGTTTGAACCGAAGTCTGCACAGTGCAGCACCTGCTCAAGTCATTATCAACTGTCTTAGAAATTCCATAAAAATCCCACTCACTGAATCTGAACGGCTTGGAAGCCAGGGACAGCTATGTGGTTGTCCCCTCCAATCTCAAGGCCACAGTCCAGGCAGCGACTCCTCTCCATGGGCTGGCCACACTGTGGTTAGAGGGGGCAGACAGAGGGGTAGGAGAGAGAGAGATTCTGAGAAACAGTACATAACTGAAAGTTAGGGCCAAAGATAAGATTATTCAGAATAAAGTCAAATGTTACGTACCTCACCGATGGTGCACGGGTGATTGTTGGGACAAACTGTAAGAGCAGAAGAAAAGCTTGGATGACATCACATTTTAGACAGTTGAATCTGCTAAATCTGTCAAAATTCACACATCCCTTTGTTGTGGCTGTTACTATACTTACAGTACCACTGCAGCTGCCCCATAGCTTTGTGAGCCACTGCTAGCATGTCCTCTGGCATGGTGGGGAGGAAGGCTCTCTATAGACACACAGGAACAAACATCAACGTTAGCTGGACTATACATGAACAGAACGGGATACTAGGACCACCCTGGAGATAAGTCACTGGCTTTAATGTGTTGAACACTGTTGTTTTCCATGGACTGTACTGACTGATACTTCACTGATGTGGTGGATATGCCTTTTAAAGTATCTCAATAATGAATCAACCAACCATTTTCAGACTACAGGGCAAAGCCAAACCATACTGCACTGGCATTGATATTTATTTTCACAGGTTACCTTTTCAGCATTCTATTAAATGTTGAATGCATACCAGGCCAGCCCAGTACAGCTTGGCTCGGCTCTGTAGTGTGAAAAGGGTTTAGCCTGGATTCCTTCCAGACCAGGGGTGTCAAACTAAATTCCTGGAGGGCCATGTGTAAGATGGTTTTTGTTATTTCCTTTCTATTCATGTCAAATGAAGACCTAGGCAACCAGGTGAGGGGAGTTCTTAATGAACTAGTCCTTACCCTATGGGCCATGGTCAAAACTAAAGTAGTGCACTACATAGGAAACAGTGTGCCATTGGGCACGCAGCTACAGTGTTCCCACCTGCATGTTGGCAGGCAGTAGGGCCAGCTGCTGGAGGGGCGTCAGTAGACCCTGGTTCCCACAGAGCAGCACTGCAGCCAGGTGGATGCTCAGCTCCACTACCACACACTGGGCCCCAGAGGCCCCGGGACGGACTTCCAGGGGCCCCAGCCGGTTGGCCACCAGGGCCTGGGCGAAGGCCCTCACCTCTGGGCTGACCAACACCTTGGAGGCCTGGATGAACGCCAACAGGGCCTGGCATTGCTGGAGGGGATACAGTGTTAGCTTTAGGTGTAAAGTCACTGTTAAAGAGACAGGTGAAGTATGGAAGCTGAGGAGACAGTTGATACAGTGTTAGCTTTAGGTGTAAAGACACTGTTAAAGAGACAGGAGAAGTATGGAAGCTGAGGAGACAGCTGATACACAGTGTTAGCTTTAGGTGTAAAGACACTGTTAAAGAGACAGGTGAAGTATGGAAGCTGAGGAGAAGTTGATACAGTGAGCTTTAGGTGAGACAGTTGAATACAGTTGATACACAGTGTTAGCTTTAGGTGTAAAGACACTGTTAAAGAGACAGGTGAAGTATGGAAGCTGAGGAGACAGTTGATACACAGTGTTAGCTTTAGGTGTAAAGACACTGTTAAAGAGACAGGTGAAGTATGGAAGCTGAGGAGACAGTTGATACACAGTGTTAGCTTTAGGTGTAAAGACACTGTTAAAGAGACAGGTGAAGTATGGAAGCTGAGGAGACAGTTGATACACAGTGTTAGCTTTAGGTGTAAAGACAGGTGAAGTATGGAAGCTGAGGAGACAGTTGATACACAGTGTTAGCTTTAGGTGTAAAGACAGGTGAAGTATGGAAGCTGAAGAGACAGTTGATACACAGTGTTAGCTTTAGGTGTAAAGACAGGTGAAGTATGGAAGCTGAGGAGACAGTTGATACACAGTGTTAGCTTTAGGTGTAAAGACAGGTGAAGTATGGAAGCTGAGGAGACAGTTGATACAGTGTTAGCTTTAGGTGTAAAGACAGGTGAAGTATGGAAGCTGAGGAGACAGTTGATACAGTGTTAGCTTTAGGTGTAAAGACAGGTGAAGTATGGAAGCTGAGGAGACAGTTGATACACAGTGTTAGCTTTAGGTGTAAAGACAGGTGAAGTATGGAAGCTGAGGAGACAGTTGATACACAGTGTTAGCTTTAGGTGTAAAGACAGGTGAAGTATGGAAGCTGAGGAGACAGTTGATACACAGTGTTAGCTTTAGGTGTAAAGACAGGTGAAGTATGGAAGCTGAGGAGACAGTTGATACACAGTGTTAGCTTTAGGTGTAAAGACAGGTGAAGTATGGAAGCTGAGGAGACAGTTGATACAGTGTTAGCTTTAGGTGTAAAGACAGGTGAAGTATGGAAGCTGAGGAGACAGTTGATACACAGTGTTAGCTTTAGGTGTAAAGACAGGCGAAGTATGGAAGCTGAAGAGACAGTTGATAATAAGTGTTAGCCTTTAGGTCTTGACATGTATGGAAGCTGAGGAGACAGTTTCAGTGTTACTTCCTGCAAATCTAAAAGCATTTGATTGGTGGTGACATGGGCAGTAGGAGTTTCCACCATATGTCTTATGTCAGTCATTTTCTTTCAAATCAGTGAAGGGTAGGAAGGAGTGAATTGGGACTACATCACAGTATAAGGACTCTTACCACAGGTTTAGGATGGAAGCTGTCATTGGCTGATCTGTAGAGAGAGGTGACTTCTCTGAACAGGGCCAGGAGCAGGTAGATGGCTTTCTTCTGTGGAGGACATTTACAGCCCTGCACAAACACACACACACACACACCACACACACACACACACACACACACACACACACAGCAGTGTTTTTCCCCCAATATCGAAATAATTGATTGGTAATAATTAAGTACCTTACTATGACTGTTTTAAATGAAAATTGTCAAAAAGAAACAATAGCTTCTTAACAAAGAGCAATTTCTCAAGTAAGAGTTTTGCTGGGACTGTCTGGGAGTGGACTGTGTGGGGATGGAAAAACTGAAAACGTGCTGTTATTGGCAGAGATTTGGAACTCTTTCTTATTGGTCTATGGGAGGCCAAAACTCCATCCCACCAAAACAGGCTGAAAAACAGCTCTCACAGTAATAGGGCCTTATCATCACTTTCACAGTATTATTCCAACCTCAGGGTGGAAATATACATACAACACAGGAAAAATCATGTTTTGACTGCACTGGGCCTTTAACACTTTAAAAACAGAATATCTGATAGAAAGAACATACAAATGAATAAGCAAAATCAAATCACAAGCTTATGCAAAATGTTCTGCAGGTGTTTCAGTTATGAAGTAAAGTAGAACTACAACAATACCTCACAAGCGTTGTCCAATCCCTCGATTTTGCCTTCCATCATTGCCTTGGCAACGGCATCTCGGATTGTCTTGTAATCCTCTCCACACACAAGATATTGGTCTATCTGGCTGCCATCTTCATTCTGAAGGACAACAGAAGAGAGAAAGAGTGGTTAAAATGGTATGAAATATGGTTTATATCATCACATCAATACACAAATACTTAGTAAAAAAAATCGCTACATACATAATCGCTACATACATAATCGCTACATACATAATCGCTACATACATAATCGCTACATACATAATCGCTACATACATAATCGCTACATACATAATCGCTACATACATAATCGCTACATACATAATCGCTACATACATAATCGCTACATACATAATCATAATCGCTACATACATAATCGCTACATACATAATCGCTACATACATAATCGCTACATACATAATCGCTACATACATAATCGCTACATACATAATCTCTACATACTCCAAAAATGCTAGCCATGAGATTCTAGATATTAAATACCCATTTAACAAATACAAACTTAAAAACATTTTGGATGAAATAAGAACACTCGAAGCTAAAAGGTTGACTATCCCTGTACCACTTCCAGCTTGGTACGGACATCGTATTGCTCCCTACATTACTCTCCCATAAAGAAAGACAAAATGGCCACAATACCTGCTGCAGAACTTCAGCAGGGAACAACCACCGGATGTCAGCCACCTTCAGGAGTTTCTGAACAAACTCCACGCCGCGCTGGCTGCAGATCTTACGGATGAGGTAGACCCGGTACCAGTCGTTCCCGCTGCGTCTACACAGTTCTACCACGCTGGTCAGGAAGGCCGCAACGCCGTTAGGAGACTCCTCCTGCGATCCTATTGGACCATAATGGGAGAGGGAAGCGTCACATGAACACATACGATTGATTGAGAGGAGGACTAGGATAATTAAGCAAACGTATACCATTTTTTTTTTTTTAAATAGATAGGTTTTATAGTCACATAGGTGAAGTTAGATGTGTTGTTTTACAGAGTTAGCCATAGTAGTATGGTGCCCCTTGAGCAAATTAAGGTTAAGTGCCTTGCTCAAGAGCACATCGACAGATTTTCCACCTTGTCAGCTCGGGTATTCAAACCAGCAAACTTTCAGTTACTGACCCAATAATCTAACCGCTAGGCTACCTGCCGTCCTACTGTATTAATTAAATCATTGAATAGTCTATCAAATCAATCATATATATTATACGACAGTTGACCTACACCCACAAGTATCATTTTGAAACACAAGGGTCGTGTTCAACAGGAACAAAACAGAAGAAAAAAACGTTATTAAATGGAGTGATACTGGCAGACTACTTGAAATGACCCAATGCTCGTTGTACCCTACTGAACAGGATCCAGGATGACGTACGGACCTGTGGCAGCAGCAGACAGCATGTGGACCAGCAGGTCTGCAGCCCTGTCCAGCCCCATGCGCACCCTGGCCACCTGCTGCAGGTACTCTACGGTGGCTGCGTGGCCGGCATCCAACTGCAGGAAGTCCCCCAGGAAGACCCTCTCATCCTGCATGCAGGCCTGCTGCTCCGCCACCGTGTGGCACTGCATCCGCTCAAACATGGAATCCTGGGATGGAGAGGAGGGTGTGACAATGATGTCACTGAAAAAGCATGTCACTGAAAGATGCTACATGTAGAATGTGTCACCCATATAGAAGCTTGGTGAACTGCAACTACACTTAGGCTCAATATAAACAATTCCCTCCCCTCCCCCGCATGCCATTTCCCCACAACACGGTGGAGAGGTTAGTGCCATCTGACTTCCCAAGGATCCTTGATAGATGCCATTTCCCCACAACACGGTGGAGAGGTTAGTGCCATCTGACTTCCCAAGGATCCTTGATAGATGCCATTTCCCCACAACACGGTGGAGAGGTTAGTGCCATCTGACTTCCCAAGGATCCTTGATAGATGCCATTTCCCCACAACACGGTGGAGAGGTTAGTGCCATCTGACTTCCCAAGGATCCTTGATAGATGCCATTTCCCCACAACACGGTGGAGAGGTTAGTGCCATCTGACTTCCCAAGGATCCTTGATAGATGCCATTTCCCCACAACACGGTGGAGAGGTTAGTGCCATCTGACTTCCCAAGGATCCTTGATAGATGCCATTTCCCCACAACACGGTGGAGAGGTTAGTGCCATCTGACTTCCCAAGGATCCTTGATAGATGCCATTTCCCCACAACACGGTGGAGAGGTTAGTGCCATCTGACTTCCCAAGGATCCTTGATAGATGCCATTTCCCCACAACACGGTTGTGAGAGGTTAGTGCCATCTGACTTCCCAAGGATCCTTGATAGATGCCATTTCCCCACAACACGGTGGAGAGGTTAGTGCCATCTGACTTCCCAAGGATCCTTGATAGATGCCATTTCCCACAACACGGTGGAGAGGTTAGTGCCATCTGACTTCCCAAGGATCCTTGATAGATGCCATTTCCCCACAACACGGTGGAGAGGTTAGTGCCATCTGACTTCCCAAGGATCCTTGATAGATGCCATTTCCCCACAACACGGTGGAGAGGTTAGTGCCATCTGACTTCCCAAGGATCCTTGATAGATGCCATTTCCCCACAACACGGTGGAGAGGTTAGTGCCATCTGACTTCCCAAGGATCCTTGATAGATGCCATTTCCCCACAACACGGTGGAGAGGTTAGTGCCATCTGACTTCCCAAGGATCCTTGATAGATGCCATTTCCCCACAACACGGTGGAGAGGTTAGTGCCATCTGACTTCCCAAGGATCCTTGATAGATGCCATTTCCCACAACACGGTGGAGAGGTTAGTGCCATCTGACTTCCCAAGGATCCTTGATAGATGCCATTTCCCCACAACACGGTGGAGAGGTTAGTGCCATCTGACTTCCCAAGGATCCTTGATAGATGCCATTTCCCCACAACACGGTGGAGAGGTTAGTGCCATCTGACTTCCCAAGGATCCTTGATAGATGCCATTTCCCCACAACACGGTGGAGAGGTTAGTGCCATCTGACTTCCCAAGGATCCTTGATAGATGCCATTTCCCCACAACACGGTGGAGAGGTTAGTGCCATCTGACTTCCCAAGGATCCTTGATAGATGCCATTTCCCCACAACACGGTGGAGAGGTTAGTGCCATCTGACTTCAAGGATCCTTGATAGGCCATTTCCCCACAACCTTGATAGATGCCATTTCCCCACAACACGGTGGAGAGGTTAGTGCCATCTGACTTCCCAAGGATCCTTGATAGATGCCATTTCCCCACAACACGGTGGAGAGGTTAGTGCCATCTGACTTCCCAAGGATCCTTGATAGATGCCATTTCCCCACAACACGGTGGAGAGGTTAGTGCCATCTGACTTCCCAAGGATCCTTGATAGATGCCATTCCCCACAACACGGTGGAGAGGTTAGTGCCATCTGACTTCCCAAGGATCCTTGATAGATGCCATTTCCCCACAACACGGTGGAGAGGTTAGTGCCATCTGACTTCCCAAGGATCCTTGATAGATGCCATTTCCCCACAACACGGTGGAGAGGTTAGTGCCATCTGACTTCCCAAGGATCCTTGATAGATGCCATTTCCCCACAACACGGTGGAGAGGTTAGTGCCATCTGACTTCCCAAGGATCCTTGATAGATGCCATTTCCCCCACAACACGGTGGAGAGGTTAGTGCCATCTGACTTCCCAAGGATCCTTGATAGATGCCATTTCCCCACAACACGGTGGAGAGGTTAGTGCCATCTGACTTCCCAAGGATCCTTGATAGATGCCATTTCCCCACAACACGGTGGAGAGGTTAGTGCCATCTGACTTCCCAAGGATCCTTGATAGATGCCATTCCCCACAACACGGTGGAGAGGTTAGTGCCATCTGACTTCCCAAGGATCTGATAGATGCCATTTCCCCACAACACGGTGGAGACAATGCCATCTGACTTCCCAAGGATCCTTGATAGATGCCATTTCCCCACAACACGGTGGAGAGGTTAGTGCCATCTGACTTCCCAAGGATCCTTGATAGATGCCATTTCCCCACAACACGGTGGAGAGGTTAGTGCCATCTGACTTCCCAAGGATCCTTGATAGATGCCATTTCCCCACAACACGGTGGAGAGGTTAGTGCCATCTGACTTCCCAAGGATCCTTGATAGATGCCATTTCCCCACAACACGGTGGAGAGGTTAGTGCCATCTGACTTCCCAAGGATCCTTGATAGATGCCATTTCCCCACAACACGGTGGAGAGGTTAGTGCCATCTGACTTCCCAAGGATCCTTGATAGATGCCATTTCCCCACAACACGGTGGAGAGGTTAGTGCCATCTGACTTCCCAAGGATCCTTGATAGATGCCATTCCCCACAACACGGTGGAGAGGTTAGTGCCATCTGACTTCCCAAGGATCCTTGATAGATGCCATTTCCCCACAACACGGTGGAGAGGTTAGTGCCATCTGACTTCCCAAGGATCCTTGATAGATGCCATTCCCCACAACACGGTGGAGAGGTTAGTGCCATCTGACTTCCCAAGGATCCTTGATAGATGCCATTTCCCCACAACACGGTGGAGAGGTTAGTGCCATCTGACTTCCCAAGGATCCTTGATAGATGCCATTTCCCCACAACACGGTGGAGAGGTTAGTGCCATCTGACTTCCCAAGGATCCTTGATAGATGCCATTTCCCCACAACACGGTGGAGAGGTTAGTGCCATCTGACTTCCCAAGGATCCTTGATAGATGCCATTTCCCCGCAACACGGTGGAGAGGTTAGTGCCATCTGACTTCCCAAGGATCCTTGATAGCAAGACTATTTTACTTTCAGTTACGTCCATCAACTTCAAAACAGCCGTGAAACAATATTTTTGGTAATTAAAAACCTATTTCACAGTGATTTAGATGGTACAATGATTCCCTACACTATTCAGTGCTTGTTTTCTCACACACACTGAAATTGAGCATGGAATTTCAGTAACCAGGAAATGACAAAGCGATTTCTACATTGTCCGCTTGTCCCAGTCTGCCATTGTTCGTTGTGCTCGATGAGGAGATGACCACGCCTTTTAGTGACGTCGATGTAAGAGGGAGGGTGCAGTTTCCCATCTGGCTTTCATTGTCAAATAGCAAGTCTGTATTTTAGAATGCTATTTTGTATTGGCCCAAAATGTATCATTCCACTATTACTGCAGATAGATTATTATGGACATTTTCTGAAATTACAATGCAAAAACTCTACATCCAGTTGCTTGAAATAGCATTATTCACTGAAATCGCATGTGTCACTGAAATAGCATTATTCACTGAAATAGCACGCGTCACTGAAATAGCATTATTCATTGAAATAGCACGCGTCACTGAAATAGCACACTTCATTGAAATAGCATTATTCATTGAAATAGCACGCGTCACAGAAATAGCACGCGTCACAGAAATAGCACGCGTCACTGAAATAGCACACGTCACAGAAATAGCACACTTCACTGAAATAGCACACGTCACAGAAATAGCACACTTCACTGAAATAGCACACTTCACTGAAATAGCACACTTCACTGAAATAGCACACTTCACTGAAATAGCACTATTCACTGAAATGGCATTATTCACTGAAATAGCATATGCAGCCATTGACATAACTAAATCCACAGCAGTAAAGACTGAGTTTCAAGCATGACACTATGTATTACTTTTAAGGCTAGGATTTTGCATCAACTCCAAACAGTCAAATCAATGTACCTAGCCGATATCTCTGTACACCTACAATTACTGATGCATAACTCTTTATATACACCAACCACATACATGCTACTGTAGATTCAATGGACCATATATACACCTACCTCCAGACAGATGATTCAATGGGCCATATGTACACCTACCTCCAGACAGATGATTTAATGGACCATATGTACACCTACCTCCATTCAATGGGCCATACATACACCAACCTCCAGACAGATGATTCAATGGACCATATGTACACCTACCTCCATTCAATGGGCCATACATACACCTACCTCCAGACAGATGATTCAATGGACCATATGTACACCTACCTCCATTCAATGGGCCATACATACACCTACCTCCAGACAGATGATTCAATGGACCATATATACACCTACCTCCAGACAGATGATTCAATGGACCATATGTACACCTACCTCCATTCAATGGGCCATATATACACCTACCTCCAGACAGATGATTCAATGGACCATATGTACACCTACCTCCATTCAATGGGCCATATGTACACCTACCTCCAGACAGATGATTCAATGGACCATATATACACCTACCACCAGACAGATGATTCAATGGGCCATATGTACACCTACCTCCATTCAATGGGCCATATGTACACCTACCTCCATTCAATGGGCCATATGTACACCTACCTCCAGACAGATGATTCAATGGGCCATATGTACACCTACCTCCATTCAATGGGCCATATATACACCTACCTCCAGACAGATGATTCAATGGGCCATATGTACACCTACCTCCATTCAATGGGCCATATATACACCTACCTCCAGACAGATGATTCAATGGGCCATATGTACACCTCTCCAGACAGATGATTCAATGGGCCATATGTACACCTACCTCCATTCAATGGGCCATATGTACACCTACCTCCATTCAATGGGCCATATGTACACCTACCTCCATTCAATGGGCCATATGTACACCTACCTCCATTCAATGGGCCATATGTACACCTACCTCCATTCAATGGGCCATATATACACCTACCTCCATTCAATTGGCCATATGTACACCTACCTCCATTCAATGGGCCATATGTACACCTACATCCAGACAGATGATTCAATGGGCCATATGTACACCTACCTCCAGACAGATGATTCAATGGGCCATATATACACCTACCTCCATTCAATGGGCCATATGTACACCTACCTCCAGACAGATGATTCAATGGGCCATATGTACACCTACCTCCAGACAGTTGATTCAATGGGCCATATATACACCTACCTCCATTCAATGGGCCATATATACACCTACCTCCATTCAATGGGCCATATGTACACCTACCTCCATTCAATGGGCCATATGTACACCTACCTCCATTCAATGGGCCATATGTACACCTACCTCCATTCAATGGGCCTACCTCCATTCAATGGGCCCATTCAATGGGCCATATGTACACCTACCTCCATTCAATGGGCCATATGTATACCTACCTCCATTCAATGGGCCATAGTACACCTACCTCCATTCAATGGGCCATATGTACACCTACCTCCATTCAATGGGCCATATGTACACCTACCTCCATTCAATGGGCCATATGTACACCTACCTCCATTCAATGGGCCATATGTACACCTACCTCCATTCAATGGGCCATATGTACACCTACCTCCATTCAATGGGCCATATGTACACCTACCTCCATTCAATGGGCCATATGTACACCTATCTCCAGACAGATGATTCAATGGGCCATATGTACACCTATCTTCAGACAGATGATTCAATGGGCCATATGTACACCTACCTCCAGACAGATGATTCAATGGGCCATATATACACCTACCTCCAGACAGATGATTCAATGGGCCATATGTACACCTACATCCAGACAGATGATTCAATGGGCCATATGTACACCTACCTCCAGACAGATGATTCAATGGACCATATGTACCCCTACCTCCATTCAATGGGCCATATGTACACCTACCTCCATTCAATGGGCCATATGTACACCTACCTCCATTCAATGGGCCATATGTACACCTACCTCCAGATGATTCAATGGGCCATATGTACACCTACCTCCAGACAGATGATTCAATGGGCCATATATACACCTACCTCCATTCAATGGGCCATATGTACACCTACCTCCAGACAGATGATTCAATGGGCCATATGTACACCTACCTCCAGACAGTTGATTCAATGGGCCATATATACACCTACCTCCATTCAATGGGCCATATATACACCTACCTCCATTCAATGGGCCATATGTACACCTACCACCAGACAGATGATTCAATGGGCCATATGTACACCTACCTCCATTCAATGGGCCATATGTACACCTACCTCCATTCAATGGGCCATATGTACACCTACCTCCATTCAATGGGCCATATGTACACCTACCTCCATTCAATGGGCCATATGTACACCTACCTCCATTCAATGGGCCATATGTACACCTACCTACCTCCATTCAATGGGCCATATGTACACCTACCTCCATTCAATGGGCCATATGTACACCTACCTCCATTCAATGGGCCATATGTACACCTACCTCCATTCAATGGGCCATATGTACACCTACCTCCATTCAATGGGCCATATGTACACCTACCTCCATTCAATGGGCCATATGTATACCTACCTCCATTCAATGGGCCATATGTATACCTAACTCCATTCAATGGGCCATATGTACACCTACCTCCATTCAATGGGCCATATGTACACCTACCTCCATTCAATGGGCCATATGTACACCTATCTCCAGACAGATGATTCAATGGGCCATATGTACACCTATCTTCAGACAGATGATTCAATGGGCCATATGTACACCTACCTCCAGACAGATGATTCAATGGGCCATATGTACACCTACGTCCATTCAATGGGCCATATATACACCTACCTCCAGACAGATGATTCAATGTGACATATATACACCTACCTCCAGACAGATGATTCAATGGGCCATATGTACACCTACATCCAGACAGATGATTCAATGGGCCATATGTACACCTACCTCCATTCAATGGGCCATATGTACACCTACCTCCATTCAATGGGCCATATGTACACCTACATCCAGACAGATGATTCAATGGGCCATATATACACCTACCTCCAGACAGATGATTCAATGGGCCATATGTACACCTACATCCAGACAGATGATTCAATGGGCCATATGTACACCTACCTCCATTCAATGGGCCATATGTACACCTACCACCAGACAGATGATTCAATGGGCCATATGTACACCTACCTCCATTCAATGGGCCATATGTACACCTACCACCAGACAGATGATTCAATGGGCCATATGTACACCTACCTCCAGACAGATGATTCAATGGGCCATATGTACACCTACCTCCAGACAGATGATTCAATGGGCCATATGTACACCTACCTCCAGACAGATGATTCAATGGGCCATATGTACACCTACCTCCAGACAGTTGATATACAGAGAATACAGTTCATTCTTGTCTGATTCCTCCAAGATGTTGCTCTGTTCAACTGCTGTCAGGTGCTGCTGCAGGTAGTCTTTCACGTCATCAAAGCTTCAAAAACAAACATGAATTTAATCAAACAGTGAGGGGCATTTGAAAAATTTTGATATATTTAAAATCATGAATGAAAGAGTAGTCTAGCAGTACTAGTCACATAATCACCTGTATTTGAGCAGGAGTTTGAGAACAACCGACCGAACTACTGGGTTTTTGTCAACAGAGTCGTCAAAGGGAGAGAGGGCCTTGGTCAGAATCTGACGATGAGCTGGCAAAGAGGAAGAGGATTATGAGGACAACAACACACAACAAGACAAACACAGTGGCCCACACCCCCATCTCCACCCACTCACCACCTCTGATGATGGGCACAGAGTGGACCTCCACCATGAGGAAGGAGAGCAGGTGGAGGATGATGGCCCTGCAGGGGGGAGAGTTGTCCTTGAAGCACACTGTTGAGACCAGGTCTATGAAGAAGGCGTTGCACTGCTTCCTGAAGCGGGCGTTCTGGTTGATGAGAACTCTGTATAATAATATGATTGACACAACCGTGACCAACAATGCAATGAACCCACACATACTGTATGTTAATAATTCAATTCCGTTACAATATTGATGGGTTCTGACTCTAAACTTGAAATCGTGTTAATTATCAGGTATCCTATTGAAATATTGAGTGCAATATTCTGGTTTCTACACGAGAAGTTTTGATTTATTTTGCCTTAATTTAACTAGGCAAGTCAGTTAATCGTCCATGAGTTTTTACAAGGTTCATTTAGAACCTAACAGTATGAAAGCACTTAAAACTGGTGAGCCTAAAATCCATACACAAAAACAGTATTAGGTAATTAATGAATGGCAGTGAAACTAATGAATGGCAGGGAAATGAATGAATGAATTGAAGCTTAATCAACAATAAAACATTCAAATAAGATTAAATCACAATAAAGTGAGAGTTATTTCCATGGGGTTATCTTCTTCACATAACAAACAGAGACATCAGTATGTCTAATAACCTTAGTCATGTACTAATCAACGTGAGAGGGTCCGCCCTCACCTTATGTCTTCAGAGGGCCTGAGAGCGAAGTCGTCTGGCACAGCCTGCATGCAGAGAGGACAGAACATCTGACCTGGGACCAGCCACTGTCTGATGCAGGCCAGGCAGTAGATGTGGTCACACGGCAGGCTCAGGGGGTCATGGGGGTCGCTCATACACACAGGGCACGGCTGGAGGCCAAACCTGGACACGGACAAGATAGCGAGTTATGCAAGTTAAGCATACAGCATGCAGGGAGTTGAGCATGTTAAAATTATAGAGCTAGACACTATACACTATAATTAAGGCCCTGAGTTTTTCTTTGTTATGTGAATGTGACCAGGAAAAACTCCAGGTCCTTGTATATACCCACTATAAGTAAGGCCCTGAGGTTTGAGTGGTCAGAGTCTAATCATGATCCAGCCATATGCTTCCTTTGTGGTATAATACCAGCCAATCTCTGCTTTGCTGGATCAGGATTCTAATAGAAATATACTTCCAGACAGATGAGGAAGGAAAGGGAATCCGTACCTGAAAATGCGCTCCATTGCTCCGTCTTTGCAGGCTTTCAGTATACCGATCACCGCCTCAAACGGCTTCTTCATTTTCAGGTCAGAGTCCTTCTCCAGGATCTTGATAGAACAAATGCCATTTTGAAAGGAAAGGAAAAATGACACTGAACAAAAAGATAAACTCAACATGTAAAGTGTTGGCCCTATGTTTCATGAGCGCAAATAAAAGATTGCAGACATTTCCCATTTGCACAAAAAGCGTATGTCTCCCTGTTAGTGAGCATTTATCCTTTACCAAGACAATCCATCCACCTGACAGATGTGGCATATCAAGAAGCTGATTAAACAGCATGATCATTACACAGGTACACCTTGTGCTGGGGTCAATAAACCTGCACATTTTAGAGCGGCCTTTTGTCATACAACACAATGGCACATATGTCTACAATTTTGAGGGTGCGTGCAATTGGCATGCTGATTGCAGGAATGTCCACCAGAGCTGTTGCCAGAAAATGTCATGTTAATTTCTCTACCACAAGCCTCCTCCAAACTTGTTTTAGAGAATTTGGCAGTACCTTCAAAGTCAGCCTCACAACTGCAGACCACATGTATGGTATCGTGTGGGTGAGCGGTTTACTGATGTCAACGTTGTGAATAGTGCCCAATTCGTTTGTGAAGCATCACAGTACAGTTGAAAAATATATGGCAAATAGAAATCCAAAAAGGATGATGTTGAGAGATAGATGGGAGAGGTTGAATGTTCAGGTTGAATTTAAAAATATATATATATATTTCACCTTTATTTAACCAGGTAGGCTAGTTGAGAACAAGTTCTCATTTACAACTGCGACCTGGCCAAGATAAAGCATAGCAGTGTGAACAGACACAAAGTTACACATGGAGTAAACAATAAACAAGTCAATAACACAGTAGAAAAAGAAAAAAATAGTCTATATACATTGTGTGCAAAAGGCATGAGGAGGTAGGCGAATAATTACAATTTAGCAGATTAACACTGGAGTGATAAATGATCAGATGGTCATGTACAGGTAGAGATACTGGTGTGCAAAAGAGCCGAAAAGTAAATAAATAAAAACAGTATGGGGCTGAGGTAGGTAAATTGGGTGGGCTATTTACCGATGGACTATGTACAGCTGCATGCGATCGGTTAGCTGCTCAGATAGCAGATGTTTAAAGTTGGTGAGGGAGATAAAAGTCTCCAACTTCAGCGATTTTTGCAATTCGTTCCAGTCACAGGCAGCAGAGAACTGGAAGGAAAGGCTGCCAAATGAGGTGTTGGCTTTACTTAAAAATCATACAATGTGATTTTCTGGATTTTTGTTTTAGATTGCGTCTCTCACAGTTGCAGTGTACCTATGATAAAAATGACAGACCTCTACATGCTTTGTAAGTAGGAAAACCTGCAAAATCAGCAGTGTATCAAATACTTGTTCTCCCCACTGTATATATTTACCCCAAAATATATGGGGGATTGGAAATGATGCAGACAATTACATTGATGGAACCAATATTCTTTCCTCAATATTAAGCAGATCCACCCCTTTAAAAAGGCATAAGCTACGGACAATGTACACAATTGCATTTTATCAATGGCAATTTCAATGTACAGAGATACCGTGACGAGATCCTGAGGCCCATTGTCATGCCATTCATCCGCCGCCATCACCTCATGTTTCAGCATGATAGTGCACAGCCCCATGTCATAAGGATCTGCACACAATTCCTGGAAGCTGAAAATGTCCCATTTATTCCATGGCCTGCATAATCACCAGACATGTCACCCATTGAGCATGTTTGAGATGCTCTGGATCAACGGGTACAACAGCGTCACCCATTGAGCATGTTTGAGATGCTCTGGATCAACGGGTACAACAGCGTCACCCATTGAGCATGTTTGAGATGCTCTGGATCAACGGGTACAACAGCGTCACCCATTGAGCATGTTTGAGATGCTCTGGATCAACGGGTACAACAGCGTCACCCATTGAGCATGTTTGAGATGCTCTGGATCAATGGGTACAACAGCGTCACCCATTGAGCATGTTTGAGATGCTCTGGATCAACGGGTACAACAGCGTGTTCAAGTTCTGGCCAATATCCAGCAATTTCACACAGTCATTGAAGAGGAGTGGGACAACATTCCACAATCAACAGCCTGATCAACTCTATGCAAAGAAGATGTCTCACTGCATGAGGCAAATGGTGGTCACACCAGATACTGACTGGTTTTCTGATCCCCACATTTTTTTACGGTGTCTGTGATCAAGAGATTCATATCTGTATTCCCAGTCATGTGAAATCCATAGATGAAATGAATTTATTTCAATAGAGAGATTTCCTTATGTGAACTGAAACTCAGTAAAATCTTTGAAATTGTTGCATATTGCATTTATATTTTAGTTCAGTATATTATTCTGATATTAGCCCAGGCAAATCAGAGGAGTGGTGTGGTTACCTGTTACACTGACTAAAATAGACCACTGAAGGGCACCATTTTATTTAACTAGGCAAGTCAGTTAAGAACAAATTCTTATTTATAATGACGGCCTACACTGGTCAAACCTGGGCCAATTGTGCGCCGCCCTATGGGACTCCCAATCACTGCCGGTTGTGATACAGCCTGGATTCGAACCAGGATGTCTGTAGTGAAGCCTCTAGCACGGAGATGCAGTGCCTTTGACCGCTGCGCCACTATACAGTACTATACATACACTAAAAGGAGGTTTCCCAGACACAGATTAAACCCAATCCTGGATTTAAATCATTTTTGATGGAGATTCTCAATTGACATCAGCATTCCTATAGATATGACCCCAGACCACACTGACCTGGCACAACCCTCTGGTGTGCTCCAAGACCAGAGGCTTCAGCTTCTTCTCCACCGCCTCAATGCCCAGTAACATGTGCTCCACAAACAGAGACAGGGTGACGACGCGGTTCCACCCATTCCTACAGAAACCATGGAAAAAACAAGTCACAAAAAAAATACAACTGGCATTCTGTTGTTCTAAAGTTTTAGCAGCTACCAAATAATACAAAACTGCCCTTCAGATGACTGGACAGCTTTACACTTTTAAATTTTTTTTAATCAAAATTAAATAAAGGTACTTTTGAAGGGACAATGCAACAAACAAAAAATAACAGTTGATAAATAGAGTCAGTTTATATACTGGCCATGTCAATGTCACTGTGTCAACCTTGACATTCAAGTTCCTGTCATTGAGATTGAATAGAATCCCTGTTAACTCACTGAACTCTGTGGACCATGGCCACGCTCCTGTCCTTATAGTGTCTCAGATTCTCCTCGGAGCAGACCAGCTCGATGGGAACCTGGAGCCTCTTGACCTGTCTGAGCCAGACCAGCCGCTGGCCGTCTGTGTCCAGAGCCTGGGGCTCCAGGTACTCTACACAGGCCACGGCCGCATACACGTCCAGCACCTGGGGAGTTAACGCATGCTTTGAGGGGTAACGCAGTCTCATGTAGCTAGACATTGCATTATCACATTGGCTCTGCATCCTGGCAGAGGAGAACATAGATGCCAGGCACACAAGGCTATGGTCAATGCAAAATGACACAATGCAGAGGAATATACTTAAGATGTCCTTGTTCCTGAAAATGTTTTATATGAACACAAGTATTCGTGCCAATACAACACAAGCCACACAGCATAAAGGAGTGATATTACAGCAAGCATCTCCCCTACGCTGGAGCGAAAACACAAATATTGTGTGCTGCTCCTCGTTTTAATTTCAAGATCTTCACACCTAGAAGCCTCGCGCTCTGCTTGCGCTGGCCCACAGTTCGGACTCCAGTGCAGCTGGTATAGAACATAGTGTTTTCCCAACGCCCCAGTGGAGCTTCCCAGTAATACTGACCAGTTCATCCCCCTCTCTGGCATGCGTGTTCCCCCGGAGGACCTGGGCCAACTGGGGCTCCATGCTGATCATCCTGGACAGGTTCTGCAGGCGGTTCTTAAACTCATGGTAGGCAGCGTGGACCCAGGGCAGCGAGGTCACTTCCTTCCCCATGACGTCATCGTGACGCAGCCGCAGCTCGTTCACACAACAGGTCAAGGCACCGCAAAGGAGCTGGAAGATTGGTTAGGATGTATGGATGTGTACACACACACAAACTAATAATTAACACCTTGAAATAACAATTCAATTCATCTTTATTTAGGCCAGTCAGAAACAGACATCCATGTTTTCCAATGATTGCTGGGATCCATAAAAACAGACTAATGACATCTTTTTATAAATGTTGAAAGTAAAACAATGAAACTCATTACCTGCAGATCCTCCTGACAGGTCACATTCATGGTCATGGAGATGAAATCCTGCAGGTACCTGTGGAAGAACTCAGCCTGCATCTCTGGGTCTGCCTCTGAGATGTAGCGGCCCAGTGGGGTCTTCCTAAAGAACTCCTCAAACTGGCCTTGAGTGTGACCTGAACATCCAAGAAACACCATGACTAGGTTAAATGAAGAGAAAATAACATCATTCCTAGATAGAGACCTAGTACTGAAGAATTATTGAACACAACACATAGACTACAACCAGGGATGTAGCTGAACGTTGGTCAAAACGTAATGCCCTATTCACTAAATAAATTAACGATCCTCCAATACAACCCCTGGCTACAACATAACAGGGTTCCCAAACTGGAGGCATTAAGGTTTTCTGATAAAAAAATAGAATACTTTTTTATTTTCGTTGTTGGACATAAGACTGTAAAAACACCAGGAAATCAGCTCCAAGTGATTTAAATGGAAGAAATCTGTTCCAAAGCCTTCCCACGCATAACAGAGAGAGACGTGATTGTATACAAATGTAAGCAAGGTTTGAAATGATTATGTTTTTGTCAAAAATATCTGTTTGGACTTCTTGCAGTCTACAAATTATTTGTAATTATGTTCCGGCCCCCCAACAAAAAAAGAAAATGGGCCCTCGGCTGAATCTAGTTGATGATCCACTTTAAACAATGCTACCTAATATAATGTTTACATACCCTACATTATTCATCTCATATGTATACGTATATACTGTACTCTATATCATCTACTGCATCCTTATGTAATACATGTATCACTAGCCACTTTAACTATGCCACTTTGTTTACATACTCATCTCATATGTATATACTGCACTCAATACCATCTACTGTATCTTGCCTATGCCGCTCTGTACCATCACTCATTCATATATCTTTATGTACATATTCTTTATCCCCTTACACTTGTGTCTATTAGGTAGTAGTTTTGGAATTGTTAGCTAGATTACTTGTTGGTTATTACTGCATTGTCGGAACTAGAAGCACAAGCATTTCGCTACACTCGCACTAACATCTGCTAACCATGTGTATGTGACAAATAAAATGTGATTTGATTTGATAATCCCTGACATATAAATTAGATGTATGAGGTATTGTCATAACCCACTACCTTCATGCTGGAGAGCATGGACCCAGAGTTCATCCAGGTAGTCCCTGATCCTCCAGCTGAAGGGCATGATACAGCCGATGTTCTTGTCCAGCCCAATGTAGTTCTGGACCAGGATGGTCTTTGACTCTGAACTGGGACAGGAAGGGAGGGGTTAATATAGAGTGGCAAGAGAGAGGGAGTTGTTGATTCACTGACATTCTAGAATCAGAGCTGACAGAAGACAGCATCTCTAGTCTTGAACACAGAAATATAATTACTAGAAGGGACAAAGCCCCTCAGACCATGGTAATTTGACTGGAATACTCAATATGGCCGCCGGTCCACCCATTGTAGAACAACAACTTGATTAGAAATGGCTGTTCTTGTCATTTTATTTCTATGCTCTCTAGTCCAACAACATAACCATTGCTGTGACAGTACAGTACTTACTTGCGGTCCAGTTTTGTGTAGGGAACCTCGAGTAGTTTGTCGTTCCCAAAGATGTCCAACCAGAGTTTCTTAACCGCCTCTCCAGAGTTGGAGTCCTGCAGAATGTCCAGGTTGCGGTCGCGGTCGATGACAGAGACCAGCTGGGCCAAGAAGGGAATAACCACAGCCTGCACCCTTTTCCATAGGGTGTGTCTGGTACAAAAAAGTAGAAAATCAGTTTAGTAGAGCCGTTTATGGGCAATATGGTACAAGGCTAAATGTATGGTTATTTGGCCAATCAAAAATATCTTATGTCCCTTTTAAAGAGTTAGTTAAAAAAAGTTATCTTTAAAGTCCCTTTGAATTTACAATGAGGATTTGTACTGGCATAAGAGGTTTTGAAATCATAGTGGTCACTCACCTGAATGTCCCTCCTTCCTGCAGTGCGTCAATGTTGGACGCCTCCTTGATGACCCAGTTATTTGAGGACAGTTTGAGCGTGTTGTCATCATGGGTCGACAGCAACGAGTGAAGACGTCTCTTCACGGTCCTCAGAAATTCAGCTGTTCAAGAACATTCATAGTCTGAGTATTATCATTGAGAATGGAATGCATGTCAATGATGACCCATTGTTGTGCTGTATCCATGCAAGCTTGGATATGGTAATGCCAGAGAAGTATGGAGATCGCTTGTAGAGTCTCTCAATTTTCAAACTTCTCCGGCACTGGCACGTACTACTGCTTAGATTTAGCACGCCAATGGGTAAACAGTTATTAAGAATTGGCCTAAAACAGCAATAATAACAGATTTATTTTATATAGCACTTATTACTACAAGAAGAATCTCCAAGTCGCTTTAAAAATCTAAAAATAAACAATTAGTACTATAGTAGTTATCCTACCTCTTATTTGTTGGTTGTCAGTCAGGAGTGTGAGCAGGATCTCCACTCTCCTGGTACTACGGACTCCGCCCTCCAGCTGGTCTCTGAGCATGCCCACTGCGCTCTGCACACAGCTACGTACCAGCGCCGTGGTGTCCACAACACTCCCCCAGCTCTGCAGTAGGAACATGGTCAAGACACATGAAACACGAGGAAGGTGTTCCAAAACAACATGGTTTGTTTACAGTTAAACAACACGGGTTATGTACACATGATATTTAAATGGTGCTACAAACAGGATTGTTTTGCATTTTTGCAGTATTACTGTAATTTTTACAAGAGGAAGTCCATCATACAGAATGCCAAATACCTTTCAACCAAAACTATGATGATTTCTACTGTTTGTGCAATTTCAGTGCTTTGTTTTGTCACAAACTGAAATTGAGTGTGGAATTTTAGCAACCAGGAAATTACATTTGCGATTTGCACTAAATAACACAGCCACGAAGTCAGAACGGCAATCCCATTTTGACAACGGATGCCCCTCTGGCGAAGAGAAATCAATAGACAAATATCACAGCCAATCACAACACTGGCGGGTAAGTAATGGTGTAAAACTCACTGTTTGGTCTTCATGTTCCAATTCCTGTTGCTCTGTCTCAGTGTACATATCATCTACCTCCATCGCTGTGCATAAACATACAAGGCTCTTTTAACTATGTCAACAGGTCATTTTTTCTGAAGAAGTGTATCAGTACGAAGACATTTTGTCATGATCATCAATACGAGTCTTAAAGGTCATTCACCTTCAGGCTCATCCTTTTTCTCCTCAAACAGTTGACTGATGGTAAGGTTTCTCAAGGCTTTGATATCTGACACAATATCTTTCGATCTTCTGAGGTCATCAATATGAACCGACCTCCAGGGATCTATATTGGATTTCGAAAAAAGAATAACTTCATAAAGGTTTTTTTTTTTTTACAAAAGTTTTCAATCTCAGATGATCTTTTGAGCACGTATCCCATTTCAACATGATCTAAAGTTGTAAAATGTTTGAACCAACGATAACTTCACCTCCATGAAATCCAACATAGGATGTCCCTCCTTCCATTCTTGGCAATTTAGTGATGAAGTAGACGAAGACCTTGCCTCCCATCTCCACTTGTCTTGATTTGTTGATTTCATTGATGGCAGAATATCTGAAATGAATTAGATAAATGATTAGATATAATCAGATGTTGTTTTTTTAAATGTATTTATTTAATGACATGTATTCCAGACTTCACTTACTTGGCGGAGGCAATGAGATTTGCACTGTGCGACGCTTCATCAAAATCTGACTGAATGATCAGTATTTTGTTGCCAGATGTATTCTCTCTCCCATTTCCAGATGTGAGGAAATGACTAAGAAGAGAGCAATGTTTTCAACCTGACCAAAAGGTTTCAACTCAACGGCTAATGGACAATCAATAAAGCATGATGAGGATGAACTAAGAGGTGTCAAACCTGATCTTCTTGAGGAAGGAGTGCTCAGTGTCAAACTGCTGAAGAGAGAGAAGCTCGACATTGTTCACGACCTCTTCCAGTGGTCCAACATCTGATGCTGTTAAAAGTCTGGAAAAGGTAGTCACCTTGGAAAGTAAAAAAATAAAATAAAAATAGGACTATATAAACAAACGTTTAATAAGAGTTATATAATGTCATGTCCCAAAGTTGCCAGAGTTTTCAGAAATGCTGGTTGGAGAATTCCCTCCTGATTACGGGAATCCCCCAATCAAGATTTCTGAAAAAACTAAGAATTATTGGAATATTGAAAGCCTACATTTGATTGTGGTAATTAAAATATATATATATATATATATATATATATATATAACAAATTGTTACCTCTGTGAAGGAGGAATGGCACTGCTCGTCCTGTTGAGTGTGAGAGAAGATGAAGTCGGCCAAAGAGCTGTGCTTCTGGTCCTCAAAGTAGATCCTGGCCAGATGTTCACTCTCCACCCTGGGGAGAACAGTGCAGTCCAGCCGAACCACCGAGTCTGGAGTGGCACAGTTCAGAAGGATCAGTTTGGCCTCGTCCAGGACTCTTCTTTGGGGGTCGGAAATGTCCGTCTCTCCCCTTTGCTTCTCTGTCATTTGGAGGACCACCGAAGCACACGTGTCGGAATGGTAGCCAATGAAAACGTCAGGAGGTAGGTACTTGTATGTCTGGGGGGCCATGGTGTGTTGGTTATTGAGGGCCACAAACTGCCCAACCCATTTCTCCAACTCCACAACAACTGCTCTTTGTTCCTCCTTGAGAACTGTATGGATGTCCAGATAGTGCTTCTCAAGCCTGTTGATGAGAGGGATTGGAAACTGTTTGTAGACCACCTCTTTCTCCTCAATGACAATGAGCCTGAAGTCTTTGTGTACTCTGCATTTGACACGATGTGTCCCCAGTCCCAGGTCCACGTACTTCTGTCCTCCCAAGCAGACGTAGTACTGGTTCAGAGCATCGTAGAGACTTTCGTAGAGGTTCTGCAAGTTCAGGAGCACGACGGTTCGACCGGTTTCCATGCAGATCTTGACTCGGTTGATGTTGCGGCAGATCTGGGTGTACTCTTGGTCTTTGGGGAAGCTAGACCCGAAGATAATCTCTGGCTGGCAGCTCTCGGAGAAGAAAGTCTGCTGCAGGATCTGTAGTGCTGCATAGTTCTTGGTCAGAACTAGCAAGTAGCGGCACTCATCCTCCTGGCCAATCGCAGAAATGTTTTGTCTGACAAGATCGATGGTGCTGATGCTCTCCAGATTCAGGTTGATCTGTATCTTCTGGAGCCTTTGGGTGAAGACTGTGACTGCATCCACGTCGTCCCTGCCACTGAAGTTCCTGAGGACCGCCTCCACAATCTTCTCTGCACTAGGCCTCTGTTCGGAAGCCTTGGTCACTGCGAAAACCATCTTGATCAAGCTGTAGTAGTCACGCAAACCAAAGAAACCTTTCCCTTGTTTACGGCAGATGTTTAGGTAGGCCCTGGCAAAGGGTTGGAAGAAATCCCTGACCTTCTCCAAAATCATAGTGTCAGACGAGCATATGCCTTTAGCGCTCTCAATCAGCTCTTTCTCGTCGGGGTCGCAACGTGAGACGAAAATGCCTCTATTCATCTTCGCAGGATCCAAAGCCCAGTTGGAGATGCCGATGAATCCAACCTTTTTGTGCGGTAGCGGCTCATCATCGATGCATCCCTCTTCTAGCAGAGGATGGAGGGTTTTCAGGGGCATTTTGGGAGAATCCTCAGCCAAGCCAATCTCATCCAGCACCACCACAGATATATACTCCTTCAGGTTCTTCCCCTCCTGGAAGCGACCACATTGCTTGAATGTGTTGATGATGCCCTCCGGTGTGGAGTGAGGGCTGCACTGGAAGGACACCAGGTGTATCTGCTTAAGCCTTTTGTAGAGGTCAGAGTGTGCGGCTTGGCCCTGCATGGCGTCTGCCACCAAGGTTTTAGACAGAGATTTTGAACTCCCAGGTTTCCCCACCAAGAAGAGGGGGATTCTCAGCTCTATACAGACCACCATCATGAAGACATTCTCTTTCAGAGCGTTGTTTCGTGCAATAGTTTCGCCCAAGGGCACTCCGCTCAGAAGGAGATCCTGCATGAGGGAGATCTCCTGCATCACTTTGAATGGGGTGTAGGTTTCAGTGAGGTATTTGCAGATTCTCTGTCTGTACTTGTCCTTGTTTTCCAAACAGGCATGGTAGCATATTCCCAGAGCCATCACTACAGACCACAAGACTGGGTCTCTTGCTTCTGGCTCCCTCTGGTTCCTCTCACTCCTCTCTGCGTTTTGATTTCTCTGATACTGATTTAGCTCAGCAAGCAGCATTGCATGGTTTTTGTAGAACCACACAAAGGCTTGCATGCAACGTTCTACATCCCTCAGACTTACGAAGCTACATTCGTCTTTCCTTGTCCGCATGTACCTCTGCGAAGCAGACAGGACATCCGCGATCAACCTGGTGTATACTATATCAATTGTGTTGGTCTCAACCACCCTCTGGACAATCTGCTGGATGTACATTTTTTCAGTGTGATCATTGAGCTGGCCAAAGTCCCACACCAGAGGTATCATGCTGGGGGGCAAGGCCTGGACTCTGTACACCAACTGGCGGAGAGGGATGGAGCCCAGCTTCTCATCAGTCTCTTCAGCTCGGACTCGATATCCAAGTCCAGCAGATTCCAACCTCTGAATCATCTCGTCAGTGTGTTTTCTGTAAGGGTTGCATGCGGCGATGATCTGCAAGCCGCAATGGGGCACCAAACACTCTCCCTCCACTGTATTATCACAGAGGACTTCCTTGATACTGCTGATGGCTTCCGTGGTGTTGGCTTCGTCAAAGAAGAGGACAGAGTCAAAGTTGTAGTCTTGTTTGTTGGTGAACGCAATGGCTTCTGCTTCCCGGATTTTGGCGTAGATCATGTCTGAGCTGGTTCCACCATGAACTTTGACTAGCTTCATGTTTTCCGTGGCCACTCCGCTCCTCCTAAGCTCACATAGGAATTTAATGAGCCTTGTCTTCCCACAGCCTGTCTCCCCCATGATGATGACTGGGATGCCACACCTGAAACGCATGTGGATGGCCAGCATCTTCAGTATATTGTCAGTGGTGAGCTCATACGTTTCATCAGGATCAAGAGGCCACTGGATTCCCAAGACATTGCAAAGGCGTTCAATCTTCTCCCCTCTGGGCAGTTGGTCAAAGTCGATATTGAAAGGGACTCTCTGTAGCTTTAGACCCTCATACAGCTCTCTGGTCATGATGTCTCTTTTGATCACCCTTCTTGTGGCTGGATCGATGGCATCAACAGAGTTCTGTTCGTTGGGCTGAAGATGGAAGCCAATGAAGGTCATGGACACATGGTCATCGTTGAAGAATATGTACGGATGTGGTTCTGACTCCCATCTCTTCCTGATCCGGAAGGGTGCCAAGTCTTCATCGCTGACCCCAGTCAGGTCCATTTGCTGCCTCCCGGGGCTCTGGTCAGAGATGCTGAGGGACGGTGTGGCAAAGTCCTTGGCCATCAGAATCATGAAGTCCACCACAAAGTTCTTGAATCCCTGGAGGGTGTCCCCGGTGAAAGAGGCATCACAAAAGACTGACGTCTCACAGTCTCGTAGTTGAAGGTTTAGGAACCATGCGAAATTCCTTAACTCGGCCCACGATGGGTCCATTATGCCACAGAACATAAAGAGCATCTGCAGACATTCTACATAGGTGCCTTCCACCCCATTGTACATGAAGGTGTCCAGGTCGATTTGATTATGGAAACGGGTCAGATACTGGTAGGGTCGTTGGTATGCTTCACTCCTGAACTCTTTGTCATCCATGAATGGGTCTTCAAGCTTTACAAAGGAGGGGTCCTCCCGCATCCTCATTTCCAGATCTAGAACCTCTTTTGGTGGGCGGCAGAAGACATTTGGGAACACATCCAGGAATGTGGAGTTGGCACGTGCATTCTGTATATAAATAAAGTGTGAGGAACGAAAGTGTGAGTGTTCTTTTTCTCTTATCACAATGAAAATGTATGGGATTTAACACCAAGAGACTAAATATTTACCGTTCTTGGGCCATTTCTGGGCAAGTTTACTGTTGACTGTAGGATCTCAATGACATAAAGCTGTTTGTTGCTGCATTTCCACATCCTTCCCTCAGAATCCATCAAATATCCCAAGACCAACAGTTTAAAGAGAAACTCATAGAGGCCTTTCCGCACCTGTTGATAAAACATGTTTAAAAAATAATTTAATCCAAATATCACTAAATGAATCTAATTGGTAAACATTCTATCAAAAAATAGTTAAACTATCACTAAACAAATTATAATGACCAATAGGCTACAGTATATTTACCGAAGATGTGACATCGAAGTGGAAGATGATGAGCTCTTTCGACTTCGGGGTATTCAGCAGAGACTGAAGAATAACATTCTCATCAACCCTTGGCTCGATCAAGCGGATGCATTTCAGCAGTGACGGCTTCTTGGTGGAGTGTTTCAGTTTTTCATACAGCCTCTTGATGTAAAGGGACTTACCTGAAAGTGTGAAGAACATGTCATTATTTTAAGCATAAATCCAGCGGATAAGTAGGATATATCAAACCACCAATTCAATGATCAACACAGGAGTTTACATAAACTGAAGGCCAAATATACTCACCAACTCCAGCTCTACTGGACGACACAACTCCAACAAACATCCTGTCCTTGAACACAGCAGCAGCACTGCTCTGATCTGACGGGACCGTGTAGTGTTTGTTGAGGTACCTCTGGATGCTGCTCAGGGGTTCCTGGGGCACCATGTGTAACCTGTACTGGCTGAAGGCTGAGGGAAGGTAGGCATGCTCTCTGTCCGAGCTGCAGATGATCACGAGCCTGTAGTCCTTCCTGCTCTGCATTTTAATTCGCTGGAAAAAGCTCTCCACCTTGGAGCTGACTTCGTAGCTAAGCTGATCGCCGTAGAGCATGGTGTAAATCTTCTCTCCTCTGTAGCCGGCAGTGAGGCAGCGTCTGAGGAACAGCTCCACCTGCTCGTAAGGCGTGGAGGAGTTGCACAGTAGGACCTCATCATATGTGGGCAGTGGCTCGTGTTTGCTGCTCATGTAAATGGAGATGCAAGACGTCAGGATCTCGTCGTGTGGGGAAACTATGAGGTTTGGACTTCCGATAGCCAGGCCCTTGGGCATCAATCTTTCAATGCTTTTGTATTTCTTCTCATCAGTCATGTCTCCTTCATTCTCATCACCTATGTTGGCCAGAATTTCTAGCAGTTTTCCTAAGCTTCGGACGTCGAGAGTGTCTTGGAGGAAAGAATTCATGTCTCTCATGTAGGCGTTCCACATCAAGTCCAACTTTCCTGAGCCGCTAATGTGCTCCACAAGACTTGGAAGATTGTCTGAAGAGAGATTCAACTCTCCAATGAAATCCAGACCTCCCTGTACACCGCTCGGTACCTCAACAAAAGTCTGGAAGTCAATGTCCTCATTTTGCACAGGTGGGTTAGTGAGGATCTCGTATTGCAGTGTGTGCCAGGTTTGCCTAAGATCGGAAGCTGTGCAGTTGGGTTTGACAAAGGAGAGCATCATGAGAACTTGGTCCTCCAAATTCGACACATTCTGCTGAGTCAGCTTACTGCACAGGTACACAATCTGCTCGGCGGTGTAGTAATTCAGATAGTAATTGTTGGATCTCTGTTTGTCCATGAAGTCGTTCCAGTACTTCAGACACTTCTCCATCTTCCTGCACAGCTCAGGAAGCTGCTCCACGATGCTGCCCTCCACCATAATCACACTGACAACGCTGCCAAGGTTGAAGTCCATGATGATGCCGGCGTCTTGGCTGAGGGAACTACAGTTGATGTTGGCCTCCCAGTGTCTGAACAGGGGGTTCCCTGCCGTGAACAGGGCAATGAATGCCACAGCTAGCCTCTGGACACTGGCGAAAACCTGAGGAAAAGAACACCAAGTGAATCCTTGTTTATAACATCCCATACCAAATGCTCCTCTCTTCTATAACTATATGACTACCAAGCTCACCCTGAAGAAGAGGCTTCAACCTTAACTGACATGCATGGTTAAATAAAAGGTTAAATTAAAGAAAGAAAAATAGTACAGTACCTCTGCAAACTGGTCCACCTCACACTGGCCCTGGTCCCCTTTCCCAGACATGAGCATGAGTTTGTTCTGCAGTTCCCTCAGGTCCTCCAGGGAGTAACGGCGCATCTCATGGCCCTCGTCGTGCTCCTCTGGGATCTGCAGTTTCAGGGCCGTGTCCAGGCTCAACTGGAAGGACAAAAAGACAAAAACGATGCTGAAGCATGGCACTGTAGAACTATGAAAAATATTCTACTCCACTGAAGTATCATTCTAAACACTGGAGTGGTAAACGTTTTAACCAAACTTCAAAGTGTCGGTAAGCAGTTGGAACAAAGTTCTGGCTAAAATGAACATGAGTAACAGATGATAATTGTAAAGATGGTTGAAACTAACAACTGTATATTCTATGGATTGTTGTTCAGGCCTACCTTCTTTTGGTTCTGGGCACTGATGATGTAGATTCCTTTACTGTTGATGGCTGATGCTAAGGAGAGAGAGGATAGTTCCACAGATCCATGGCTGTCCTTCACAGTCTTCAACCACTCCAGGTGGCGTGCTGTGTCACGCTGCAATAAGGACATTCACAGTCAGGTAGTTTTCCACTTTTAAAGGGATCTTTTTGAAGTTTTGGCTTATTTAAGGTAGGTTGAAAGTAAATTAAATATCATAAAACGTCCTCACCAGCTTCTTTGGGAGGTTGTTGTCATTGTCCAATGCCCTCCACAGCTTCTTCAGCACCTCCTTGAAGGCCTGGAAACCGGAGTCTGGCTTCAATTCGTACAGCATCGGAGAGTAACCCAGGACAGCATCATGGAAGCAGGCCACGCGGTCCACGTCGAGGTCATTCTCCCCAGCAGAGATGGAAGCCAGGTCAACAAACACTTTAAGCTCGTTGATATCTGGAATGGAGCACAACAGACTGATTAATCCAATAGCACTACATTTATCCCACAATGGGTAATTGTGCAGACAAGCAGTTCAGATACAGTATAACAAATAACATGAGACCTCATGATAATCACATGAAATATAACTACACAAAACATGACTGTCTATTTTCAATAGATACAGTTAGTGACTGATTACTGACAGGTTACTCTCTTGAAGGTAAAGATGATCACCCCGTGTACCTTCAAGAGCCTCTTTAACCCAGATGACAAAGTTTTTCCTGAGGCCGAGCTCCTGGAGACACAGTCTGCGGGGCTCTGTGATGTCCACCAGAACCAGCTTTGTCTGCATCAGGTCATTGTCAATACGATCCAGGTGCTCCCTCTTAAAGTCCTCATGCGTCTGACAACAGAGAAATACAGAATTTGTTTGAGTATTGTTTGTTCTACCAGTACTTGGCTGAATACTTGGTTCTGATTGGCTGAAAGGTTTAATACACTGTTTAGTTCCATGCAGAAAAACGCCACGGGTGTCAGCTCAAACGGAAATTACCTTTTAAAATTCAAGTGTAGCGCGACATCCGCGCGATGCAGTTTGTTAGCTAGCTAGCATTAATTTGTAAAACCAACTTTTAACGAGCACTGTCATTTTCAGCAGTGGTGGCCAGGACAGTGGTGGCTAGAAAGCTGATACAATGTTGCCTAGTGGCAAAAGCAAACTTGCTAACATTTTCTATGTTTGAGCGGTAGCTTAGGACAGGCTGGTTAGAATAAGTTTATTACCAAGGTAACTAGCTAGCTAGTAACGTCAGTGAATGTGCACAAAATAAGATGACATTTGTTTTAAACCTGTGATAAATAAATGAAACGGCAATTCACACCAACTCACAACTTCTAGCAGTGTCTGCAGGACTTGGAAGTTGCCTTGAAGGTTGAGTGTCTGCTTGACCAACATGATGACCTGAGCAGACTCCACAGCCAGGTGAAGCTCGTGGTACTGCTCAATCTGGTGCACTCTTCTCTGGATCCACTGTTTGTTATCCGACTTGTCGTTTCTGCACATGATATCCAAGTCCTGCGCCAGCTCTTCGTACTTGCCCCTGTAGGCCTTGAAGAGAGTATCGACCTCTTCGAGCCGAAGGCTGCCGTTCTTCAGGCATTTGTAGATCTTATCGTACTTCGCGTAGCAAGGAAGAAAAATATCGCTGTGTATCTCGACTGGTCCTACAAAGTAGTCAACCGATTCCTCAGGGTCATAGTCTTCATCATATGCATCTCTTCTGGCAAGGTCTCGGGCCTGTTTCTCCCAGCACAACTTGAAGATGTAGCTGTCTTTAAATATGTGCAGAACCTCTGCCATCTCTCTCACGTCGTCCTCAAGTTCGAAGAAGGTGACTACACCGGCCGTTGGTGAAGAGAGTTGGTCAAATGGATGGACCTCCATGAATTGATCAAGGGTCATTGCTTCGATGTTGGTCTGTAGTCTTGCTTCCAAGCCTTCAAATTGAACTGCAACAGAGGGATAAAGCATGAAAACAATTAGGACCACTGATCAGACTGGCCAAACGCAATCTTCCCTGGAAAGATTTTACTTTCATTCACCCATTTGACTTCTCACAAACACAGACCTGCTTAGCAGCTTTGTGTGGACCTTTGACTGAATACACACACACAAACACACCTACCTACGACATGTTCCTGTAGTTTGCGGCTCATGGTAAGCAGGACTTCCACCAGCTCCTTCTCATGGTAGACAGCTTTCACCTCCTCCTGCCTACACATTAGCAGCCTTTTCATGGAGGCGCTGTCCTTATAGCGCTCATTCTCCGAAAGACAGTCTGCATTTAGATCAAAAACACACATTACATAAGCAAACAGCACTAAGACTAATAAAAGATTACAGCCTTTATCAATATTATGAAATCCTTTCATATGAACAAAGAACTTGGGTTGCAAAATTATGGAAATGTTCCAAAAGTTGTATTCTTAAAAAAAAATGTTTTATCCCGGTTGAGGAATTCTCAGAGGAAAGAATCTTCCAACCAGGATTTCTGAAAAAGATGGACATGTAATGGATGTTTTCCACCCTAAAAAACACAACCTTTTATTACCTATTTTCAGCAGCTCTGTGAAAGTATCCCTCTTCTCCAAGACGGAGTTGAGCAGTTTGATCCGGATGTTTCCGTGGACCAGCTGGTTGGAGATGGCAGTGAAGGTCGAGATAGCTATGGCCATCCTGTCCCTGGCTTCATCAGAGAGCTGCTCAATCAGCTTTTCATCTGCACCTAAAACCACATATGATTTACATTACAATATGGGGTAAAAGCAGCTGGATACTGAAACAAGATGGGTTAAATGCTTGAGACAGTTACAGGACTCTCAATTTGAAACCAGAAAAGTCTCATTGAGATCACAAAAACTATTAAACACCACATACAATTGAACTCAAAAAAACATCACCAGGGCTGGGACACAGTGATGGCCAAAGACGGCCAGAAGAGAGTCTTTCGGGACCATACAGCAGCCAAAATCATCAAGAAATCAGACCATACACTAAAACAGGTAAATAGACTGATTAAAGAACAGTAAATAGACTGATTGAAGAACAGTAAATAGACTGATGGAAGAACAGTAAATAGACTGATGGAAGAACAGTAAATAGACTGATTGAAGAACAGTAAATAGACTGATGGAAGAACAGTAAATAGACTGATGGAAGAACAGTAAATAGACTGATGGAAGAACAGTAAATAGACTGATGGAAGAACAGTAAATAGACTGATGGAAGAACAGTAAATAGACTGATTGAAGAACAGTAAATAGACTGATTGAAGAACAGTAAATAGACTGATTAAAGAACAGTAAATAGACTGATTAAAGAACAGTAAATAGACTGATGGAAGAACAGTAAATAGACTGATGGAAGAACAGTAAATAGACCGATGGAAGAACAGTAAATAGACTGATGGAAGAACAGTAAATAGACTGATGGAAGAACAGTAAATAGACTGATGGAAGAACAGTAAATAGACTGATTAAAGAACAGTAAATAGACTGATGGAAGAACAGTAAATAGACTGATGGAAGTACAGCAAATAGACTGATGGAAGAACAGTAAATAAACTGATTAAAGAACAGTAAATAGACTGATGGAAGAACAGTAAATAGACTGATGGAAGAACAGTAAATAGACTGATGGAAGAACAGTAAATAGACTGATGGAAGAACAGTAAATAGACTGATTAAAGAACAGTAAATAGACTGATGGAAGAACAGTAAATAGACTGATGGAAGAACAGTAAATAGACTGATGGAAGAACAGTAAATAGACCGATGGAAGAACAGTAAATAGACTGATGGAAGAACAGTAAATAGACTGATGGAAGAACAGTAAATAGACTGATGGAAGAACAGTAAATAGACTGATTAAAGAACAGTAAATAGACTGATGGAAGAACAGTAAATAGACTGATTAAAGAACAGTAAATAGACTGATGGAAGAACAGTAAATAGACTGATTAAAGAACAGTAAATAGACTGATGGAAGAACAGTAAATAGACTGATGGAAGAACAGTAAATAGACTGATGGAAGAACAGTAAATAGACTGATGGAAGAACAGTAAATAGACTGATGGAAGAACAGTAAATAGACTGATTGAAGAACAGTAAATAGACTGATGGAAGAACAGTAAATAGACTGATTGAAGAACAGTAAATAGACTGATGGAAGAACAGTAAATAGACTGATGGAAGAACAGTAAATAGACTGATGGAAGAACAGTAAATAGACCGATGGAAGAACAGTAAATAGACTGATGGAAGAACAGTAAATAGACTGATGGAAGAACAGTAAATAGACTGATGGAAGAACAGTAAATAGACTGATGGAAGAACAGTAAATAGACCGATGGAAGAACAGTAAATAGACCGATGGAAGAACAGTAAATAGACTGATGGAAGAACAGTAAATAGACTGATGGAAGAACAGTAAATAGACTGATGGAAGAACAGTAAATAGACCGATGGAAGAACAGTAAATAGACTGATGGAAGTACCGTGTAGCTGGAAGATGTTCTTGGCGGCTGTCCAGGAGAGCAGGTGTTGAAAGACCACGTCGTCGTCTTCGTGGTAATCACCACGCTCATCTCTCGGCCAGGACTTCTGGATGATGGTTGAGATGAGTTTGCCAAACTTATAGTTGATCTTCAACCGGTCAAAGAGTTTACCCTCGGACTTGCTCTGTGTGAGAAGAAAAAAACATTGAAGAGATTGAGATTTGTACAGGATATGAATGACTAAAATAAGAGATTAGGTTTATGTCTTAGCCAACTTATTCATCAAGGTTTATTTTCCATTTCATTCAGAAGCGGTTGAGTTTAACCGACTCTTTGACCGACAGAGATGGCCGCCTCGCTTCGCGTTCCTAGGAAACTATGCAGTTTTTTGTTTTTTTACGTGTTATTTCTTACATTAGTACCCCAGGTCATCTTAGGTTTCATTACATACAGTCGAGAAGAACTACTGAATATAAGATCAGCGTCAACTCACCATCAGTACGACCAGTACGACAGTACGATCAGCGGATCCTGTGTTCTGCCTTACAAACAGGACAACGGAATGGATCGCATGCAGCGACCCAAGAAAACGACTCCGAAAAAGAGGGAAACGTAGCGGTCTTCTGGTCAGACTCCGGACAAGGGCACATCGCGCACCACTCCCCAGCATTCTTCTTGCCAATGTCCAGTCTCTTGACAACAAGGTTGATGAAATCCGAGCAAGGGTAGCATTCCAGAGGGACATCAGAGACTGCAATGTTCTCTGCTTCACGGAAACATGGCTTACTGGGAAGACGCTATCCGATGCGGTGCAGCCAACGGGTTTCTCCACGCATCGCGCCGACAGAAACAAACATCTTTCTGGTAAGAAGAGCAGCGGGGGCGTATGCCTCATGACTAACGAGACATGGTGTGATGAAGGAAACATACAGGAACTCAAATCCTTCTGTTCACCTGATTTAGAATTCCTCACAATCAAATGTAGACCGCATTATCTTCCAAGAGAATTCTCTTCGATTATAATCACAGCCGTATATATCCCCCCCAAGCAGACACATCGATGGCTCTGAACTAACTTTATTTAACTCTTTGCAAACTGGAAACCATTTATCCGGAGGCTGCATTCATTGTAGCTGGGGATTTTAACAAAGCTAATCTGAAAACAAGACTCCCTAAATTTTATCAGCATATCGATTGCGCAACCAGGGGTGGTAAAACCTTGGATCATTGTTACTCTAACTTCTGCGACGCATATAAGGCCCTGCCCCGCCCCCCTTTCGGAAAAGCTGACCACGACTCCATTTTGTTGATCCCTGCCTACAGGCAGAAACTTAAACAAGAGGCTCCCACGCTGAGGTCTGTCCAACGCTGGTCAGACCAAGCTGACTCCACACTCCAAGACTGCTTCCATCACGTGGACTGGGACATGTTTCGTATTGCGTCAGATAAAAATATTGACGAATACGCTGATTCGGTGTGCGAGTTCATTAGAACGTGCGTTGAAGATGTCGTTCCCATAGCAACGATAAAAACATTCCCTAACCAGAAACCGTGGATTGATGGCAGCATTCGCGTGAAACTGAAAGCGCGAACCACTGCTTTTAATCAGGGCAAGGTGTCTGGCAACATGACCGAATACAAACAGTGCAGCTATTCCCTCCGCAAGGCTATTAAACAAGCTAAGCGTCAGTACAGAGACAAAGTAGAATCTCAATTCAACGGCTCAGACACAAGAGGCATGTGGCAGGGTCTACAGTCAATCACGGACTACAAGAAGAAACCCAGCCCAGTCACGGACCAGGATGTCTTGCTCCCAGGCAGACTAAATCACTTTTTGCCCGCTTTGAGGACAATACAGTGCCACTGACACGGCCTGCAACGAAAACATGCGGTCTCTCCTTCACTGCAGCCGAGGTGAGTAAGACATTTAAACGTGTTAACCCTCGCAAGGCTGCAGGCCCAGACGGCATCCCCAGCCGCGCCCTCAGAGCATGCGCAGACCAGCTGGCCGGTGTGTTTACGGACATATTCAATCAATCCCTATACCAGTCTGCTGTTCCCACATGCTTCAAGAGGGCCACCATTGTTCCTGTTCCCAAGAAAGCTAAGGTAACTGAGTTAAACGACTACCGCCCGTAGCACTCACTTCCGTCATCATGAAGTGCTTTGAGAGACTAGTCAAGGACCATATCACCTCCACCCTACCTGACACCCTAGACCCACTCCAATTTGCTTACCGCCCAAATAGGTCCACAGACGATGCAATCTCAACCACACTGCACACTGCCCTAACCCACCTGGACAAGAGGAATACCTATGTGAGAATGCTGTTCATCGACTACAGCTCGGCATTCAACACCATAGTACCCTCCAAGCTCGTCATCAAGCTCGAGACCCTGGGTCTCGACCCCGCCCTGTGCAACTGGGTACTGGACTTCCTGACGGGCCGCCCCCAGGTGGTGAGGGTAGGCAACAACATCTCCTCCCCGCTGATCCTCAACACGGGGGCCCCACAAGGGTGCGTTCTGAGCCCTCTCCTGTACTCCCTGTTCACCCACGACTGCGTGGCCACGCACGCCTCCAACTCAATCATCAAGTTTGCGGACGACACAACAGTGGTAGGCTTGATTACCAACAACGACGAGACGGCCTACAGGGAGGAGGTGAGGGAACACCCCCCTATCCACATCGAAGGAACAGTAGTGGAGAGGGTAGCAAGTTTTAAGTTCCTCGGCATACACATCACAGACAAACTGAATTGGTCCACTCACACTGACAGCGTCGTGAAGAAGGCTCAGCAGCGCCTCTTCAACCTCAGGAGGCTGAAGAAAGTTGGCTTGTCACCAAAAGCACTCACAAACTTCTACAGATGCACAATCGAGAGCATCCTGGCGGGCTGTATCACCGCCTGGTACGGCAACTGCTCCGCCCTCAACCGTAAGGCTCTCCAGAGGGTAGTGAGGTCTGCACAACGCATCACCGGGGGCAAACTACCTGCCCTCCAGGACACCTACACCACCCGATGTTACAGGAAGGCCATAAAGATCATCAAGGACATCAACCACCCGAACCACTGCCTGTTCACCCCGCTATCATCCAGAAGGCGAGGTCAGTACAGGTGCATCAAAGCTGGGACTGAGAGACTGAAAAACAGCTTCTATCTCAAGGCTATCAGACTGTTAAACAGCCACCATTGAGTGGCTGCTGCCAACACACTGTCATTGACACTGACCCAACTCCAGCCACTTTAATAATGGGAATTGATGGGAAATGATGTAAATATATCACTAGCCACTTTAAACAATGCTACCTTATATAATGTTACTTACCCTACATTATTCATCTCATATGCATACGTATATACTGTACTCTACATCATCGACTGCATCCTTATGTAATACATGTATCACTAGCCACTTTAACTATGCCACTTTGTTTACTTTGTCTACATACTCATCTCATATGTATATACTGTACTCGATACCATCTACTGTATGCTGCTCTGTACCATCACTCACTCATATATCCTTATGTACATATTCTTTATCCCCTTACACTGTGTATAAGACAGTAGTTTTAGAATTGTTAGTTAGATTACTTGTTGGTTATCACTGCATTGTCGGAACTAGAAGCACAAGCATTTCGCTACACTCGCATTAACATCTGCTAACCATGTGTATGTGACAAATAAAATTTGATTTGATTTGATTTGATTAATATGGGCTCATACCTGCTTATAAAAGATAAAAGGTTTGGACACACCTACTCATAAATCTTTCTTACATTGTAAAATAATAGTGAAGACATCAAAACTGGATATGGAATCATGTAGTAACCAAAAAAGTGTTAAACAAAGCAAAATATATTTTAAAGTAGAGATTCTTCAAAGTAGCCACCCTTTGCCTTGATGACAGCTTTGCACACTCTTGACATTCTCTCAACCAGCTTCTCCTGGAATGCTTTTCCAACAGTCTTGAAGGAGTTCCCACATATGCTGAGCACTTGTTGGCTTCTTTTCCTTCACTCTGCGGTCCAACTCATCCTAAACCATCTCAATAGGGTTGAGATTGGGTGATCGTGGAGGCCAGGTCATCTGATACAGCACTCCATCACTCTCCTTGGTCAAATAGCCCTTACACAACCTGGGGGTGTGTTTTGGGTCATTGTCCTGTTGAAAAACAAATGATCGCTGCAGAATGCTGTGGTAGCCATGCTGGTTAAGTGTGCCTTGAATTCTAAATAAATCACAGACAGTGTCACCAGCAAAGCACCCCCACACCTCCGCCTCCATGCTCATGATGGTAACCACACATGCAGAGATCATCCATTCACCTACTCTGTGTCTCAAAAAGACACGGCGGTTGGAACCAAAAATCTCACATTTGGACTCATCAGACCGAAGGACAGATTTGCACCAGTCTAATAATGTCCATTACTCGTGTTTCTTGGACCAAGCAAGTCTCTTCTTCTTACTGGTGTCCTTTAGTAGGGGTTTCTTTGCAGCAAATCGACCATGAAGGCCTGATTCACACAGTCTCCTCTGAACAGTTGATGTTGAGATGTCTGTTACTTGAACTCTGTGAAGCATTTATTTGGGCTGCAATCGGAGGTGCAGTTAACTGTAATGAACTTATCCTCTGCAGCAGAGGTAACTCTGGGTCTTCCTTTCCTGTGGCGGTCCTCATGAGAGCCAGTTTCATCATAGCGCTTGATGGTTTTCCGGATTGACTGATGGATGGACTGTCATTTCTCTTTGCTTATTTGAGCAGTTCTTGTCAAATATGGACTTGGTATTTGACCAAATAGGGCTATCTTCTATATACCCCCCTACCTTGTCACAACACAACTGTTTGGCTCAAACGCATTAAGGAAAGAAATTCCACAAATGAACTTTTATCAAGGCACACCTGTAAATTGAAATGCATTCCAGGTGACTACCTCATGAAGCTGGTTGAGAGAATGCCAATAGTGTGCAAAGCTGTCATCAAGGCAAAGGGTTGCTACATTGAAGAATCCCCAAAATATTTTGATTTGTTTGACACTTTTTTGGTTACTACATGATTCCATGTGTTATTTCATAGTTTTGATGTCTTCAGTATTATTCTACAATGTAGAAAATAGTGCAAATAAAGAAAGACCCTGGAATGAGTAGTTTTGTCCAAACTTGACTGGTACTATATATTGAATCTGTATTTAAGTCAAGTGTAACCATGAGTCTACTTACCTGGCACAGTGAGGTGACAGCTTCTAGGGCACATTTCTCGATAGTCTTGGCTACGTGAGGGTGAGATTCATTCAGGACCTCAATCTTGGAACAGTATATCTCTATCTGATCCAGAGGAGACTCCTAGAAGTGCAGAAAAGGTATTTCAGTCATTTCACCAATGGATATTTCAGTCTGGTCTCAATTCTACTGTATGTGGGCAGTTTCATACCTGTTTCAGTTTTCCCTCCAAGTCCCTAGTGAACGTTTGTCTCCATTCTTTTGTGAAATCGTCATTGGCGAACTTGAGAGAGATTATGTTGTTCCACATCTGGCAAATAAAAAAAGAGCAGTCAGTAAAAAAACAAACAATACGGAACTACACATGAAAAAATAAAAATCAAGGTCACGATTTGCACAACAAAAATGAATCCTTTTCTCACCTCTATCTCTGTGGTGACATTTACACTGAGGTACAAGGTGGTCACACTCCTGGCCAGCAACCGGTCTCTGAAGGTTGTGCCGATCCAGGATCTGACGATCACCATCGCCTCGGATAGCAGATCCAGCTCCTTGGCATGCATATGCTCTCTTTCCACATCCTTAGTTGCCTAGAAAGGAATGATAAGTTATTTCCATCCTTTTTCGGAAATGTCTCAACCATAGAAATACAACTACTAGAATGGACAAAGACCCTCAAACCAGAGCAATTTGACTGGAACACTCATGGGTACACTCAATATGGCCACCTGTCCACCCATGACAGAAAATTGACTTAAATAGGAATGTCCGTTCTAGTAAATATTTTTCTATGGTCTGAACTAGTCAGCTGTACCTGCACCAAAACTCTGGTATTTCTCCTTTTAGAGCTTGTTCTCCATCTTCTTTTTAAATAGTGAACCAACATGTTTTGAAACTATTATTTCCCCGACTTGATCAAAACTCGTTTTTCTCATGCTCTCTCTTATCGCTCTGCAGCAGACATATAGTGAGCAATATGTTTGTAACATAGAATCGCAATAAAGAATCATGATACATATAGAATCCCGATACATATCGTATCGGCACCTATGTATTATGATAATATAGTATTGTGACATCCCTGAAAATTCCCTGAAATACAAGATAGTGGTCAGATTCAAAGACGTCTTTCTTAATGTATTTCTGTTTAATAAATAACCTTGTTATCAGGAGAGTCAGTACATACATACTGTTGGCCAACCGCTTATCTTGGGCAAAGTCTAAATGAGTCATCAGACATGTTCTACTTGAACTCCACATACCTGTGACTCAAAGGCCCGGGCAAACTCAGATATTGAGACAACCATGTTCATGCATGCCACAGGGATGTCTGTGAAGTTCTGCGTGTAGGTTGAAGTGGATCGGACTCCTTTGCAGATCTTCTCAAAAAGCTTCACTGCAGTTGCCAAGCACTCTCTGCCATACGCCTCACTAAAACAACTGCAACCACACAAAACAGTGGATGTTGTACAATCATACGCCTCACTAAAACAACTGCAACCACACAAAACAGTGGATGTTGTACAATCATACGCCTCACTAAAACAACTGCAAACACACAAAACAGTGGATGTTGTACAATCATACGCCTCACTAAAACAACTGCAACCACAAAAAACAGTGGATGTTGTACAATAACTATCATCAAAGATCAAAAGAAAACGAGGGAACCAGATGAGTTACAGTAAGTTAATCACCTGTATTTGTCCTCGATGAGATTGCTTTGAATATGTGAGAGAGTGTCCGACACATACTGCAGGGCAGAAAAAAACACATTGTTAAAAAACACCTTGATTTGAATATGTGAGAGAGTGTCCGACACATACTGCAGGGCAGAACAAAACACATGGTTAAAAAACACCTTGATTTGAATATGTGAGAGAGTGTCCCCACATACTGCAGGGCAGAAAAAAACACATTGTTAAAAAACACCTTGATTTGAATATGTGAGAGAGTGTCCGACATACTGCAGGGCAGAACAAAACACATTGTTAAAAAACACCAGAGTGTCCCCCACATACTGCAGGGCAGAACAAAACACATGGTTAAAAAACACCTTGATTTGAATATGTGAGAGAGTGTCCCCCACATACTGCAGGGCAGAAAAAAACACATTGTTAAAAAACACGTTGATTTGAAACTTTCAATGCTCTATAATACTTTTAAACACATTCTGGGTTTATTGGATAGAGATAGAGGAGAGAGTATGCTGAAAAAGCTGTGGGCCGGATTCAAACCCATGCTGCAGGAGTATATGATATGTACTCCTATATATACACTCCTCTGTTCTGGAGGCAGCGGCTAAGACCCATAAACTACCATAGCCCACTCCTACAGGGTATTACTTCTTCAACTAGTTATAAAAACAACTGATTTAGCTATATAGCACACTTACCAGTAGCTCAATGGGCTTTACATACTGTGCCTTAAGAAAGTATTCACACCTGACTTGACTTTTTCCACGTTTTGTTGTGTTACAGCCTGAATTTAAATTATGATTACATTCAGATTGTCACTGGTCTAAACAGAATACCCCATAATATCAAAGTGGAATGATGTTTTTCAAATGTTTCACTAATTAATTAAAAATACAAAGCTGAAATATCTTGAGTCAATAAGTACAACATTTGTGTTATGGCAAGCCTAAATAAATTAGAGTAATAATTTGCTTAACAAGACACATAACCAATCAGTTGAAATAATCAGCTAAAATGGAATGGAGGTAAGCATCCTAGATTAAAAACTTGTTCAGTCTACTTTCCATCAGACACTGGGAGATGAATTCACCTTTCAGCAGGACAACAACCTAAACACAAGGCCAAATCTACACAGGAGTTGCTTACCAAGAAGACAGTGAATGTTCCGGAGTGGCCAAGTTACAGTTTTGACTTAAATCTACTTTAAAATCAATGGCAAGACCAGAAAATGGTCGTCTAGCAATGATCAACAACACATTTGACAGAGCTTGAAGAGATTTGAAAAGAATAAATGGGCAAATGTTGCACAATCCAGGTGTGAAAAACTCCCAGAAAGACTCACAGTTGTAATTGCTGCCAAATGTGATTCTAACATGTATTGACTCTTGGGGTTTAATACTTTAATATATTTGTATATTTTTTTTTACAAAATGTTAGAATATTTTGTGTAGATCGTTAACAAGTAAAGTAAATCCATTTTAATCCCACTTTGCAACACAACAAAATGTGGAGTAAATCAAGGGGTGTGAATACTTTCTGTAGGCAATGTAGTCAGGGGGTAAACTAGTGTCTAGCTCACCTGCTTGTTGCTGTAGGTGACATCTTGAGGGGCCCTCAGAGTGAAGACTTGGAGCAGGTCCAGCAGTTCCACGTTGATGAGTATGCTGCATTCCACCAAGTCCTCTATGGTCAGCAGACACATCCAGGACCGAGACACTAGTCTGTCCATCTCAACCAGATGACCATTGTTTTTCATGAGATTCAACATCGCTCTAAAAAAAAAAATGGGATATCATCAATAAAAAATCTAAATGATATACAGTGCTTTCAGAAAGTATTCAGACCCCTTCCCTAGTTCCACATTTTGTTACATTACAGCTTTATTCAAAAATTAAAACTACTCAGCAATCAACACACAATAACCCATAATGACAAAGCGAAAACAGGTTTAGATTCTTTTTAGAAATGTATTAAAAATAAAAAACATAAATACCTTATTTATATAAGTATTCAGACCCTTTGCTATGAGACCAGAAAATTGAGCTCAGGTGCATCCTGTTTCTGTTGATCATCCTTGAGATGTTTCTACAACTTGATTGGAGTCCACATGTGGTAAATTAAATTGATTGGACATGATTTGGAAAGGCACACACCTGCAATCTACACACAATACCCCATAATGGCAAAGCGAAAACATGTTTTTAGAATTTTTGCAAATGTACAACTAAAAAACACACTATTGTTCAAAGGTTTGGGGTCACTTAGAAATGTCCTTGTTTTTGAAAGAAAAGCACATTTTTTGTCCATTAAAATAACATCAAATTGATCAGAAATACAGTGTAGACATTGTTAATGTTGTAAATGACTATTGTAGCTGGAAACCGCAGATTTTTAATAGAATATCTACATACAGACGGACATTATCAGCAACCATCACTCCTGTGTTCTAATCCAAGTTTATCATTTTAAAAGGCTAATTGATCATTAGGAAACCATTTTGCAATTATGTTAGCACAGATGAAAATTAAATAGTACCTGACAAAAAAAGTGTTTTTCTTTCAAAAACAAGGAAATGTCTAAGTGACCCCAAACTTTTGAACAGTAGTTTTTTTTTTTTTTTTGTACATTTGCAAAATTCAAAAAGGCACTCGCACATCTGAGCAATCTAATTTGCAGTTGCATGGCAACAATTGAACAAGATGAAGGAAAAAGGAAACACACTGCTCTTGATAGTATCACTGATATATAATAAGCTTACGTATCGGCCTCACAGCCTTCGTCAGAGCTTTTGTAAAAAAAATAACATTTGCACCCTTATGTAGACCTGGCCCCACCCACATCCGTTCCACACATCGAATGGGGTTGGAGGCAAAGGAAAAACAAATAAGTGCTACCAAATATATCAATATGCATTTGTACATTCGCAAAAATTCTAAAAACCTGTTTTCACTTTGCCATTATGGGGTATTGTGTGTAGATTTCTGAGGATTTTTAAAAACATTTTATCAATGTAACGTAACAAAATGTGGAAAAAGTGAAGGGGTCTGAATACTTACCCGACGGCAATATGTATAATATATATATATATAATTTTTAGGAATTTCTACAGGGTATTTCATTTCTTTGTTTGTTTACCAAAAAAGGAACAGGACATAATTACGAAAGGCCAAACCTTTATCGTAATCTAGTGAGACAATAAGAATGATTTTCTAATACCACAGGGAGAATGGAAGTACTGTACCTCCTGTCCTGGCTGTTGTGCGTCATGTAGTCTGCTTTGAGGCCTTGGAGGCCCGCCCAGGACTGCTCATACTTGGGGGTGACTGTGGTAGATATGGGTGTGAATGGTTTGGAGGATCCCTTGAGGAGGTGGAGCAGGGGGAGCACCAAAATCCACCGGGGCCCTTCAGTCTTCACACTGTTGATCAGAGCCACCAACATGTCTGGCAAGCTAGTGCAGAGAAAAATACAACAGGTTGATTTTCACACAAAAAGAAATACATCAGCATTAACTCATCCGTCAACTCATCCACTAAATCAGCATCAACTCATCCACTAACAAGCACTTTGTTAGAAACTGTTTTGAGAAGATGTGTATAAAATATATTACTCAGTTTGACTAATACAAATGATTACATCTTGTATAAAAATAAACAATAATCATAATGTCTGCAATAGGCAAAAAATAAGCAGAAATCCTGACGCCAAAACCCACTTTTTGAGACCGGAGACGGCTTGGGCGAAGTCGGTCCAGTACTGCAGAAAGGAGTCTTTGGGCAGCTTGGGCAAGCACAGGGCGCTGCAGAGCCGGGTGGACTCTCCGTGGTCCAGCTTGAGGCCGAACTTGTTCCACACGTACAGCATGACCACAGCTGCCCTCATGGGGTCCTGGATGAAGCAGCTCTTCCCCTCACCCTCCTTCTGCAGCTGAGGAACAACGTTATCCAGCATGAACTGCTTCAGCAGCTTCCTGACCTTGGGGAGGCAGAACAAACAGTGAATGTTAACAGATTGGTTTTGGGGACGGTTGCACACTGCAACTCAACACTCATCCATTTGCTTTTCCCTTCCACATACAAAAGGAACGTACAATAAGACAACCAAATGAAAAATACATGTGAAAAAACAACATCAATCATTATAGAAATGATCATTCCCACACACAATATTACCTCTATACATTTACAGCATTGTGCAGCGTCCGCACGTTTATTGGGCAGAGTTAAAATCATATGAGTGGGTGTCATCTTTTCTACAAGTCAAGCAAATAGACACAGTGAAATGGTTGCTCTCATTTCACTTCTAACAGCAACAAAATAACTGGGATAAATCAGAAGAGGGGAGGCAGGCCAGCAGACAGCAAAACAAGCAAAGGCCAAACAGACATTAAGAATTTCACTTACATCTTTTTCGTCGTAGTCTAAGGAGTACCATTTCTTGTGTGTCTCCTCATAGACAAACGGGTTCCCGTAGATCTGGTAAAACTGATTCAGCTGATTGAGGAAACTCTTGAAGTTAATGTCAGTCCAGCTCCTGAGGAGGTCAAATATACTCTCCAGCATAACTTTCCCTGCAATTTCTCGACCTTCGATGACACTTTTCCTTTGTTCCGGCCAAAAAGCGTCTTTTAGCCGCTTGAGCACATTCTTGGATGGCTCCACACAGATGATGTCATCATACTGATGCCAGTCCCCTGAAACCAAACAAAATCATTGCTTAATATATTTGCGTACATTTTAAACAATTTCCTCACATGTAAGACAGTGTGAGCAAAATAGACGAGCAATACCAAATAGATGTATGATAAAAATCAACATTGTTTTGAACTTACATGAAGAAAATGGAACATTTTAAAATCAGTGACTTACAATAAAGAACTGCTATAGAAGTTATTATAGCAACTGCACCCACCTTCTTCATTAAGCAGATGGGATTTGACAAAAAGACATCTGTTGGTGGTGGGGTAGTTAGAATCCAGTTTGTATATGTACTCATACTCGTACTTTTGCTTTTTAAGCTTGTAGACGAGGTACTTGTATGGTATGGACACAGTTGCATTAGATTTGCTTGTGATCAAGCTCCCTTCGACTAGGAACCCATGCTCTCCAAGATCCCTGTAGGAGGTAATGCATTGGTTTATCCTCTGTTACACATTATATACATTTAACCCCCACCACGAGTCGGTTGTTTTCTATGTGAGATAGATGGGAACAACGTTGGACATTATAAGCAGGTTCCTATTGAATAAATATTCAACATATTTGGCTAAACTGTCTTGACGGCTGATACATGTATATAAAAACCTACTTAGACACAGTGAGCTCAACGGAATCGGTTTTCCAGTTCCCAATGTTCCCCCCAGCCCTGATGAAGATGCGATCCTCGTCCGGGTTCAGCTTGAAATCCTTCGAGAGGACAGCGTGGAAATAGATTGTGAGTCTCTCACTTGCAGAGAGCTGTTTTTTCCCTGGAGGAATCCTGCAATTGGACAAACAAAACGAATCAGAGTATAATCATGAGTATTGTATTAGCCAAGTGGCGGTATGCGTGATCGGTACTGATAAAAGGGATTTCAAATGTGCTGATCCATGGTCGAATGTGTAATACTCCCGGGCACAAGCACCTCCGCCACCGGAGACTGGGGTTCAATCCCCATCTCCACCCTTCCTCATACAGTGCCTTCAGAAAGTATTCACACCCCTTTACCTTTTCCACATTTGGTTGTGTTACAGCACAAATTTAAAATGGATTCAATTGAGATTATGTCACTGATCCCACACACACACACACACACACACACAACACACAAACACACAATTTTGTTTGTAGAAAATACAAATAAAATGTAAAGCTGAAATGTCTTGAGTCAGTAAGTATTCAAACCTTTTGTTATGGAAAGCCTAATTAAATTCAGGAGTAAAAAAATATGCTTAAATTGCATGTACTCATTCCATGTTCAATAATAGTGGTGATCATGATTTCTGTACCACACAATTGAGTACTGAATTTCAAACACAGATTCAACCACAAATACTTGGGAGGTTTTTCAATGCACAGTGGTGGAAGCATCATGTTATGGGTATGCTTGTCATCGGCAAGTACTAGGGAGTTTTTTGGGATAAAAAGAAACAGAAGGCCTCCCGGGTGGCGCAGTGGTCCAAGGCACTGCATCGCAGTGCTAGCTGTGACACCAGAGACTCTGCGTTCGAGCCCAGGCTCTGTCGCAGCCAACCGCGACCGGGAGGTCCATGGGTCCTTGGGTTGTGTTTCGGAGGACATGGCTCTCGACCTTCGCCTCTCCCAAGTCCGTACGGGAGTTGCAGCGATGAGACAAGACTGTAACTACTACCAATTGGATACCATGAAATTGGGGTGGAAAAAAGGGGAATAACATTATACCAAGACACCATTGAATGTTCCTGATTGACCTTGTTACAGTTCGCTTAAATCATCTTTAAAATATATGGCAAGCCTTGAAAATGGCTGTCTAGCAAGTAACGATCAACTCGACAGAGCTTGACAAGTGAAATGCTCTTAGAGACTTACCCAAAAAGATTCACAGCTGAAATCGCCACCAACAGCGCTTCTACAAAGTATTATCTTAGGGGTGTGAATAATTATGTAAATGAAATATTTCTGTATTTACTTTTCAATCAATTTGCAAAAATTCTAAAAACATTATTACATCATTATGGGGTATTGTTTGTAGATTGTTGAGACAAATACATGTATTTAAACCATTTTGAATTCAGGCTGGAAGACAACAACATGTAGATTAAGTCAAGGAGTATGAATACTTACTTTGCTTCTGTACCTGTAGTTAGAGTGGATTTCCTCTCTCAGAAACGTGTTTGGAAATAAACACAACATTGTGTACACAGACAACAGTGGATAGTAGCGCTGTGCGAGTCTGTGGGTGTTTTTGAAAGTGCTTTTGTGCACCTATAGATGTTGATCAATGCAAGAAAAGTGTGCCTTTTAGGTTCTTCATGTTATAATTGTGTGATTTCTGTTATGAACAACACAAGACTTGTAAATACCTTTTTGGCGGTGGAACATCCTGACCCTTGGTTTCAGAGTCGTCGCTTTTGTTGTCTTTCTGTTTCTCTTTCTTGACGCCTGGGCTCTGTGGTGTAGAGGAGGAGGCATCTCCCCCCCCACGGGAAGGCTGCTGCTGGACCTCCATGTTCTCCACCTTCACCTGTGGGTCCACACTGGAGCCTCTGCTCTCCACCTGGCATGAGGGGAAACAGACAGTTTGAGGATCAGTCTGCTCTCCACCTGGCCAGAGGTCAACCAAGGTACTCTTTGAAGAGACGGTCTCTCAGTCCCTTGGTTGACCTCCCTTCACCCTACACCTAGGGGGAAAAAACAGAACACCTTACTACCTTACTCATCTTTCTCGTGTGAATACTGGAACTTATATTTTCTTACTAGCACGGATTTCACTGATACCTGCTTTAATGAGGAAGGTTTCACTTGAAATGACTCTGATATGTGCTTGTTATACCAATCTTAATTGAATGTGCTGATTGTAAGTCAAATGTTAAAATGTAAATAGTGTGTTTGAGGGGATGAGTTTCAGCAGGGTGAAGCACAGAATATAATTGCTCAAGACTAAAATGAGGTGATTTTTAGATCAGTGGTTTTGCGCAGTCTGACGACAATGTAGTTGATCTCAAACACACACCACTTCAGGGAAGGAAACAAGCTCCCCCCACACCCTTAGGCAAAACAAACTCCATCAGCCATAATAACCTAGTCTAAGCAGTATTTTTGACAAATCTAGTTCATTAGCACACATGGTGGCAAATGTTGCCATAATACAGGTTTATAATACGGGCTATATTAAGTTAGGGTTACCTTATGGAAATAAATACTAGCCCGTATCATAGCAACACAAATATATTTGATTGAAAAAGAAAACCTGCTTCTCCTGAGTGGCGCAGCGGTCTAAGGCACTGCATCGCAGACCCGGGTTCATATTCCGGGCTGCGCCACAACCAGCCGTGGCCTGGAGTCCCATAGGACGGCGCACAATTGGCCCAGTGTACAAAACATTAGGAATACCTTATATTGTGCCCTTAGAACAGCCTCAATTTGTCGGGGCATGGACTCTACAAGGTGTTAAAATGTCCAGCAGCCTTGCAGTTCTTGACACAGTCAAAACCGATGCGCCTGGCACCTACTACTATACCCAGTTCAAAGGCACTTCAATATTTTGTCTTGCCCATTCACCCTCTGAACGGCACACATACACACTCCATGTCTCAATTGTCTCAAGGCTTGAAGTGGATTTAACAAGTGAAGTCAATAAGGGATCATAGCTTTCACATGGATTCACCTGGTCAGTCTATGTCATGGAAAGAGCATGTTTTGTACCCTCAGTGTATTTTGTAGTGTCAAGCAGTTACATTACCTCTGATTTCTTCTGAGTGCCAAACACCATCTTATCGGTGGTTTGCTTCAAATCCTGGTTCTGCTGATCATCTGTCCCTTTCTGTTTGTCTTGTCTGGTCTGGTTCTGCTTAGCATTCTGGTTCACGTTTGCATTCTGGTTCAGGTTCGTCTGCTTTGAGTTGGCCACGTCTTTCTTGTTCTTAGTGCTCTTTACATCAGCAGCCTTTGGAGCTTTCTGGTCAGCGGTCTTTGCGTCAGCATCCTTTGGAGCTTTCTGGTCAGCGGTCTTTGCGTCAGCAGCCTTTGGAGCTTTCTGGTCAGCGGTCTTTGCGTCAGCATCCTTTGGAGCTTTCTGGTCAGCGGTCTTTGCGTCAGCAGCCTTTGGAGCTTTCTGGTCAGCGGTCTTTGCGTCAGCAGCCTTTGGAGCTTTCTGGTCAGCGGTCTTTGAGTCAGCATCCTTTGGAGCTTTCTGGTCAGTGGTCTTCGCCGATACCACTGAGGCTGACTGAAGAGGGGGGATGGTGGTGGATTTGCCAGCCGAGTCGGTGAGAGAGTCAGGAGTGTCATTCGGAGCCGACTTGGAGGTCTGTTTTGCAGGTGACTGAGATCGGTCTTTCTCTTCACTGCGCTGTTGATCTTTCCCTTCGGCAGAATGGCTCTCTGCGCTGGCCTCAGGCTGTGACGAGGTAGTGCTTGGAGGATGTTTATTGTCAGACGTGTTCTCAGATGGACTGATTGTACTGGGTGCTGCTGATGATCCACTGGCTGGTTTCTCCACTAAGGCAGACGTGTCATGAAGTGAGTTGGGTGTCTCGTCCATGGCGCTGGCATCACTGTCAGAGGACTCTGCAACGTCCTGTTTCCTGCTATTCCCATGGCTGTCCATAAGGGAGATGTCAGACAGGTCAGAGGTCAGCTGGTCAGAGTCCTTCTTCTTCTTGGTCCTCTTCCTCTTTTTTCTCTGATTGAGCCAAAGGTTGAAAAAAGAGAACAAACCTTAGTATATACACTCTTCCGTCAATCAACATTACTTACATTTTTGTGTCTTATTAGGATTCCTATTAGCTGTTGCAGGAGCAGCAGCTACTCTTCCTGGGGGCCTACAAGCTAGGTGGTCAGTTTCTATACCTGGACAGTATTATTGACACAGTTTAGTGACTGATAAAACAACATCTTCAGATAAAAATATTTTCAAACACAGAATCAATTTTAAAAATCAGAAATTAGAACGAGGAAGTTCTCAAAAACATGTTGGTTTTAATATCCACCTTTTTCTTAGGGTTGCTGTTGGGCTCTTCATTGGGCCGCTTCGGAGAAGTGTTAGTTTCCCGGTTATTCAGGGTTGACACATCACTCTCCATTTCCGTCTTCTCATTCACACTCTCCAGTGATGGATCTAATGACTTAGGTGAACTTCCAGAAGTGTTGTCTGCATTTCAAAAACAAAAAAAATCATCAGTTGCATTAGTGCTTGTGAATTACATTGTCAACTTGATCAGAATTCCCTCAGTTGTCTGGTGTAGGCCAATGTTCACTCAAAACATTTTCGGCACTGAGCAAATTTCAGGTCTAGTGAGCACAAACTTGAACATTGGTGCGCGTTTACTGTGAACACTGAGGCTTTACTGCTTTAAGTTACAGTTAACAATTGAGAAAAATGCATCCCATAACATTTTAACATGGAAATAGCTGTTCTATCATTCAGACTACAGAAGCAGCAAATGTGTGGTGTTCAATGTAGGCCTACATTCCATGAGACTGAAAAAAAACATGCAGGGCTTGACATGAACCTGTTTATCCACTTGTCCTTCAGACAAGGAGGTGCCTGAAAATGTTGTGTTGTTTGATGCAAGAAACCACTTTACAAAATACAACTCATTATTATTCCCATGCCATTTTTTACAGAGAATCAGACAAAATATGCTACTCTGCCTACTTAGCTTATTCAAGACCATTTCAAAATACAACACTGCCCCTTTAAGACATAAAAAAATGATCTTTACATGACTTGATTTTCAAAGATGGCTAGAAATGCACACATTTTGTGCTCTTGTAGGAAGCAACCACTCCTCATTGTTGACTAGAAATTAGCTACAACTGGGCTAATAACTCACTAACTAGAAAAGAATATGAACAAATGTGCACAGGTGGCTACATGCAGCTCTCGCTTTGATTTCAAAACAAGCATATCTACTCAAGATAGCGGATGTTGTCCAGTTCTAGGTGAATTGCACAGATCCATATATGTCAATGGCTATTTGCATTTAGGCCAACTACAGTGCTGATTGGTTATGACACACTGGTCTGTGTAGAGTAAGGGCATAAGTTCTGCATGTCAGTGCAATCAAATTCTTCTCCAATGTGCACTGCCTAAAAGAACATCTCTCGTACGAACTCTTGCACAGTTCATTTTGTTTCGGTATGTTACATTGAAAGTGTCTAAATATAGTGTTGATTTGAGCACAAGTCCCACAGCAGAGAGACACGTTGATAGTGTTAACTAAAGAGGGAAACTCTTTAGAAAGTTGAGTGAAGTTCAATCTCGTGCTTCTCTGTGCGCACTGGTATTTCATCTGCATGGCAGTAAGAGGGCAGTTGCACACAGCTTAGAAGGAACATTGGTGTAGGCTATTGGGGCTCCCGAGTGGCGCAGAGGTCTAAGGCACTGCATCTCAGTGCTAGAGGCGTCACTACAGACACCCTGGTTCGAATGCAGGCTGTATCACATCCGGCCGTGATTGGGAATCCCATAGGGCGGCGCACAATTGGACCAGCTTCGTCCGGGTTTGGCCAGTGTAGGCCGTCATTGTTATTTACAATGTGTAATTGTATTTATTTAACTAAGCAAGTCAGTTAATAACAGGCTGACTACACCGCTTGTTGCAAAATAAATGTAGAAATCTAGATTATTAAATTATTGTGCGCGCGCTAACAAGCGTCTGCGTTGCCAAGGGCTAACAGGCGGACTACACCGCTCGTGTCGCGTCCGCAAGCGTTGCAAAATAAATGTAGAAATCTATATTATTAAATGACTGTGCGCGCGCTAACAAGCGTCTGCGTTGCCAAGGGCTAACAGGCGGACTACACCGCTCGTGTCGCGTCCGCAAGCGTTGCAAAATAAATGTAGAAATCTATATTATTCAGTTATTGCACCCACACCACTCGCGCACGCCAACGAGTATCTGCATTGCCAAGGGCTAAAATAGAAGTTAGTTCTATTTCTGACGCAGATTGCACTGCAAGTCCTGCCTCTCCCATCTCCTCATTGGTTTATAGAAGCAGGTACCCATGTGCCATCTCCTCATTGGTTATACCCACGTGGGTGACTGAAAGATGAATGAGGTCAGTGGCGGTAACGCACCTCATTTATGAAAGTTGCCAATCGCAATATAAAGTCAAGTGAAGAAAAACCATGGAAGGAGGAGGGATGACTAGAAACGATTCAGTTGACCGTTTTGTGTGTGGATTAATTGGCGAAGTAGAGGACCTTGTGCATTTCAGGTAAAATAACAACCCAATGTTTATATCCCAGGACAAATTAGCTAGCAAGTGCAAGCTGGCTAGCTAAATTGCCATAAATGTTTAATGCTTTTCAACCTGTCCCCAAATTAATATAGTTGGTTCAGAGTTTGTTTTGATATTTTAACCTGCGTGTCATGATCGCGTTTGGTGTAGGGGGACAAAATCAATTTTGTCAAGTTTGGTGTAGGGGGACAAAATCAATATAAATTCTTATTAACAATGACAGCCTACCCCGGCCAAACCCAAATGATGCTGGGTCAATTGTGCGACACCCTATGGGACTCCCAATCACAGCCGGATGTGATACGGCTTGGAGTCGAACCAGGGACTGTAGTGACATCTCTTGCACCGAGATGCAGTTCCATAGACCACTGCGCCACTTGGGAGACCTTAACTGACTAGCCTAGTTAAATAAAAGGTTCAATTTAAAATATATCCCCCTCTTTCTTCATTCACCATTACAGTTGTAAAATAAATCATATTTTGATGGAGGTGTGTATTATTTGTATACTGCATCCTGATTGGCCATATGTTAATGAGGGCCTGTGGGAATGTAGGGTTCATGAGGAAAGCATCTCTCTCTCATGTGGCTTGCAAGTTAGCAATAAATGTGCCTTCATAAAGATACAGAGTTGGTAGTTATTTTACTCACGTACAGACAAGTTTGATTACATGACAGGAGGGTCGGAGTCAGATTTTTATTTATTTTTAATGACGACTGTATACAGGCAATTCCACGGTAACCGAGTGACAATGACAGATTTTTCATTTTAAAATGTATGTCAAACAAAAAACAATGATTGCAAAGTAAAACAAACCATACAACTCTATGCACAAGGATTACTTTTAACCATTTCCACAGACATTTTTACAAAACCCCATTGCATTTATATAACATTACAGGGCAGTACTGACCAGGCTCCTTGGTGACTGGTGATGCAGCTAGTTGATGGCCACACTGGCTGCAGAATCTAGCCGTTTTCTCAAACGCAACATGGCCACAACCTGTGCACTTCATCTTGAAGTTTCAATGGCGTCTGTATTTCAGAGGGAACACTGTATGACAGAGCTCGGGACAAAATATATATTTCACTTAAACGTTCTTGAATTTCAATTAAATATGAGAAACAACTAGCCAGCTAAAGGTATAGCCACTTCCTTAAACTAAAGCCAGTCAAATACATTCTAGGATCTGTTTTGTGGCAGACTATAATAACTGCCCCATACATACATACATACAGTACGTTATATTCAGTCCAGGCTATATCTTCTGTTAACGTTATGGCTCTACCCCCAAACATATTTTTCATGTAGCTAAGTGAACTAGAAATTGCTTTTCCTTCCTAAATATTTTTTCAAAGTAGTAATAATATATAACATTGCAACCGAGCTAGCTCCTGTTTACCTTGGGAAAAGCCGAAAGTTGTCAGTATAGTGTTGGTGTTCCTGAATGCGCAACTCTGCCCACCCAGCGATTGATACATTATCCAGTCCGAAACGAATCCTCTGCTTACCCAGCAGATAGCCACTTCCTCTTTCGTTTCTAGAGAACTACACAACAGCCTAGTGCCTGGATAATTAACTAGTCAACTGTATTACAATTGACGAATGCAAGAGCTCCTCGGAAATGACGATGAAATGCACTGACATTATCAATAACAAGCTTTCTAAGCTAGCCTGGCGAGGCTCTGTTCAGCTATTGCTACAATCCACTCGACAAAGAGTGGAATGTTAGCTGAATCGACTGGTACCCAGATAGCGGCTAACTAGCTAGACAAAAGCCCGGCCACAGATCAATATTAACACATAGCTAGCTATCTCCCATATGCCGTTAAACGATTGCAAATTAATGCCAAAACCCCGTCACCGACATGACAACGTACAGCAGTTTGTTCTGTATTGCTATCTGACATTTAGATAATTATTATGACATGCCACCAACCCTTCACTGCCTCGATTCAAGCAGTTGCCATCTAACTAGTTTGGTAAATAGCCTACACAGTTGTTAGCTACGTAGTACACCGTGAGCTAGCTAGCCATATTGAGTTGCCCGGCAAAGCCGTCCACAACATCTGACCTCAGTGCTAGTCTCTTGGCTCCGGGAATGTGGACAGGTCTCTCGGAGCGAAAAGCCTACCTCAGTGCTAAAGTTGGCTAACGGTAGGTCATTGAAAAAAGCTTTGCTACTGTATACATTTACCTGTGTTAATCACACGAGGATCTGTTGTTTTACCATTCCACGAAATGGGTGAAGTAGAATTACACTTTCGTTTTGTGAGAAATGGGCGTTAACAAGCTCATCCGTGTCCACTGTCCAACTATTTTATTCAGTGAGTTCCCAATGTATCACATGCATGGCAAGCGAGGGCAGCTACATGGTGGGGGTTTTCCGAATGACATGGTATGTTCTTGCCCTTAAACTGTCCAACTGTAAAGGTCATATAATGGTTTGCCATTCTTCTTTCCCCCAAGTGAATTAATAAAGGTTCATTGATTAATCAAGAACTGATAGCAGTTGCTGTATGTTTGGGCCCCGTGCCCATTAATTAAAGCAAACTTTTTGGGTTATTTGTCATCAACTTGCATGCCAAGTTAAATGTGCAATGCTTTAACCACCTTTGACATTTGCTTTTTTGTGCAATTATTTAATCATAGAATTTGAATGAGATTCAAGGTAATATGATATCTGACTTAATTGCATGAACATTATAATAACAATGTATTTTTGAGGCACAAGTCCTCCTCTACTGTAATGGTGAGGGTGAACACTGAGCAGCATCCACTTATGACAGTGGATCTCACAGATCAGGTTTCTAGCCCAGGGATTTCCCCCTACACCCTGCGTGGATGGGGGTACTCTGTGTGCAGCTCCCCCAGACGTTTTCTCTACAATCACTGTGACTCAGCTGTCTCTACACCACCCTAATAGGCTACTACTACTGCTGTACCTCCAGCCAAGTGGCCAGAGCAGGCTCTAAAGTGAGAACGTTACACAATGCTGGCATCACATTACAGTAAGTCTAGAATACAGCTTGGCTGCTCGTCGACTGAGGGTTGGCAATGATGGGAAGTGAAGAGGAGTTTTTGCAACGAATAGGCATTGATTTATTAATGTACCTATTACTAGTATGGAAATCTGAACGGTCACTGAACATTGCAACTTAATTGTGGGCAATTCCATGATAACAGAGTGATGCTGAGACTCAGATTTTTCACCTTAAAATGTTTGTCAAACAGAAACCAATGATTGAAAAGTTAAACAACCCGTACAACTCTATGCACAAGGACGACTTTTAACCATTTCCACTGAATATTTGACAAAAATACATTTACTTTAAGAACAGTGGAGATGCAAAGTTTGGTAACATAATTGATGTTTGTGCTGTCATTCTTTTACTGTCATTCGAGTACCAGAATGATGAGGGTGGGGGACAAGGGGGAACTAATCTAGCTTTGTGTTCCTCTTATAACCACATGATGAGTTATCGAAAGAAGAGGTTGACCATGTTCTTTGCCCTGACATTCAGCTGGACAGAGAAGATGGCGTCCAATCTGCTCGTCTTGAATGGAGGCTTGGTGGTCCAGCTAGATGCCATCCTGCAGTGTCACGAGGACACAGGTAAGCATGTGTTATTGACTGGGGTTCGAACTAAATCCTAGGCATTCATCTTCAGGGCTGGTATTTATAAAGCATGTCAGAGTGCTAGTGCTGGTCTTGGATCATAATGAGTAAGAATATATGGACAGGGAAGGATCTGATTCTAGATCAGCACTCCTCTGAGGCGCTTTATGAATACAGGTCCTGGTCTTAGGCAAGGTCATCACGAGTTCACCAAGTGTAGTTCACCAAACCACCTCCATTACTCATGTATTCAAGGGAAAACGGGCACAACATTCAGAACGTGACAGACGGTAGTGTCTTGTACCAAATTGAAAATATCCTCTGTCCTTGGTTCAGCACGATGTCATGAGTCATAATGTTAAGTCAAGTCCCTCCCAAACTTTTGCATTTTATATATTTTTTCAGAATGTGAGACTGGCAACTTCCTGTGAGTTGGACTAGTAGACTACACAAGACTCAATTACGAAATGTGTTTGTGCATCAGCAGTTCTACTCTTATGTCAGTCGCAGATAGTCGATTAGCCCATGTCAGCTAACATTCTTTACATTGCTAAGTTAGGGATTGGAAAGTTGGGGATTGGAAAGGCTTTTGCAGCAGTGTTCGCCAAGAGGAAGTAGGTGGACTGTAAGAGGCAGGAGGTATATTTGAGGCCCTCAGAAGGAAGAGATGGAACAGCAGGAAGTGGGGAATGGTCTCTATGGACGCAAGAAGGAAGAGAGCAAGGTGGTTCAAGAAAAGAGTTGACAAAGATAAGAGTAGGTCCAGAAAAGAGAGACCTAGAGAAAGAAAAGAGGTATCAAAAAGTAAAGAGGGAGGTAGAACAAGAAAAGGGGGATGAGCCAGACACTCAGGAGAACACTACTGCAAGGCTGAGGAAAGGGAACTCAGGACTCTGCCACAATGGGAACATTCAGCCCTACCTCTCTCAGTAGCACCCTGGTAAGATTGGGCTGTAAATGGACTGTGACCAGGGTCACCTCTCCTTCTTCTCTGTGTCCAGAGCCAGGGTCTTCCGCGGTTTCGAGAAGGTGCCTTCCTATCCCCTGCACCCGGCCGTCTCGCTCAGGGAGCCGGAGAGCAGGATGACCTTCAGATGATGAGGTCATGGGTCAAGGGGCTATGCCATGGTGATGCTTCAGCTCAGAAAATGGAGAGTAGTCCTGGAAGTGGAATTATTAGAAAGAACATTCCATTCAAGTTGTATGTTCTGTGATGGATCTAGATCTATTTCTATGAGGAAACTGTCATTTAAGAGGGTTTCAGAGGAGAGTTTCTATGTCATCCCCTGTAGGTCACAGAAGGAGTGCACATGGAGAGGTGATGGATTAATGTTTGGATTTGCATAAACAAATACAACCTAAATAAATTAGATTGATACGCTTCTTGTATTTATTTACATTTTTACTTAAGACTGTAAAGTATAATGGCCAAGGATAGCTATAAAGTACATACAATGAAATTAAAGTACTTTTTTCTGCAGTGGGCTAAATCAGGGTGTTAAGGGAATTTTTATCTATAATGACTAATTATGTATACATTTCAATCAGGATGTACTAATCAGAATACTATTATGTTACTGTATATGTATGAATTTTCTTTCTTGATCCCAGTACTGAATATAATGTGTGTGAATGTGGTCAAGAGTTAGAACAATGACTGTCTGTTCCTTGGTACAAATGAATCAGACTGGCTAGAATGCTTATCTACACGAGAAAACCTTGACTCGTAAATTATATTAAATTGGTAGGGAGACGGATGTGGGAAGGCTTGAGATACAGCCTTTCAAATCAAATCAAATCTAATTTTATTTGTCACATACACATGGTTAGCAGATGTTAATGCGAGTGTAGCGAAATGCTTGTGCTTCTAGTTCCGACAATGCAGTAATAACCAACAAGTAATCTAACTAACAATTCCAAAACTACTGTCTTATACACAGTGTAAGGGGATAAAGAATATGTACATAAGGATATATGAATGAGTGATGGTACAGGGCAGCATACAGTAGATGGTATCGAGTACAGTATATACATATGAGATGAGTATGTAAACAAAGTAAACAAGGTGGCATAGTTAAAGTGGCTAGTGATACATGTATTACATAAGGATGCAGTCGATGATATAGAGTACAGTATATACGTATGCATATGAGATGAATAATGTAGGGTAAGTAACATTATATAAGGTAGCATTGTTTAAAGTGGCTAGTGATATATTTACATAATTTCCCATCAATTCCCATTATTAAAGTGGCTGGAGTTGAGTCAGTGTCAATGTCAGTGTGTTGGCAGCAGCCACTCAATGTTAGTGGTGGCTGTTTAACAGTCTGATGGCCTTGAGATAGAAGCTGTTTTTCAGTCTCTCGGTCCCAGCTTTGATGCACCTGTACTGACCTCGCCTTCTGGATGATAGCGGGGTGAACAGGCAGTGGCTCAGGTGGTTGATGTCCTTGATGATCTTTATGGCCTTCCTGTAACATCGGGTGGTGTAGGTGTCCTGGAGGGCAGGTAGTTTGCCCCGGTGATGCGTTGTGCAGACCTCACTACCCTCTGGAGAGCCTTACGGTTGAGGGCAGAGCAGTTGCCGTACCAGGCGGTGATACAGCCCGCCAGGATGCTCTCGATTGTGCATCTGTAGAAGTTTGTGAGTGCTTTTGGTGACAAGCCGAATTTCTTCAGCCTCCTGAGGTCATCAACTCATCCCTGACCGCTGTCTTCAAGAGAGCGAGAGTTGCACCCCTTCTGAAAAAACCTACACTCGATCCCTCCGATGTCAACAACTACAGACCAGTATCCCTTCTTTCTTTTCTCTCCAAAACTCTTGAACGTGCCGTCCTTGGCCAGCTCTCCCGCTATCTCTCTCAGAATGACCTTCTTGATCCAAATCAGTCAGGTTTCAAGACTAGTCATTCAACTGAGACTGCTCTTCTCTGTATCACGGAGGCCCTCCGCACTGCTAAAGCTAACTCTCCTCTGCTCTCATCCTTCTAGACCTATCGGCTGCCTTCGATACTGTGAACCATCAGATCCTCCTCTCCACCCTCTCCGAGTTGGGCATCTCCGGCGCGGCCCACGCTTGGATTGCGTCCTACCTGACAGGTCGCTCCTACCAGGTGGCGTGGCGAGAATCTGTCTCCTCACCACGCGCTCTCACCACTGGCGTCCCCAGGGCTCTGTTCTAGGCCCTCTCCTATTCTCGCTATACACCAAGTCACTTGGCTCTGTCATAACCTCACATGGTCTCTCCTATCATTGCTATGCAGACGACACACAATTAATCTTCTCCTTTCCCCTTCTGATGACCAGGTGGCGAATCGCATCTCTGCATGTCTGGCAGACATATCAGTGTGGATGACGGATCACCACCTCAAGCTGAACCTCGGCAAGACGGAGCTGCTCTTCCTCCCGGGAAGGACTGCCCATTCCATGATCTCGCCATCACGGTTGACAACTCCATTGTGTCCTCCTCCCAGAGCGCTAAGAACCTTGGCGTGATCCTGGACAACACCCTGTCGTTCTCAACTAACATCAAGGCGGTGGCCCGTTCTGTAGGTTCATGCTCTACAACATCCGCAGAGTACGACCCTGCCTCACACAGGAAGCAGTGCAGGTCCTAATCCAGGCACTTGTCATCTCCCGTCTGGATTACTGCAACTCGCTGTTGGCTGGGCTCCCTGCCTGTGCCATTAAACCCCTACAACTCATCCAGAACGCCGCAGCCCGTCTGGTGTTCAACCTTCCCAAGTTCTCTCACGTCACCCCGCTCCTCCGCTCTCTCCACTGGCTTCCAGTTGAAGCTCGCATCCGCTACAAGACCATGGTGCTTGCCTACGGAGCTGTGAGGGGAACGGCACCTCAGTACCTCCAGGCTCTGATCAGGCCCTACACCCAAACAAGGGCACTGCGTTCATCCACCTCTGGCCTGCTCGCCTCCCTACCACTGAGGAAGTACAGTTCCCGCGCAGCCCAGTCAAAACTGTTCGCTGCTCTGGCCCCCCAATGGTGGAACAAACTCCCTCACGACGCCAGGACAGGAGAGCGTCTGCTAAATGACTTAAATGTAAATGTAAATGAGGTTGAAGAGGCGCTGCTGCGCCTTCTTCACGATGCTGTCTGTGTGAGTGGACCAATTCAGTTTGTCTGTGATGTGTATGCCGAGGAACTTAAAACTTGCTACCCTCTCCACTACTGTTCCATCAATGTGGATAGGGGGGTGTTCCCTCTGCTGTTTCCTTTGTACTGGAACGGAGATGGCACGGGTTGGGGCTGAAACTAAGGACGTCATTTTCAGTTTATAACCTGTGGTAAACTGTATCGTATTCAGTACTCTCGTGAATAAAGGCTGCTATTTGACTTTAAGACCGGGCTCTGTCTATTTCTATAAAATAAGGGTCATAATTTTTAATTGGGAATTAAAACAGAGGAATTCAATTCCTTTAATACAGGGCCACAGTGTTTCTTGGTAGTCTTAAACAAATCTACTTTGAAACAGAAGTATATACATCACACACATGGTTATGGGCTTAACAAAAGAAGACACCTGTACCATGTCACATATAGAGTTTAAATGTATTCAATTTTGCATCCCAAGTTTACACTTTATATACATCATAGAAGACTGAAATATAACCAAATCATCTTTAAATAGAACACCGGATATAATGTTTAAAATTATGAAATTAGAAAAAATATTTACATTCTACCAATGAGGGTGCTTTTGGTTGTTTGACTGCAGGAAAGGGTTTTAAAAATAAATGTCAAATGCATTGCCAGATGCATATGACTAGGTGAAATACATTGAAAAAGTAAAACAAAAGAAACAATGTCTCAAAATATTGGAGTCTTTATTCTTATGGAATATTTAAATGATTCGACTGCAGATATCCAAGGTGGCATTGTCTCAGGTGTACTGCAGATAGCATACTCTCTTCCTCTGTTCACAGCTGTGAGTTCATTCATCATGCAAAGGCTCTGTTCTGACCTCTAGTGGAGTCTAATAGATTCTCAGGGTCCATTGTGTGAGGTTCACCATCTCAACTTGCCTGACGACACAAGGTAACTGAAATCTTCAGCTGTTCTGTTTGCTACGTACTTCAGTCAGACGGACACAGTTGAAGTCAAAATTAGGTCATCAGCAATTGGATAATCTCTAACCAATCAGAGTATCAAAGCCAATGAAGAATTTTAAAAGCGCCTTTGACGGCTTCCAACATTTTAATGTAATCAACTGGATGGGACTTCCAACATTTATTGGCTGATCCCTCCTGGTGGCCATGTTGGAGTCATGTCCAACCGGGTCATCAGGAGGGATCAGCCAACCTGAAGAAGAAAATTAACTACTTCAAAATGAAGATAGCCTAAATGGTGCTGCACATGCTGTCACAGACGCTATGTCACAGATAAAAAGATGAGTCCTCTATCAATGCGCTTTACCCACGTGTGTATTGGCTCTGGCCCAACCCATCAGTTTCTGGGACCAATCAGAGTGGTTAGAATGTGTTTGCATTCTAGAAATTGTCAGGAAGGTACTCCGATCCAGACTCAGAAGACACTAACATCTGTGGGCGAGGCATAGCGTTTGGCCGGATCAAGGAGTTTGGTTAGCCAGGCAACATCTCAACTACTGCCTGAAACCAAAATAAAGTCTTAAAGAAAGCTCAAAGATAGTATGAATGGGTCAATGTACACTGTAAAACACAGATTTACTTCTGAAAATATCTGCCTTAAGTTTATGGTAATGGAACTGTGTGATCATAATGTTTGTTTTATTTTAAAACACCAAGGCAAAGACTATGCTTAGACAGGCAGCCCAATTCTGATCTTTTCACATCAGATCTTTTTCAGAGCTGATTGGTAAAAAAAACAATTAGTGAAGGACAAAAAACATCAGAATTTGGGCTGCCTGTCTAAACGCAGCCAAAGTGACACAAAGTCTTAGTTGAGATGTGTTACCTGAACACAGTGCTGTAGATGACTGGGTCATCCTGGGCCTGTTTCCCCCTAGGAGTGGGTCTACAAACAGGAACACAGTCATTATCATGGTTGTGGAATTCTATTATTGTTTTCATTATCTTTTACATTCTAATTGTTGTTATTCAAATCATTGTTGATAAAGACTGGTGTATACTAGGTCTAAAAACATGGCTGTAGACCATTAGAATATGAAGAAGTGTCGTTGGCAAAAACTACATTCCCTTTATACGCAGGACTGTCATTGCGACGGTCATTGTCCTTGTTGCAGAGAGGATATAACAGGTTGGTACCTGGATACTACACTGTAGAGGTCCTCCTTGGCTTGTTGCTCCCTGAACATGTGGAAACAGAAACACACATTGTTATTGGTTATCACAAAAAAATCGAAATAAAATGTTCATATTAAGTGTATTTCTTTAAAGTAGCTTTCTTACCATATAGAGCTGTAGATGGCCGTAGTTTCCTCGTTCTGCTGTTCTCTAACAGAGGACGTGAACACAAACACATTGCAGTTGGTTAAGGTAACATCACCCATTGATTTGTGTATTGTTTAATCAATTATCACTTTACTTACATGTTTGCCCTTTGCTTGGTGTTGATGTGCACTGTTGTATAGCTGACATCTTCCTGTTGCGATGGTTCCTCCTCTCTCCACTCTTCTGTCAGACTACAGTCTGATGTGAGACTGGTTACATGCACTTCTGTGGTCTAGACACAGTGAGATAGAGAAAATACTGGCAGTGAACAGCAGAACTTTCTGCACAATAGTTTAAAAATATCTGGGCAAAACAAAGTTCAGCTACGATATTTCCACTCCCTTATTGTAAATGATCACACTTTCACATCAATTTCCTCTGTGAATATGCCAGTACACTTGCTCCTACCCACACACAGACATATACAATTACAGTCTATACTGGTTGCAGGATTTTCTGCTTGTTTCTCTCTCACCACGAACATTGTGGGTGTTTTTGTGGTGAAGACTCTAGGCATGCTGATGGCTGTAGCATAAATAGTGACTGCCTGCATTTTGTTCTGTACATGTGATAGCTGTGGCACCCTGTGCTGCAACTGCATTGGGTTCAAACATTGACCCTGCATGACTATCATCACAATTAGTTTGAGGATAAGGATGTAAGAATTATTGTTTGGTTGCAACACAAAAGCACAAATATGACATACGTGCATAGCCCAAAACAAATAGCTGGGAACAAATAGCTGGGAACAAATAGCTGGGAACAAATAGCTGGAACAAATAGCTGGGAACAAATAGCTGGGAACAAATAGTTGGGAACAAATAGTTGGGAACAAATAGCTGGGAACAAATAGCTGGGAACAAATAGCTGGAACAAATAGCTGGGAACAAATAGCTGGAACAAATAGCTGGGAACAAATAGCTGGAACAAATAGCTGGGAACAAATAGCTGGGAACAAATAGTTGGGAACAAATAGCTGGGAACAAATAGTTGGGAACACATAGCTGGGAACAAATAGTTGGGAACACATAGCTGGTAACAAATAGTTGGTAACAAATGGTTTAAAACATATTGTCACCTGTCTGTTCTCTTCTGTGTGTGGTTTTGGTGCTGTAGTCTTTTTCCTGAGGACACACATAGGCAGCATGATTTTGACTCATTTAGAATGCATAGTAAATCAGCTAAAAATATTAGTTTGAGGAAATAGTGGATAAAACGTACCTGTGAGCAACAAGATGCCAAGCAACCATAGGCACAATGACAATCATTGGCACAACAGCAAGAACTGCAATAAGTATTGTGAGTGTCACAGCTACCATCCCCTTTGCATGATCTGCATATGAACACAAAAGCATTATAATTTAAAATACATTTAAATAATTTAGCAGACGCTCTTGTCCAAAGTGACTTACAATCAGTGCATTCATCTTAAGATATCTAGGTGAGACAACCACATATCACAGTCATAGTAAACACATTTTTCCTCAATAAAGAAGTTATAAGAAAAGTCAGTTCTATTAGGAAAAGACAAGTGCATTTGTTTTTGCATTTAAGTTGTTCAGATTTCTGATTGTTGGAATTGTTACTCTTTGTAACCCGTTGTGGTTACAAAATGTTATTGTACTTACCTTTGACTTTCAGAGATAGAATAGTGGAATTCTGTCTTCCATGCTTATTGCTGACGACACAGAAGTATTTCCCACTATTACCAGTGAGAGTAACATTAAACTGTAGCTCAGCCTGATATACCATTTCCAGACAACTGTCTCCATCTATTTTATACCAAGTGTAGTTCAATGTTGGGTTAGCATTGCTGCTGCAGGTCAAAGTAACATCACTACCCTCCAAAACTTCAGACGACGGCCAGACTGAGACTGAGGTATTCCTAGGGCCATCTGAAAGAGATCCGACAGGTATTCCGCCATCAGTGACTTTTTAGAAAACAGTGTTACTTGTTAATAAAACCTTCCTTTACTCACATTCAACATTGACCCTGATAACCTCAGAAAGTGGTCTATTGTAATGCTTTGGCGAACATGAGTAGTTTCCAGAGTCTTGAAAGGATATGTCACGGAGGTAAAGAGTTGAGGACTCCTCTTGCAGGGGTTTTCTGTTCTTGAACCACATAACTGCAGATGAACAGTTGTACATACAGGTCAGATTCACACAATCCCCTTCTTTTATTGGTTCGTGTACTTTGGGTGTTGTCATCGAAATGAACAACTCTAAAAGTGGAGAAAAAAACAACTGTAAATGTCCTAATCTATTGACAATGCAATGGTGACCTAAGAACATTTCACTTTTGAAGCAAAGGATGGAAAACAGACTTACCAGAAACATTCACGTTTGTAGCGTTCTTTCCCGTCCAGTTGCCGTTGTTAGTTTCAAATCTGAATGCATATTCTCCACTGTCTCTCTGCTCTACTTGGTGGATTTGCAAAGAACAATTATGAACTTTGTTACCAACGTACTCAAATTTGGTGCTGGTATGAGTTCTATTATTACTCTCAGTGATGAAAGGGCCATCAAAAAACTGTTTCCTCCCTTGACTCCACATGACTTTTTCCACTGTTAGGTTCTTGTTATCAAGCTTCTCAGGATAGTGAAATGTGCATGAAATGACAACAGAAGAGCCTCTTACTGCACAGATCTCTTTCGGTTGATATGCCACAAGCCAGTCGGTGCACAAAACCCCTGAAACAAAGATCTATGTTTTATTGATTTACACTCCCCTATGTATTTATGGCATCTTGCCAAATTATTCATACTCCTTGAATTGCTTCACATTTTTTTGTGCTACAAAGTGGGATGAAAATTGATTTAATTGTCACTTTTTGGGCAACAATATATTCAAAGAAATTGAAGAAAAATTCAATCATTTTTTAATGATTGTCATAACTAAAAAAATGTCATAATTAAAATATAATTGTTGCATAAGTATTCCGCCCCTTTGTTAAAGTTCAGATTGAGTAAAATGTGGCTAAACAAATCACGTAATAAGTTACATGGACTCACTCTGAGTGAAAAATAGGGGTTGACATGATTTTTGAATGACTAACCCTTCCTCTGTCCCAATGCATACAACATCTGTAAGGTCCCTCAGTCAAGTATTGAATTGCAAGCACAGATTCAACTACAAAGACCAGGGAGCTTTTGGAAAGCCTCATAAAGAATGGCAGTGATTGGTAACAATAAATCAGACATTGAATATATATTTAAGCATGGTCAAGTTAATCATTATGCTGTGGATGATGTAATAAACCACCCAGACACAACAAAGATAGAGTCGTTCTTCTGAACCGAGTGGCAGGACAGGAAGGAAACTTTTCAGGGATGTTACCACGAGGCCATTTTTTATTTATTTTTTATTTTACCTTTATTTAACTAGGCAAGTCAGTTAAGAACAAGTTCTTATTTTCAATGGCGGCCTAGGAACAGTGGGTTAACTGCCTGTTTAGGGCAGAACGACAGAACAACAGCTCGGGGATTTGAACTTCCGGTTACTAGTCCAACGCTCTAACCACTAGGCTACCCTGCCGCCCCATTGGTGACAGTTACAGAACTTGCAGAATTAGGAAAATAATAATTGGCTAATATTTCACAATCCAGGTGGCTAAAGCTCTGAGAGACTTACCCAAGAAGACACATAGTTGTAATTGCTGTCAAACGTGTTTATAACATGTATTGACTCAAGGAGATTAACACTTATGCAACAACTATATTTTAGTTATTTAATTTATATGAATAAAATACATTCCACTTTGACATTACATGTTATTTTGTTTAGATTGTTGACAAAAAAAGGTTGAATAAAATAAATGTTGATCCTGCTTTGTAACACCAATCCAAGGGGTATGAATACTTTTTCAAGGCACTGTATTTAGACAGTGAAGCTCTATACCAGCATTTGGGTTTGAGATCAAATGTTTTATGTGAGGTGACAATACAGAATGTCGCCTTTTATTTGAAGGTATTTTCATATATATATTTTACCATTTAGAAATGAATGCACTTCATGTATCTAGTCCCCCCATTTTAAGGTGTCAAGTATTTGGACAAATGAACTTATAGTGCAATATTGTATTATTTTGTAGTCACTTTTTCTTATCTACACTTGAATTGTAAATAGACTATGTTTCTGAACACTTCTACATAAATGTGGATACTACCATGATTACTGATAGTCCTGAATGAATTGTGAATAATGATGAGTGAGGAAGTTACAAGTGCACAAATATCATACCCCCAAGACATGCTAACTAACCCTTACAATAACCGGGAAGGTTAGTATTTTTGGAGTGGTATGATATTTATGTGTCTGTAACTGTCTCACTCATCATTATTCACGATTATTTCAGGACTATCCGTAATCCTGGTAGCATCCACATTAATGTAGACGTGTTTAGAAACATATTCTATTCTTATTTACAATAAAAGTGACTCCAACATGACACAATACATTGTATACCACTAATTATAAATTACTTCCTAGTGTTATTTTTTTATTTCCTTTGTCGTTCTTACCTGGCAAAATGAGTAGAGCCAGAGCTATTTCCATACAGATGGGTTGTGTCAGCCCAACACTCATCTCTGTAGCCAAACAGCAATCTCTCTAAGGTCCTTCACTTGAGTCGGAGTTCTTAATATAGCAGTCAGAAATGCAGAGTGAACCTCAGTCATCTAGTTTAAAACACAGACGTTTTGTGTCAATTCATTTTGGGGCTTGGAGTTACTCATCAGAAGCTGCGCTGCAAAAAGGTAAACTGTCTTTGCAAGTGTCATCAAAAGACAAAACGTCTGCGTGTATCAGCAAGCTAATGAGCTGAGTGAGAGTCCTGTTGACATCAGAGACACTCCGCAACCAAATCAGGTCATTTTACCACAGGCACAACGTAGCACCTACAGTGCCTTCGGAAAGTATTCATACCCCTTGACTTCTTACACATTTAGTTTTGTTACAGCTTGAATTCAAAATGGATTAAATTAGATTGTTTAGTCACCCATCTACACACAATAACCTATAATGACAAAGTGAAAAAAAATATTTAGAAATTGTTGCTAATTTATTGTAAATTAAATACAGAAATGTCTAATTAACATAAGTATTCACACCCCATAGTCAATACATGTTAGAATCACCTACAGCAGTGAGTCTTTCTGGTGAGTCTCTAAGAGTTTTGCTCACCTGAATTGCACAATATTTGCACATTATTATTTTAAAAATTCTTCAAGCTCTGTCAAGTTGGTTGTTGATCATTGCTAGACAACAGTTTTCAAGTCTTGTCACAGATTTTCAAGCCGAGTTAAGTCAAAACTGTAGCTAGGCCACTCAGGAACATTCAATGTTGTCTTGGTAAGCAATAATGGTGTATCTTTGGCCTTGTGTTTAGGTTGTTGTCCTGCTGAAAGGTGAATTTGTCTCCCAGAGTCTGTTGGAAAGCAGACTGAACCAGGTTTTCCTCTAGGATTTTGCCTATTCTGGATATTTTTATCCTAACAAAATCCCTAGTCCTTGCCGATGACAAACATATCCATAACATGATGCAGCTACCACCATGCTTGAATATGAAGACTGGTACTCAGTGATGTGTTGTATTGTATTGTATTTGTCCCAAACATAACATTTTGTATGCAGGACATAAAGTTAATTTCTTCGGCACATTTGTTGCAGTTGTACTTTACTGCCTTATTGCAAACGGGATGCATGATTTGGAATATTTGTATTATGTACAGACTTCCTTCTTTTCACTATGTCATTTATGTTAGTATTGTGGAGGAAGTACAATGTTGTTGATCCATCCTCAGTTTTCACCGATCACAGCCATTGAACTCTGTAACTTTTATTTAGGAAGGATGCCTGTATCTTTGTAGTGACTGGGTGTATTGATACACCATCCAAAGTGTAATTAATAACTTCACCATGCTCAAAGGGATATTCAATGTCTACTTATTTTTTGTGCCCTTATGTGCCCTTCTCTGGGGGGCATTGGAAAACCTTGCTGGTCTTTGTGGTTGAATCTGTTTGAAATTCACTGCTCAACTAAGGGACCTTACAATTATCTGTATGTGTGGGGTATAGTGTGGGGTACAGTCATAAAATAAATAACGTTAAACATTATTATTGCAGAGTGAGTCCATGCAACAGAAGACATTTTTTTACTCCTGAATTTATTTAGGCTTGCCATACCAAAGGAGTTGAATCCTTATTGAAACAAGACATTTGAGCTTTTCATTTGTAATTCATTTGTAATTAACTTTGACATGATGAGGTATTGTGTGTAGGCTAGTGACACAAAACCTCAGTCAATTTAACACAACAAAATGTGGAAAAAGTCAAGTGGTGTGAATACTTTCTGAAGGCACTGTAAGTCATTTCCACTGATACTATATGTTAGCCATGAACAGAGACCTGTGGAGGTTGAGGGTGTTGACCCAGATTATACCCTCAGCTCAGTGCAAAAAAAGTAGGCCTGCCAATCACAACTTCTGCTGGGGTCCAGACCAAATAAGGAGAATATTGTTACACTGAAGTGATTGTGTGTGTGATGTTGTACATTGTCCACATGGTGGCAGACTACTGTGTATGACTCACATTTCCCAAATGTATGCGTTATTCCACACAGAAGATGTATAGAATAAACCAACTATATGAACATGCACCATACATTTGTGAAACCTAAAATTAATATTAGACAAAACAGATAATAGTTTATACTACAATTGAAAAAACTCAAACTGAGAAATCTATTTTCTTTTTAAAGGTTTACTGTAGGCTAGGTAGCTATATGCTACACTTCACAGTGGGTTTCCAATAAGATAAAAACATAACATTAATAAAAACACTGCTCAAAAAAATAAAGGGAACACTTAAACAACACAATGATACTCTAGGTCAATCACCCTTCTGTGAAATCAAACTGTGCTCTTAGGAAGCAACACTGATTGACAATAAATGTCACATGCTGTTGTGCAAATGGAATAGACAACAGGTGGAAATTATAGGCATTTAGCAAGACACCCCCAATAAAGGAGTGGTTCTGCGGGTGGGGACCACAGACCACTTCTCAGTTCCTATGCTTCCTGGCTGATGTTTTGGTCACTTTTGAATGCTGGCGGTGCTTTCACTCTAGTGGTAGCATGAGACGGAGTCTACAACCCACACAAGTGGCTCAGGTAGTGCAGCTCATCCAGGATGGCACATCAATGCGAGATGTGGCAAGAAGGTTTGCTGTGTCTGTCAGCGTAGTGTCCAGAGCATGGAGGCTCTACCAGGAGACAGGCCAGTACATCAGGAGACGTGGAGGCGGCCGTAGGAGGGTAACAACCCAGCAGCAGGACCGCTACCTCCGCCTTTGTGCAAGGAGGAGCACTGCCAGAGCCCTGCAAAATGACCCCCAGCAGGCCACAAATGTGCATGTGTCTGCTCAAACGGTCAGAAACAGACTCCATGGGGGTGGTATGAGGGCCCGACGTCCACAGGTGGGGGTTGTGCTTACAGCCCAACACCGTGCAGGACGTTTGGCATTTGCCAGAGAACACCAAGATTGGCAAATTCGCCACTGGCGCCCTGTGCTCTTCACAGATGAAAGCAGGTTCACACTGAGCACATGTGACAGACCTAACAGTTTGGAGACGCCGTGGAGAACGTTCTGCTGCCTGCAACATCCTCCAGCATGACCGGTTTGGCGGTGGGTCAGTCATGGTGTGGGGTGGCATTTCTTTGGGGGGCCGCACAGCCCTCCATGTGCTCGCCAGAGGTAGCCTGACTGCATTAGGTACCGAGATGAGATCCTCAGACCCCTTGTGAGACCATATGCTGGTGCGGTTGGCCCTGGGTTCCTGCTAATGCAAGACAATGCTAGACCTCATGTGGCTGGAGTGTGTCAGCAGTTCCTGCAAGAGGAAGGCATTGATGCTATGGACTGGCCCGCCCGTTCCCCAGACCTGAATCCAATTGAGCACATCTGGGACATCATGTCTCGCTCCATCCACCAATGCCACGTTGCACCACAGACTGTCCAGGAGTTGGCGGATGCTTTAGTCCAGATCTGGGAGGAGATCCCTCAGGAGACTATACGCCACCTCATCAGGAGCATGCCCAGGCGTTGTAGGGAGGTCATACAGGCACGTGGAGGCCACACACACTACTGAGCCTCATTTTGACTTGTTTTAAGGACATTACATCAAAGTTGGATCAGCCTGTAGTGTGGTTTTCCACTTTAATTTTGAGTGTGACTCCAAATCCAGACCTCCATGGGTTGATAAATTTGATTTCCATTGATACTTTTTGTGTGATTTTGTTGTCAGCACATTCAACTTTGTAAAGAAAAAAGTATTTAATAAGAATATTTCATTCATTCAGATCTAGGATGTGTTATTTTAGTGTTCCCTTTATTTTTTTGAGCAGTGTATATAGGAAACTTGAGCAGCATTGTGAATTGTAAACCTTGTAAATCGTCAGAAAATGAAAGTGGTTGAAGTGTTTTGATGTGTGCAGAACGTTTATACTCTTCAGCAGTTTTATAAACAAATAGATTCACTTAATCTAAATTAAACGTCAGATCATGTCTGACACCATACAAGCCTACGTCCCTGGCTCTCCAACGCGTAAAACGGATCAATCCACACAAGATTCTATCAAGCGGAATATGAATCACCCACTCTATCGTAGCCTAGTTGACGACATTTAAATACGATCACGAGGTCACTATATAAGAGAGGACAGTAAGAAAAAAACATATACCAAGTTGTCATTGGGGTGAAGTTATAGGGAGAAAGGAGCGCAAGAACAAGAACTTCACACAGTGTTCGACATGGAGAGGTCCGTTAAACTGGCTTTAGTAATTGTAGCTATTTCCATGCTGGTTTCTTGCAACCCAACCGAAGCATGGTACAAGCAAGTTTCCGGCCCAAGCTACTACTCGGTGGGCAGAGCATCGGGTTTGCTGTCGGGGATCCGGAGATCACCATATGTTAGGAGGTCCGAGACCGATTCGGTGGCGGACAGCGGAGAGTCTACGGTGAACAGCATCCTCTCGGAACCGAGCAGTCGACTGAATTCGGTCCTTAAATCTATGGTAAGAGGCTATATTTTACATTACTTATGTCCAATTGAGCAATGCGCATTGGTTGGAAACAGGCACTTCCTGTGGTGCGTAAAAGTGCTTAAAGGTGCGTAAAAGTTCAACATTGCTCAGGATACAAGAATAATCAAAAGTAGTGCAATTGTTTTTTTGTTGGTAGACTATATTTCAAACAGTTTTGACACCCTGAAACTGGGTCATCATGAAGGAGCTGTCCATTCAGCACCAGCGCACCACCAAGTAGCCTACAGCCTCATTATACAGTCACATTTGGACTAGATTAGAAAAGGACATATATTATTTAAAGTCAAATTGTTATTTTCAAAATCCACATTTTGGGGCAATGAATCTCAAACAGCCACAAGTCTTGAACATCAACGAACTTTCTCGTTAATGTTGCATTATGTTGATTAAAATGTATTGTTTTTTTCCAGGCTATTTGTATCAAAGATATCACACCGAATCTGCAGAGCTGCGAACTTGTTCAGGATGGCTCAAGGTTATTTCAATGTAAAGCAGACGTGTTCGTATCGCTCGACTCATTGGACTGTGTGGAAGCATGATCAGCACCACGAACGTGGATGGACTGATAATGTTCGATGGAACCGAATGTTTCTTATTTTCACAAATATGGCACAAATGTTGTGTGAATGTCTGTTTTAGCATACTGCCATGCGCAGTCTGACTACCACTTCCCCTAACGGGTAATAGCCAATTTGTCTGTTAAATCATATTATGTAATGCATAGCAATGTACATATGTATTCATTTCTTTGTTTAATGAATAAATACATCTTATATTGCACTCAAATGATTTTGCCCTATAGGTCAAAATTCATCCTGCTTCACACATTTGTACAATTCTCACCCAGACACCTATTTGTATGTAAATGTTTTAAGACACATTTTAGTCAACTCAAATAGGTCATAATGCAAACCACTCAACCTTGGCATACATCTGCCGCTATCTTAAAATAATTCTCAAAGATCAGTAGGGCTGTACATTATTTTATTGAATTAAAACACATGTCAACACCAACATGATTATTGAAAAAAATTCCAAATGAGGAATGTCCATCCATATTAGTAAATATTACCTATGTTAAATTATATAAAAACAAATATCCATCAATAAAATCTAGAAAGTCTTATAGCAACGAGACCGCCTCCAAGTTCTCCTTGACGATGGTGTCCATGATGACGTGGAAGACCACCCGTACGTTGTGGGTGTCCGTGGCGGTGGTGTAGTGGTGGAAGACAAGGTTGTTGGGGGTCCTTTTGCAGGCCACAAACATGGCAGTGATGTGACGCGAGGCAGCATCCACGTCCCAGTCGGCTCCTGTATAAGGGGACGTAGCAGAGAAGTCCCCTCAGTTGAGTGACATATACCCAATTGAGTTAAGTATACAAGTTCACTGCCTGATGGGCTGGCCCATGTTTAAGTGAATTTAGTTTTTTTGTGCTGTGATCATTTGGCTAATGAAGGGACCTCAAAAAAATAAAAAGCTGGTGTTACAAAATCTCTGGCAAATATATTTTCTCAGTCCACCCCTGTCCATCTCTATAGGCTTGTAGCTTATTCCATATCATCATCATCATCAACTCCATCACACGATTACAAAGACTGACTCTGGTACAAGAGTGCTGTAAGGAAACATGTTTAGTAGCAATCATGCGTCAATGGGGTTTGCTGTCCTAAAAATGAAAAAACGGTGAGTGTCTGCTGAGCCTTGCTCCTAGATTTTTGTGTTAAAATGTAAAGGACTCACAGTATTAGTTAGGTGTGTGCATGTTTCAAAATCATGGACAAATTTAAAGGTTTGAAAAAATCCAGTGTCTGGAGATAAATGTCTCATTTAGGCATGATGAACTGAAACTCAGTGAACAAGTGAAATTATGTTCCGTGGCAAGTTCACGCAAAACAACTTGGTTCTTATAGAGTGGAAAAACAGAGAGAGAACAACCCCTGCAGCTCAACTGAATCACCTCCATTTTAATTACCACACCTCCAGTTCTGAGGGATGAGAGTGGAATATATAAGACTGTTACTGAGCCCTGAGGACCAGAGAGGCTGTGTATAAGTGAGGTGTTATCGGTCTGCCATGATAACCCCCCTGGCAAGACATTCTGGCTCCTGAGTGGCTGTGTCTGAAATGGTGCCGTATAGACCTCTGGTCAGAAGTAGTGCACCATGTAGAGAATAGGGTGCACTTTAAACCCCAGCCATTGTCTTGTACCTTGATACTCCCATTGGGAATGCTATGAGTAGGATTCCCCTCATGCTGCAGGGGAAAGTGCAGTAGTTCCAGTCTAAAGAATGTGGACACTGGATGTATGTTGGAGGGGGATTCCCATAGAAAACACAGTAACACAGGAATGCCTGCAAAGAAGGGATTCTCCATATGGAGAAACCAGTCCCAGCTTTAAAATGACATGCAGTTTATAGCCTTTCTAAACACTATATAAATGTATAACGTATGTCATAGTCTATAAAGGGTTCATACAAGTGGCATAACTGTGTGACAACCACCAATGTCAAATATACCATGACCCACTGTTAAATATTACAAACCTGTGCTTTATAAAAGGGTGGCAGAAGCACAGCTTAATAAATTATTAAATTGAGGCTTCACAAAGCATTTAGAACCTTGTCATGCATCTTGGTAGAGCATTGCAATGTCAGGATAGTGGGTTTGGGTACCAGCCATATGGTAAAATGTATGCACGCATGACTAAGTCCCTTTGGATAAAAACGTCTCAATGGCAAAATTATTATATTTCACTAAAACATTTCTAGGACGGCCCAACCGTTTTCCCTCTTGGGTGCATAGCCGATATTGACCTCGACATTCCGCAAAATGACACAGGCTCTAAAGTCCTGTCATGCACAGAAAATGTTAGTAAAGCCTTTTAAAACCATTTCAAATTTGCCCAATTCTGATTTTTTTTGTCTTTCCAAATTCTGCAATTTTTTCCTGGTTTTCCCCTTGTATTAAAGTGTGAGAGAAAAAAAAACACTGAACTGTTTAAAACAATGCTTAAACCGAATCAGGGGAAAAATTGAGCTCTAAAATATCACAAAACCAGACATATACAGTGCCTTCGGAAAGTATTCAGACCCCTTGACTTTCCACATTTTGCTAGGTTACATCTTTATTCAAAAATGTATTCAAGTGTCTTTTCCCCCTGATCAATACACACAGATGAACCAAAACAGGATTTTAGAAATGTTTGCCAACACTCCCGTCTGCCGACTTCTTTTCTCTTGTGTTATTTAATAGGATGTTGGTGGGCGGAGTTCTGGGGGGGGCACCTCAACACCCCTCATTATCACCATCTATGCACGCATCCACTTACACACATCCCATTGTTACTTGGATATAAATTACTTTATTTAATAAATATATGTTCGTTATTTCTGTCATGACGTTGGCCTGTTGGGGGAGATTTATGACCCCAATAAATAACTTTCCCCTTTTTCCCCTCTCTACCGATGTGACTATTGAAAATCCCTTTGTTAACAGAGAGTCTGGGAACATCAAATGGTGGGAAACGGAACCCTATTTGGGTAATCTAACCAGTTGAAAATATGCATGGGTACTTAATGAATATGATGTCAGATCAGTTGGCGTCAGATATTATTACTGATGATAGTATGTCGTCCTATCTTGGAAAGTCTACACATTCTAGTCTAATCAGATTCACATGGAATTGTTGTGCAATTTAAATGTTTAAATATGAAATGTAATTTTAGCTCCTAAGTGAAATAAATGGTTTTCATGAGTGAACTATGCGCAACTCAGTGGCCCCGCCCATGTGAACAGACACCGGTTGTAAACTATGAAACACGGCCCTCTCTCCCAACCCTATATAAGCCCCTATACAAAAATCTAACTTCCTGTTCCAAGGACGTGAGGACTTGTGGTCCCCGCGTTAAAAATAACAAGGTCACCTACAGAACTAAGCCAACCTCAGCGTGAGCTCTGGTTGAACAACAAGAACATAACGAAATTAGCATCGAATTTCAACGTGAAGATGGCGGTCAACACGCCGAAAGGATGAAATTCGACTATACCAGCCAGAATATAGCATGAGCTTAAAAGTATGGCAACTTGGTATGAACTTTGAACTCTTATTCACTGAAGAAGTGATACCCTCTCCGTCCGCTAAACGTGGGCTAGGAGAGGACAGACAGAGTATCCATTCACCACTAGACATTCTTCAGAGGTTCAGAGAACCATGCTGGACCACCCCGCATTCTATCTACGACTAATCTACCGAGGCACAGCTCAGAGTAAATATTTATTGCATTTTCCTTTTTCAAATAGGTGGTTATTTAGAATGCATAAGACACTGTATTTACGATAGCATAGCTGCCTACAGCCCGATAGAGACACAGCTTCTCCCTTTGTTCTTTAGTCTTCCCGCTCTTTCACTCAAACCCAACCCCCTTTCTTTGTGTAACCAGCCGTCGTATCAGTTCCTTCCGCTAGGGACGTTTTCCTTGATGACATAATAGATGTAATTCTGTGTGATTATTTTGGTATTTAGTAAATAAATAATTAAACCAAATTTTGTATTGCTGATTCAACTTGTTAGCCAGGGTTTGTGAAGATAACCAATAATTTACAACTTTCAGATTAGACTAAATAAAGTGACGATTAAATTGACTGCTATTGAGGTAAAAGATTACCAGGTCTTAAGAGTTTATCGGAAGATAACAGCTCTATAAAACATGATTGTGGAGCCCCGACATTCTAGTTAATTACATTTACCTGATTAGCCTAATCAGGTAATATTAATTACAGAGAAAGGATTTTATAGAATAGCATGTCATATCACTTAAATCGGGCATAGCCAAGGACACAACATTTTTTTATCTCCCCAATGTCTCCCTCTGTTACAGGGTACGAGCCAGTTCGTAACAGGTGTGACGCGACAAGCTTGGCACACCTGTATTTGGGATGTTTCTCCCACTCTTCTCTGCAGACCCTCTTAAGCTCTGTCGGGTTGGATGGGGAGCTTTGCTTACACAGCTATTTTCAGATCTCTCCAGAGATGTTCGATGGGATTCAAGTCTGGGCTCTGGCTGTGCAACTCAAGGACATTGAGACTTGTCTCAAAGCCACTACTGCGTTGTCTTGGCTGTGTGCTTAGGCTCGTTGTCCTGTTGGAAGGTGAACCTTGGCCCAAATCTGAGGTCCTGAGCGCTCTGGAGCAGGATTTCATTAAGGAGCTCTGTACTTTGCTCCGTTCATCCATGCCTCGATCCTGACTAGTTTCCCAGTCCCTGCCGCTGATAAACAATCCCACAGTATGACGCTGCCACCACCATGCTTCACCGTAGGGATAGTGCCAGGTTTCCTTCAGACGTGACACTTGGCATTCAGGCCAAAGAGTTCAATATTTGTTTCATCAGACCAGAGAATCTTGTTTCTCATGCCTTTTGGCTAACTCCCAAGTGATTTTTACTGAGGAGTGGCTGCCGTCTGGCCACTACCATAAAGGCCTAATTGGTGGAGTTCTGCAGAGGTGGTTGTCCTTCTGGAATCTTCTCCCATCTCCACAGAGTAACTCTGGAGCAACTCTGGAGCTCTGTCAGTGTGACCATCAGGTTCTTGGTCACCTCCCTGGCCAAGGCCCTTCCCCGATTGCTCAGTCTGGCCGGGCAGTCAGTTTTAGAAATAGTCTTGGTGGTTCAAAAAATGTCCATTTAAAAAAAATGGAGACCACTGTGCTCTTGGGGAACTTTAAATGGTGCAGGAATGTTTTGGTTCCCTTCCCCAGATCTGTGTCGCGACACAATCCTGTCTCAGAGCTCTACGAACAAGTCCTTCAACCTCATGGCTAGGATTTGCTCTGACATGAACTGTCAACTGTGGGACCTTATATAGACAGGTGTGTGCCTTTAATTAATGTCCAATTAATTTAATTTACCACAGGTGGACTACAATCAAGTTGTAGAAACATCAAGGATGATCAATGGAAACAGGATGGACCTGAGCTCAATTTCAAGTCTCATAGTAAAAGGATCTGAACATTTGTGTAAATAGTTATATTCATTTTTAAAAGAATGTGCAAACATTTCTAAAAACCTGTTTTGCCTTGTCATTATGGGGTATTGTGTGTGGATTGATGAGGAATATATTTATTTAATCCAGTTTAGAATAAGGCTGTAACATAAAATGTGGAATAAGTCTACTTTCAAATGCACTGAATAGCCACCAGGATCCATATTGACCATACAGTTGAAGTCGGAAGTTTACATACACTTAGGTTGGAGTCATTAAAACTAATTTTTCAACCACTCCACAAATTTCTTGTTAATTAACAAACTATAGTTTTGGCAAGTCGGTTAGGACATCTACTTCGTGCATGACAAGTAATTTTTCCAACAATTGTATACAGACAGATTATGTGGGTCACACTAGGTTGACTGTGCCTTTAAACAGCTTGGAAAATTCCCCGAAATGATGTCATGGCTTTAGAAGTTTCAGACAGGCTAATTGACATCATTTGAGTCAATTGGAGGTGTACCTGTGGATGTATTTCAAGGCCTACCTTCAAACTCAGTGCCTCTTTGCTTGACATCATGGGAAAATCAAAAGAAATCAGCCAAGACCTCAAAAACACCTGAAGGTACCACGTTCATTTGTACAAACAATAGTATGCAAGTATAATCACCATGGGACCACGCAGCCGTCATAACGCTCAGGAAGGCGACGCGTTCTGTCTCCTAGAGAGACTTTCGCACGAAAAGTACAAATTAATCCTAGAACAGCAAAGGACCTTGTGAGGATGCTGGAGGAAACGGGTACAAAAGCATCTATATCCACAGTAAAATGAGTCCTATATCGACATAACCTAGAAGGCCACTCAGCAAGGAAGAAGCCACTGCTCCAAAACCGCCATAAAAAAAAGCCAGACTACGGTTTGCAACTGCACACGAGAACAGAGATCGTACTTTTTGGAGAAATGTCCTCTGGTCTGATGAAACAAAAATAGAACTGTTTGGCCATAATGACCCGCGTTATGTTTGGAGGAAAAAGGGGGAGGCTTGCAAGCCGAAAAACACCATCCCAACCGTGAAGCACCGGGGGTGGCAGCATCATGTTGTGGGGGTGCTTTGCTGCAGGAGGGACTGGTGCAATTCACAAAATAGATGGCATCATGACGAAGAAAAAAATATGTGGATATATTGAAGCAACATCTTAAGACATCAGTCAGGAAGTTAAAGCTTGGTTGCAAATGGGTCTTCCAAATGGACAATGACCCCAAACATACTTCCAAAGTTGTGGCAAAATGGCTTAAGGACAACAAAGTCAAAGTATTGGAGTGGCCATCACAAAGCCCTGACCTCAAACCCATAGAAAAAGTGTGTGCGAGCAAGGAGGCCTACAAACCTGACTCAGTTACACCAGCTCTGTCAGGAGGAATGGGCCAAAATTCACCCAACTTATTGTGGGAAGCTTGTGGAAGGCTACCCAAAACATTTGACCCAAGTTAAACAATTTAAAGGCAATGCTACCAAATACTAATTGAGTGAATGTAAACTTCTGACCCACTGGGAATGTGATGAAAGAAATAAAAGAAAGAAATAATTCTCTATTGTTATTCTGACATTTCACATTCTTAAAATAAAGTGGTGATCCTAACTGACCTAAGACAGGGCATTTTTACCAGGATTAAATGTCAGGAAAAACTGAGTTTAAATGTATTTGGCTAAGGTGTATGTAAACTTCAACTGTACCAGAAGAATACACACGTGAAAAGGTCATTTTATTCTCTTCACAGCTTTATCTAAAAGCAATGGTGTTCGCTAAATCAGCATAGGAATAAAACAGATTGATTAGTTTAGGAATAATACAGAAGGCATAATTCCTTTGACAAGTACAATTCCACGTTTTTGGATTGACTGACTTGGACAACAGCAAAAACTCACTAGAATTGATACCAATATTATTATTTTACCTTTGTAACCAGGGAAGTAGAGTCGCAAATGCCTTCCTGAGTTTAAGATCTTCTCCTGGAAGAGGTCACTTTTGTTCATTAACAGAATCTGAAAAAGATTTGATGACAATACTAAAATATATCATTCTGATAGACTAGAGCTTCATTGCACAAGCATAAATAGCTAAATCAATGTCAACATTTGAACCATTTCTGAGGACAAAGATAATAAAATCAATAAAGCTGCATTTCTAAAAGTTCTGAAAGTAAACCCTTAAACACTATCCCATACATTCCTTCTACTGTATCGCTCCTGACCTATAACAACTCACATGACACACAATATCTTCCTAGAAGAGAACCAAAAACACTGATATAGTTTTTCAATTCAGGGTCCACAGCTGGTGTCAAACTTGTGAAAAGCACAATAACAAATAAACAGTGCATTCAGAAAGTATTCAGACCTCTTCCCTTTTCCACCGTTACGTTAAAGCCTTATTCTAAAAGGATTTTAAAAAGGTTTTATCCTCCATCTACACACTACCCCATAATGACAAACTGAACAGGTTTGGAAATGTTCACATATTTATAAAAATAAAAACCAGATATATCAAAGTATTCAGAGCCTTTGCTATGAGACTCGAAATTGAGCTCAGGTGCATCCTGTTTCCATTGATCATCCTTGAGGTGTTTCTACAACTTGATTGGAGTCCACCTGTTGTAAATGCAATTGATTGGACATGATTTGGAAAAGGCACACATCTGTCTTTATAAAAAGGTCCCACAGTTGACAGTTCAAGTCAGAGCAAAAGCCAAGCCATGAGGTCGAAGACAGAATTGTGTTGAGGTACAGATCTAGGGAAGGGTACCAAAACATTGAAGGTCCCCAAGAACAGTGGCCTCCATCATTCTTAAATGGAAGAAGTTAGGAACCACAAAGACTGTTCCTAGAGCTGGCCGCACGGCCAAACTGAGCAATCAGGCGAGGAGGGCCTTGGTCAGGGAAGTGACCGAGAACCCGTTGGTCATTCTGACAGAGCTCCAGAGTTCCTTTGTGGAGATGGGAGAACCTTCCAGAAGAGCAACTATCTCTGCACCACTCCGCAATCAGGCCTTTATGGTAGAGTGGCCAGCCGGAAGCCACTCCTCAGTGAAAGGCACATGACAGCCCGCTAGGAGTTTGCCAAAAGGCTCCTAAAGGACTATCAGACCAAGATCCTCTGGTCTGATGAACCAAGATTGAACTATTTGGCCTGAATACCAAGCATCACGTCTGGAGAAAACCTAGCACCATCCCTACGTGAAGCATGGTTGTGGCAGAATCATGCTGTGAGGATGTTTTTCAGTGGCAGGGACTGGGAGACTAGTCAGGATCGAGGAAAAGATGAACAGATCAAAGTAGAGATCCTTGATGAAATCCTGAGCGCTCTGGAGCAGGTTCTCAGACTGGGGCCAAGGTTCACCTTTCAACAGGACAACGAGCCTAAGCACACAGCCAAGACAACGCAGGAGTGGCTTCAGGACAAGTCTGAATGTTCTTGAGTGGCCCAGCCAGAGCCTGGACTTGAACCCGATCGAACATCTCTGGAGAGACCTGGAAATAGCTGTGACAGAGCTTGAGAGGATCTGCAGAGAATAAATGGGAGAAACTCTCCAAATACAGGTGTGCAAAGCTTGCAGAGTCATACACAAGAAGATTGGAGGCTGTGATCACTGCCAAAGGAGCTTAAACAAAGTCCTGAGTAAAGGGTCTGAATACTTATGTAAATGTGATTTCAGTTTATTTTTAATACAATTGCAAAAATGTATAAAACAGTTTTTGCTTTTTCATTATGGGGTAGTGTGTGTTGAGTGATGTGGGGGGGGGACAATTTAATCATTTTTAGAGTAAGGCTGTAATGTAACAAAATGTGGAAAAAGTCAAGGGGACTGAATACTTTCCAAATGCACATCATTAGGATGTAAGAGAGAAAGAGATACCAGTAACATAACCTAAAAATGTGAAAGAGAAATGAGTTGGGAGGTTGGCCATGCCCTACGACAGACAGACACCAAAAATAAGACTTCACTGAGTTACAGTTCATAAGGAAATCAGTCAATTGAAATGCCTTCATTAGGCACAAATCTATGGATTTCACATGTGCATCTGTTGGTCACAGATACCATAAACAAATGTGGGCGTGGATCAGAAAACCAGTTAGTATCTGGTGTGAGCACCATTTGCCTCATGCAGAGTGACAAATCTCCTTTACATAGAGTGGATCAGGCTGTTGATTGCAGCTTGTGGAATGTTGTCCCACTCCTCTTCAATGGCTGTGTAAAAAGTTGCTGGATATTGGCAGGAACTGGAACACGCTGTTGTACACAATCCACAGCATCTCAAACAGGCTTAATGGGTGACATGTTTGAGTATGCAGACCATGGAAGAACTGGGACATTCAGCTTCAAGGAATTGTGTACAGATCCTTGCAACATGGGGCCGCGCATCATCATGCTGAAACATGAGGTGATGGCGGCAGATGAATGGCACGACAATGGGCCTCAGGATCTCGTCATGGGATCTGTGAATTCAAATTGCCATCGATAAAATGCAATTGTCTTTGTTGTCTATAGCTTTTGCCTGCTCATACCATAAACCCACCACCACCATAGGGCACTGTTCACAACATTGATATCAGCAAACGGTCGCCCACACAATGCCATACACGTGGTTTGCAGTTGAGGCTGGTTGGACGCACTGCCAAATTCTATAACGTTGGAGTTGGCTTATGGTAGAAAAATGAACATTCAATTCTCTGGCAACAGCTCTGGTGGACATTCCTGCAGTCAGCATGCCAATTGCACACTCGATCAAAACTTGAGACATCTGTGGCATCGCGTTGTGACAAAACTGCACATGTTAGAGTGGCCTTTTATTGTCCACAGCACAAGATGCACGTGTATAATGATCATGCTGTTTAATCAGCTTCTTGGATGTGCCACACCTGTAGATGGATTATCTTGGTAAAGGAGAAATACTCACTGTAAATACATTTGTACACAACGTATGAGAGAAATGCACATGGAACATTTCTGGGATTTTCTATTTCAGTTCATGAAACTTGGGACCAACACTTTACATGTTGCGTTTATATTTTTGAGTGTAATTAACGACAGAAAACACTCGATGACTGAAAACTGATTATGACTCACACATCCACAGTCCAAACGTCTTTTAAAACCTTTTACAGTCTAAACGAGACAAATTAAAACAAGCTCGTTACACGCTTTTTATAAACAGTCCTCCCGGCCTCAGAGCTGAACTGAGATCACCTCAATTATGACCCTTGTGTGGTAATTGCCTGTGTCTGAGGCAATTAGAGGCAGTTGTGCCGCCTGCGGCTGGCTGGGCAGAGGTGGTTAGCAGGAGGCACTCTGGGGACTCCATGGGCTTTAATTACATCCACTGGGTTGCCCTCAGCAGGTCACAGCGTTGTGCTTTTATTTAACCTTTATTTATACAGCTCAGTCAATTAAACACCATGATGCGATGGCGACATGTTTGAACGCTGTGGAAAGTTCAGAAGGAGCCGTGTCATGTGGAACAGAAAGGTCTCTCGGACGTGTAGAATAAGGAATCACGTCAGCTCCATATGTGATATGCCTGAACGTGGCCCTGGGCTCTGCCACACTGCATAGACAGACCCAACATCAAGCACATGACATTGGGAGTACAGGAAGATGTTCCCTCTAAAACCACATATTTTCTCCCCATAATTGAAATAAGGTAAGAATTGGGTGGTAGGCTAATCTGATGCTAGATCTGTCAACAAGGGCAACTTCTACCTGCAGCTGAATGTGGGTAACTGGAAGTGGCCAGAGAAGAAACCATCACTAAGGTGGACAAAGTCATTTGTAACCTTGATTGAGTGTGTAATGGTTTTACTTAAGAGTGACAATGTTTGGGAAAGGCAATCAGTTCGGAGGACTGTGTTATGGCAGATATTTGTTAAGTAGGTGTTGTCAGACAAGCTCCATGTGAAAACCTACCAATGAGGAACTTCTGAAAACTATATTGGTGCAGATGGAGGTAAAGAGTTCAAGGCTCTCTTGTAGCCGGTTCTAAGAGGGAGAAAAAGAGAACAGAGAGAGAGATTTGAACAGAGCGAGCGAGACAGATAAAAGGGGTGGGGGGGATTAAGAAAATCAATGATACTGGACATAAAAGATCTAAACAAAGTTTCACTCAATCTGTCAGATACTACTTCAAATATTAGATGATACCATACACAGCTTTAGGCCATTCTACTGGTGTGTTACATTGTTCTGACGTAGAGAAGGTACTGTAGGGTACACAACAACCCCCTCTACTTTTTAATCAAAGCTGAGACTGAACAGCTCCAACTCCCTTACCTTCTGCTATATGGTATCTACTATCTATTACCATAGAGCGGTCCTCCGTCAGGGTCATGTCGTAGTCACTGAGCGCCACAACAAACAGCACGGCCCGGACACAGTCAAAGTAGCTGAGCCACTTCCTCCTCTTGGTCCGCTGGCCGCCCACATCATACATCCTGTAGGCAGACAGACAACTTTATTCACAACTTAGAGACATGAGGTGACAAAGCAAATTAACAGGCTACAGCTTCTGGTGTCAATCATTTAATTTCCAAAGACTTGTAAAATATGTACATCACCCTCCACGGGGGATATTGTAAGTTTGGAGGTTGAAAAGGTTGAAAGCACTGAAGCAAAACACCATAAATAGTGTATCTGTGGACAGACTTCATGTAACTGATGTAAAGCTGAAGAAAGATTTGACAGATTGGTACAGTCACTTGGGGAGAGAGTTATTGGCAGCAGTGGCCAGATGCAACATGTGGTAAGAAAAACAATATTTATTTAATGTCGTTGTTAACAGAACTTCAATTTCACTAATTATATCCTGTGTCATCTTGAAATGTGATCAACATCAATGAAGCAAAATAACTTAGAGATCCATTCAAATGCATGAAAATAGTTCAGAATGTTGAACATAATTGACTGGAAAAATAAACAACTTCACACCCGCCCATCACAAATGTTTCCAGCTTCCACATTTCATTGATTTGTCCTTCTGTCCACACAAGGTGTCAGGCACAAGGGAAATGAGTTCCAAAATCAATGGGATTCTGGAAGACGCTGTCGTACACGTCAATCCAAAGCATCCCAAACATGCTCAATGGATGACATGTCTGGTGAGTATGCAGGCCACGGAAGAAGTGGGACATTTCTCATCTTCCAGGAATTGTGTACAGATGCTTGTGACATGGGGCTGTGCATTATCATGCTGAAACATGAGGTGGAGTTTATGGCAAGACAATATCAGGATCTCGTCACAGTATCTCTGTACATTCAAATGCCATCAATAAAATGCAATTGTGTGTTCGTTATCCGTAGCTTACGTCTGTCCATACCATAAACCCACCACCACCATAGGGCACTATTCACAACGATGACATCAGCAAACCGCTCGCCCACATGACGCCATATATTTGGTCTGCGGTTGTGAGGCTGGCTGGACGTACTGCCAAATTATCTAAAATGATGTTGGAGGCAGCTTATGGAAGAGAAATGAACATTGAATTCTCTGACAACAGCTCTGGGTGGACATTCCTGCAGTGAGCATGCCAATTGCACCCTTCCTCAAACGTTGAGACATCTGTGGAATTGAATTGAGACAAAACCGTACATTTTAAAGTGGCCTTTTATTGTCCCCAGCACAAGGTGGACCTGTGTAATGATTATTCTCTTTAATCAGCTTCTTGATATGCCACACCTGTCAGGTGGATGGATTATTTTGGCAAAGGAGAAACGCTCACTAACAGGGATGTAAACAAATATGTGCACTCAATGAGAAAGAAGCTTTTTGTGCATATGGAACATTTCTGTAATCTATTTTTGTTCAGAGTATATTACACCCAGTGACACCAGCAAACACTGGAGCACAGGAATAGGCCTACTGTACTCCAGTCTCTAGGGATGAACAACAAGATAGTAGCAGTCTGGTCCCTTATTGTACGTGCTGTAACCAACAACTGAGGATTGTCTAAAGCACAGAGTAGGAGTAGAGCATTCTGGGTAAAACATTTAAACTCTCGAACTGGAAAAGTAGTATTCCATGTTGAATCCCTGTGAAGCTCAGGGTCTTGGTGGCACAGGTCATTGTGATAGTGACCAACCTGCATCTGACGGTCGCCAGGAGTGTGATTACACTACCCTTGTCAGATAAACTTACGTCGTGTCTCTGGGGTCACATTTTGTTTTAAAACCGGGCAGCGCAAAGACAGCCTGGTCCCATACGGCATACAGCCTGGTCCCATACGGCATACAGCCTGGTCCCATACGGCATACAGCCTGGTCCCATACGGCATACAGCCTGGTCCCATACGGCATACAACTCTTCCATAGGTGTCATGTCATACAATGAACAAACACACAACACAGAGAGGAGTTAGCTAATTACTGGACTACCAGGCTACAGCAGCAATCCCTGAGATAAGTCATTGAGGTAGAGTATTTTTGGAACCATTACAAGACTGCTACATGACTGGGTCTCTGATACACATTCATAAAAGTTTTGCTTGTCGTGATGAGAAAAAAATAAAAGTTGACATTTAATGTTGCTGAAGTTCTGTTTCACAACCAACTGTATCCACGTCTAATACCTGGTAGTGTCATTGATCATGGTTCTACGTGGAATACACAAGAGTGGAGCTGAAGCATGAGGACATGACGTGTTCAGAAGGCTGGAGCACAGCACAAGGAGAATCAGCACAAGGAGAATCAGCACAAGGAGAATCAGCACAAGGAGAATCAGCACAAGGAGAATCAGCAAGGGGTCAGCACAAGGAGAATCAGCACAAGGAGAATCTGCACAAGGAGAATCAGCACAAGGAGATTAGGAGGAAACCTCTTGCTATTCCTTCTCTCAGAAGCGCAGAGAGAGCGAGCGCATGAGCGAGGGACATCAATATCTCACAGGTCTGATTAATTCCTCAGTATGCCGCCTCCCTTGCAGCTGTGAGGGGGTGTCTGCTAGCACTCCTCAGGGACCCTCGCTAAGTCGTGAGAAGGGCCAGATGGGGCCACCATGGGACATTAGAGCCCAGAGAGTAGGGAAATCAGCAGGGCTGGTTTATAACCCAACCCCTTCCCACCCTGGAGATCAGCATGCTCCTTTTGTGTACCAAGACACTTTGGGAAAAGTGCAGTCCAACAAATGATTCTGATAATCAGAAGGCATACTCAACTGTTTACTACACTGAAACATACATTTGTTTTTCAGTCAAACAGAAGCCCCGCTCTTGGTTTGCTATAAAGCTGAAGGATAGAGGTGGTGAAATGTAACCACTCAAGTTCATCGATGGAACTTAAGCTGCACAAATGCATCCCCACGTTTTTGTGAAATAGTTTTACAATGGGCACAGTCATTTTGCAATCGGGGAATAATATTTCACCCCGGCTCTACAGTACTCAGTACAATGGCAAACTCCACCTTCACTGCCCACGTAGTTTGGTTCCCCTGGCTATTATTCACATGTGAAACATTTGGCCACATTCATCATTCAATAAGACCAATTGAATAAAAACATTTGACTGGGAAGTTAGAGGCATTGATATTGCATGGAGATTTCAAGAAAAGTCATGCAGATGTAAGGAGATTTGATTTAAACGCATACATTTCATTATGGAAGAAATTAAACCGAGGGGGGTTTGGAAATTAGGGGGTTGATTTAAAACGCATACATTTCATTATTGAAGAAATTAAACCGAGGGGGGTTTGGAAATTAGGGGGTTGATTTAAAACGCATACATTTCATTATGGAAGAAATTAGGGGTTGATTTAAACGCATACATTTCATTATGGAAGAAATTAAACCGAGGGGGGTTTGGAAAAGTAAAAAGAAATACATGGTTCCATAGAAACACAAAACTAAAACTCTATTAGCATCATATAAACTAGAATATTACCAATAGAGTACAACAATTCCTTAATTTTCTTAACTGCCTTCATCCATTTATGCAATTTTGTGCCCTTTGTCCATGGCATCACATTGTGGGAACAAAGTTATATGGCTGCGGTATGATTCACAAAGTTTCACCCACCCCTCCATGTCACAGCAAGCCAAGCCAAGCCAAAAAAGAACAAAGATTAATTCATGGCTCTGAGGAAGGTGTCTGACAAGCCAAATGTCTTAATTTCTGTTTGCCCCTGTAGTACATATTAAAATCACGGTAGACATCCGAGTGATCCTTTTATTTTTCTAGGAATAGTCACGTCATGCCCAACGGTCATTTTTGTAGTCACACTGTGGTGGAGCACGTCTGGGTACGCTTGCAGTTATGAATTCAAGCCTCTGGAAAACAGGACTGCATGTTGGGAAAGTGGTTCCCATCGGTTAGAACTAGAATACATGACATTCTCTTATGACGTGATAGTGATTCACCGACAATCTTCCTGCACAGTTCTCCTCTCTGCGCATCAGGAGACCAAGAAGCCAGAAAAACTGACTTGTCTGAAGCCATTTTTACAATCACACACAGCTGAAACACCAGACTTACAGAGGCTTTTTATACACATACATGAGGCGAAGAGGGGACATCGTCTTGATACTACAACAGTTTACTAGAATGAGTCAATACAGAATATTCTATTGGTTTGAGATGAAGCACTATGGACATTCATAATAATGCTAATTTGAAAATGGTCATACTCAAGGAACCATAAGATGACGATCACCAGAGGAAGTTGGCAAGCAGAATTATTTTTTAAATATCACCCCGTCGCCTGTAATCATGTAGTGTTGTCAGTATGACACAGACCCGCTCTAAACAGCCATACCACAAACCCATTCACAACACCACCCACAGATATAACACTATGACACTGAACTGAGAATGTATGATCACACAGAATATTTTCTCAAGGTATCAATGGGTGTCATTGTCTTATGACATATGGCATCATTATAACAGAGTTGTTAGTTATACTCTGAAGTAAGACAAAGGTGTACATTTGTTATAAAGAACATATGCAAAATAACATTTAGAAAGCACGATGAATGTATTGAACAAGATTCATGGGTAGATTAATTATGGACTGGTTTAGACAAGGCAATTCTCACATGAGCCAGTGAAAACCATTCCTTACCTGAAAACCATGTGATTGACTGGAAACTGAGTCTCGATGATTCCGGAGGTTCGCACTCTCACCCGCAGGACGTCCGTCTCAGTGGGAATGTATCTGGGAGAGATGATCCGACTTATGTTCTCAAAGAAACTGGGAAAGTCAGATGGAGGAAACGACAGTCAAAGAAACAAAAACAGCTTTAAGACTGTAAATGGTTTAACTGAAGAACATAAATCAGACAATGTTGATTTAAAAAAAAAACCAACATGATGAATTATGTTCAAAATTGTATTTTATTGATGCATTAATCAGTGCATAACGGAGTAAAAATAAAATTACTACATTGAGATTACACTCCAAATGTTTGCAGTCACTTAGAAATGTCCTTGTTTATGATAGAAAAGCTCAACTGGCAGCTTCATTAAATAGTACCCTCAAAACACCAGTCTCAACATCAACAGTGAAGAGGCGACTCCAGGATGCTGGCCTTCTAGGCAAAGTTCCTTCTCAAACAAGACACTAATGTACTTGTCCTCTTGCTCAGTTGTGCACCGGTGCCTCCCAATCCTCTTTTGCTGTTCTGTGAAGGGAGTAGTACGCAGCGTTGTACAATATCTTCAGTTTCTCGCATGGAATAGCCTTCATTTCTCAGAACAAGAATAGACTGACGAGTTCCCAAGTAAGTCAGTCTTTGTTTCTGGCCATTTTGAGCCTGTACTCAAACCCACAAATGCTGATGCTCCAGATACTCTAGTCTAAAGAAGGCCAGTTTAATTGCTTCTTTAAAATCAGAACAGTTTTCACCTGTGCTAACATAATTGCAAAAGGGTTTAATGATCAATTAGCCTTTTAAAATTAGAAACTCTGATTAATTAACACAACGTGCCATTGGAACACAGTGATGGTTTCTGATAATGGGCCTCTCTACGCCTATGTAGATATTCCATTTAAAAAATCTGCTGTTTCCAGCTACAATAGTCATTTACAACATTAAAAATGTTTACACTGTATTTTGATCAATTTGATGTTTTAAATTGACCAAAAAAAAGTACTTTTCTTTCAAAAACAAGGACATTTCTAAGTGACCCCAAACCTTTGAAAGGTAGTGTATGTAAAAATGTTGAGTTGTATGAGTATATGGTCTCCGAGGCAGTTTAATGAGTAACTTGTACTGAGCGACAGAGACAGAGATGGGAAAGAAATAACTAAATTAAGCAGTCATTTGGGAGTGTGGGAGATCAGAGGACAGTCCAAGTGGTTAGCTAGGTGGGATCCACCACCAGAGGCCAGTCCACCAAGTGGCTAGCTAGGTGGGATCCACCACCAGAGGACAGTCCACCAAGTGGCTAGCTAGGTGGGATCCACCACCAGAGGACAGTCCAAGTGGTTAGCTAGGTGGGATCCACCACCAGAGGACAGTCCACCAAGTGGCTAGCTAGGTGGGATCCACCACCAGAGGACAGTCCACCAAGTGGCTAGCTAGGTGGGATCCACCACCAGAGGACAGTCCACCAAGTGGCTAGCTAGGTGGGATCCACCACCAGAGGCCAGTCCACCAAGTGGCTAGCTAGGTGGGATCCACCACCAGAGGCCAGTCCACCAAGTGGCTAGCTAGGTGGGATCCACCACCAGAGGACAGTCCAAGTGGCTAGCTAGGTGGGATCCACCACCAGAGGACAGTCCACCAAGTGGCTAGCTAGGTGGGATCCACCACCAGAGGACAGTCCACCAAGTGGCTAGCTAGGTGGGATCCACCACCAGAGGACAGTCCACCAAGTGGCTAGCTAGGTGGGATCCACCACCAGAAGACAGTCCACCAAGTGGCTAGCTAGGTGGGATCCACCACCAGAGGACAGTCCACCAAGTGGCTAGCAAGGTGGGATCCACCACCAGAGGACAGTCCACCAAGTGGCTAGCTAGGTGGGATCCACCACCAGAGGACAGTCCACCAAGTGGCTAGCTAGGTGGGATCCACCACCAGAGGACCAGCATTCTAATCTAGGTGATCAGACAAACGTCCACACAAAAATAATTCTGTGAGAGATGCTTTGTGTTGAACGTGTTCATGGAAAACTTACTTCATCTGTAGGATCCACAGGGACTTGAGTCAGAAGATGTCCATAGTGATAAGGGATCGTCAAAAACATCCAAAACTGTGATGGTGTTAAAACACACCAAGCCTTAAGGAAATGACCAGTCTTTACAATTATAAAGCATGTTCCGTGTCAACACACCTTCACTCATTGTATGCAAATCAGGTTCATGAGCCATCATATCAACGCAAGCTTCTTACTGGAATACTTTGAAGGTATAACGTCATAGCTGTGTTACCATAGTCTGACTGTTTCAGCAGAGCTCTAAAAGCAAAGTCCTTTCCATAAGAGAGAAAACTCATCATTAGAACACGTCCAAACAACAAGTCACTTCTCATGCCACAATAAACAGGTACAGACAACCATTAGAAGAGAAAGGCCAAATGAGTAGTGTTGATCTAAGGGGGAGGAATAACATGACATATTGGAGCTGACCTTTTGATCACACAGCAATTAGCACTTTTCACAAAGCAACACACACAAGCTAGCGCAGTAGAGAATGTCACGAAGCGCTGTAAAGTGATACCTCCAGGGTGAGACGGAGAGGTTCCCGCCAACCACCTTCCTACCCACCCACGCTGTACTACACCTCCACGAGCCAGGCATTCCGGTCCAGTCTCATTGTGTCACCCACCAAGGATGCACACCCACCCCCTCCCTCCATTCCTTCTGCCCTCACACCACCCCCTCCCTCCCTCCCTTCTGCCCTCACACCCACCCCTCCCTCCATCCATTCCTTCTGCCCTCACACCCACCCCCTCCCTCCATCCATTCCTTCTGCCCTCACACCCACCCCTCCCTCCATTCCTTCTGCCCCTCACACCCACCCCCTCCCTCCATTCCTTCTGCCCTCACACCCACCCCCTCCCTCCATTCCTTCTGCCCTCACACCCAGGTGGGTTCCCCCTCCCTCCATTCCTTCTGCTAGGTCACATCCACCCCCTCCCTCCATTCCTTCTGCCCTCCACCACCCCCTCCCTCCATTCCTTCTGCCCTCCACCCCAGAGGACCCTCCATTCCTTCTGCCCTCACACCCACCCCATCCATTCCTTCTGCCCTCACACCCAGTCCCCTCCCTCCTGCCCTCACACCCTCCCCGAATGCAGCACTCCCTACATGGCACTGGTGATTTTGAGTTGTGGCCAACAGGCCCTGGGTTGTGCAGGGGCTATTCCATTGGTTCTATTGCCCAGGACAAGTTCAATTGAGTGCAGCTAAAGTATTCAAAAGAAAATAAATACCATTTCAACCCAGGTCTGGCGGCCATGAAGTCCACGTCAAACTGTCCGGCATGCCATAGTGGCATGTCAGTGGGCCACGGAGGCCCACACTACAGGGACGGGAGCTCCAGGCAGGCTCAGCTGCAGTGGGGGGGCGGCTGTCAAACAGGACACCAAGCCTGGGTACGGTCATGACACCCACACCCCCCTGCTATCCTCTGCTGGGCTGCTGTCTTGAAGGATCAGGAGTTTGGAAGCAGAGCTTCAAAGTGATGGGGATGGACTGTACAAGCAGAGATCTTTTCAGCTTGGGTTGGCAGTGTTTACAGAAGCCAACAGTTCCAGTTCCTCAGCCTCCTCTAAAAACCCAGTGGAACAGTAAAGAACTACAGGTCAGGACAGTTGATTCAGACCTGCTCATTTCTGTAACAAAAGAAACAGGTCTGTATGAAAAAAAAAGTTGTCTTTTCTACATGTAAGCTGTCAGGTATAACCTCTTGGACAGTCTCAATCCTTAAAACGGTTTCCTCTCCTCAATACCTTTCCTGTCACAATACTCTAGAATGGCTTCCTCTCCTCATCACCTTCCCTTCATGACTACCAGTGAGTGAAAGGACAGGAAAGGTTTCCATTATATTGCTTTCACCTGAAATGACCTGTGAGATCAGTGATCGGCAGAGGAGAGAAGACCAGAAAAAAAACTTTGAGCCTTTGAGTCCATCAGTTCAGTCAATCATAATTTCCTCCCTTCACATCCAGAGGAAGTCAAAGTGTGTCACGACCGTCTGATCTGCCAATTCATGTGGAAGAGATCAATTAGAACAGGTGGTCTAACAGAGACAGGGGACAGACAGGGGAGAGAGCTGGGACAGAGGTAATCCTCTCCTTAGTCATATCAAGGGTGTCTGAAATGGAACCCTAAACCCTAGTGACTACAGGGTTCTGATCTAAAAGTGGTGCACTCTAAAGGGAATAGGGTACTGTCATGACGTTGGCCTCTTTGGGTATAGCAACTCCATCCCCCTCTACCTGCCTCCTTCAACTAGGCTGCTGTGGTCAGAGGTCGTACATTCCTGAGAAGACCTCATGGACACAGTTATAGAGTCGTTTTCATGGAGACAAAGGAAATCCTTCCACCTCACAGAACTTGAGGTACGAACCAATTTCATGTACCGGAGAAAGTGTAAAAGATCGGTGAAGAATCCAGCTACGAACTGGTCCGTTTGTCACAACTTGGGGAAGCTCATGGGAGACGGTGTGGCTACATTACCATAACGCTGTTTATATAATAGCCTCATATATGAGGTTTACATCTAATTGTTGTATAAGATGAATGAGTGAGTATGATACTGTTTGTATAATTGTGGACTGTTTAATGAAGAAAAATACAATTGCCTTTTGATTTGAACTCAAATCAGAGGACCGCCCCTGAGCCCAGTTAGGGTCAGACATCCTGGGACAGCCCCTTTTCTGCCTTTCCGGATAAAACCCACATTTGAGAAATTATCAGCAGATCATGTTTCTCTCAATCACAGGAGTACAAAGGTTGTAGATCATTGCTGAATCTTTTAACCATACGTGGTTAAACTCTTAGACTATTGATACCGACAGAATGAGAACAAGTCTTTGATAGTAATTACTAGTCTGCAGCTAGGAATTCAGTATCATTGAACGCGAAGAACGACAACTGCCGAAACATCCATTCTATAACGAATGTCACTTTGAACTATCCCCTCTAAACAAGACAGAGAGAGGGAGAGAGACGGACAATTCAACGAAAGACAAACTTTTCACCAGCGATCCAGATGACACACTGATCGTAAATATAAATATTCATTGCAATTGTTCCCGAATGAGTGAGCGTTCAGGTGTAAAGGATTAGCATTTCAATTGTTATAGTTATCACTTTGTAGTGACTTCTTAGTCGACCCTCACTTCCCCTTTTTTACCCCACTTCCCCTTTGTGTCTAACAAGCCACCCTGCCGGTTTAGCCCATTAGGGCGCATTTTCCTATTTACCTTCTTTGTTTGTTTATGCATTTCTGTGAAGTACTTAGTAATAAATAAATGATTTAAGACAATTGATGTATGGATGACTTATGGTGAAGACTGGGTTTGTGCAGATAACCAACAATTTACGACATTTGGAATGAGACTAACGTGAGGTAAAGTAAATAATTCATTAATTCGAAGACTAATTGATCAGATAAAATATCTGAAAAGTTATTTTAGGAAATTATAACTTTGTAATCTGAATATTTTTCCTTGGTGCCCCGACTTCCTAGTTAATTAGTTACAGTGGGGCAAAAAAGTATTTAGTCAGCCACCAATTGTGCAAGTTCTTCCACTTAAAAAGATGAGAGGCCTGTAATTTTCATCATAGGTACACTTCAACTATGACAGACAAAATAAGAAAAAAAAATGAGTGAACCCCGGTGTCCTGGCTAAATTTACAATCTGGCCCTCATTCTATCATGGCCACCTAATCATCCCAAGCTTCCAATTGGGATGATTCATTTCCCCCCTTCTCTCCCATGTAACTATTCCCCAGATCATTGCTGTAAATGAGAATGTTCAGTCAACTTACCTGGTAAAATAAGGGCACATTATATTAAATAGATTTATTATCAAATAAAACTCACAACATCAGTATGAAACATAACTAAAGAGAGCAGAATGCTACTGCCGTTAACCCAAACCCACATCATCATAATCCACACTTCACTTGAACAACACCCCATTCAGCAAAGGTAATGTCCCTGAAAACAAGGCATAAAGAGGCACTAAATTGAGATTTGATGACACTTGAAACAAAATGTCGTAAAAACCCGCCGCGCTTCACATGAAGCGCCAAATTGCGTCCTCCCCAAGGACGTGGTGCCATGTCCCATCATATCACATGCTTAGAAACACCGCTGATCAACCCCCACAAGAGAGGATGTGTGTCTATGACACCAGAACAACAATAAAATAACTATTCTGAGCATGACCTCAGTTCAGGGCAGGGGCCTGTTTTAGGAACATGTAAAACGCACACATACCTCCAACTACAGAGAATGACGCCATGGTGTTTAAGTAGCCATCTACATAAGCAGTCTAATATACAGGAGTATATTCAAAAAGAGGACAAATCGAGAATAAACTGGTGCAGATTATATTGGAGCTGGGTAACGCCGCAATACACGTGGATCCACCGCCAACCCCTCTGGCTGGCAAACCCATACATAGCCCTCTAATGCCACCTTACCCATACATAGCCCCCTAATGCCACCTTACCCATACATAGCCCCCTAATGCCACCTTACCCATACATAGCCCCCTGATACCACCTTACCCATACATAGCCCTCTAATGCCACCTTACCCATACATAGCCCCCTGATACCACCTTACCCATACATAGCCCTCTAATGCCACCTTACCCATACATAGCCCCCTAATGCCACCTTACCCATACATAGCCCCCTGATACCACCTTACCCATACATAGCCCTCTAATGCCACCTTACCCATACATAGCCCCCTAATGCCACCTTACCCATACATAGCCCCCTAATGCCACCTTACCCATACATAGCCCCCTGATACCACCTTACCCATACATAGCCCTCTAATGCCACCTTACCCATACATAGCCCCTAATGCCACCTTACCCATAACATAGCCCCTAATGCCACCTTACCCATACATAGCCCCTGATACCACCTTACCCATACATAGCCCTCTAATGCCACCTTACCCATACATAGCCCCAAATACCACCTTACCCATACATAGCCCCCCCTAATGCCACCTTACCCATACATAGCCCCTGATACCACCTTACCCATACATAGCCCCTAATGCCACCTTACCCATACATAGCCCCCCCCTGATACCACCTTACCCATACATAGCCCCCTAATGCCACCTTACCCATACATAGTCCTCTAATGCAACCTTACCCATACATAGCCCCCTAATGCCACCTTACCCATACATAGCCCCCTAATGCCACCATAGCCCTCTAATGCCTCCTTACCCATACATAGACCCCTAATGCCACCTTACCCATACATAGCCCCCTAATGCCACCTTACCCATACATAGCCCCCTGATGCCACCTTACCCATACATAGTCCCCTAATGCCACCATAGCCCTCTAATGCCACCTTACCCATACATAGTCCTCTAATGCCACCTTACCCATACATAGCCCTCTAATGCCTCCTTACCCATACATAGCCCTCTGATGCCACCTTACCCATACATAGCCCTCTAATGCCACCTTACCCATACATAGCCCTCTAATGCCACCTTACCCATACATAGCCCTCTAATGCCTCCTTACCCATACATAGTCCTCTAATGCAACCTTACCCATACATAGCCCTCTAATGCCACCTCACCCATACATAGCCCCCTGATGCCACCTTACCCATACATAGTCCTCTAATGCAACCTTACCCATACATAGCCCTCTAATGCCACCCATACATAGCCCTCTAATGCCACCTTACCCATACATAGTCCTCTAATGCCACCTTACCCATACATAGTCCTCTAATGCCACCTTACCCATACATAGCCCTCTAATGCCACCTTACCCATACATAGCCCTCTAATGCCACCTTACCCATACATAGCCCTCTAATGCCACCTTACCCATACATAGCCCTCTAATGCCACCTTACCCATACATAGCCCTCTAATGCCACCTTACCCATACATAGCCCCCTAATGCCACCTCACCCATACATAGCCCCTGATGCCACCTTACCCATACATAGCCCCCTAATGCCACCTTACCCATACATAGCCCTCTAATGCCACCTTACCCATACATAGCCCCCTGATGCCACCTTACCCATACATAGCCCCCTGATGCCACCTTACCCATACATAGCCCCCTAATGCCACCTTACCCATACATAGTCCTCTAATGCAACCTTACCCATACATAGCCCTCTAATGCCACCTTACCCATACATAGCCCCCTGATGCCACCTTACCCATACATAGTCCTCTAATGCAACCTTACCCATACATAGCCCCCTAATGCCACCTTACCCATACATAGCCCCCTAATGCCACCATAGCCCTCTAATGCCTCCTTACCCATACATAGCCCTCTGATGCCACCTTACCCATACATAGTCCTCTAATGCCTCCATACCCATACATAGCCCTCTAATGCCTCCTTACCCATACATAGTCCTCTAATGCCTCCTTACCCATACATAGCCCTCTAATGCCACCTTACCCATACATAGTCCTCTAATGCCTCCTTACCCATACATAGCCCTCTAATGCCTCCTTACCCATACATAGCCCTCTGATGCCACCTTACCCATACATAGCCCTCTAATGCCACCTTACCCATACATAGTCCTCTAATGCCACCTTACTGACAACTGCCCCCCAGGTGGTGGGTAAAGTAAAGCTGAATTGCTGTGAAGCAGAACACTTGGCCGCTGCTTAGTTCATAACGCAGACAGTCAGGAGTCTTTTAACCAATTATCCCAATCACAACACGCCAGTTATCATCTCCTCACTTGCTCACTAGACACACAAGCATTTCAAACTTAATTCTCATGTCTTTTTTTCCCCATGTCCTTTTTTTAACCAACCACGTTTACAAAGATATTCCGCAGGCATGACATTATAATGAAGGACCAATTAAAAATGTCAATTCAGCAAAATGTCAGGAGAATCATTTCCTGTGACGGATGTATTTTTTGCTACAATCCCATTATGTGTATAATCGACAAGGAAGTAAGCAAAGGCTTCCCTTGTAAGACCTGGGAGGATCCACACGGTCCAGTCAGTCTGAATGAGGTGGGACGGCGCAGATAGAACACACGTCACGACACCAGTAGCACGGTTCTTGATTTTCCATGGCAAAGAAGAAAAGCAGCCACGAGACCTGCTTTAAGAACCTGCTTTATGTCATATGCTTTCTGCTATACCTTCAATTATAGGATGCGAGTGACGACAGTGAAAAAGACAACACTGCCCCTACCTCGCTCTCCAACAGAGGTTGATTCAAATATAAATTGATATCAAAACGCAGCATTTCTATCAACTTCCACTGTTTCATCATGAAATTCAGGGCGCTCCGTATGTTGTTTCCTTGCCATGCTCATACTTCAGAGAACTGTGATACTGAGTACAGTGAGTTCTTACTTCCGGGTTGGAGCGAGCGGTCACATCTGCACTCGGTCCGCAGGTAGTATTACATTTCATTACATTTCATTATAGTACAACGGTTTGATTTGTCTAATCTTAGCAATTTCTTCTTAGCTAGCTACATAGCCGTCTTTGTATCATAGATAATTGCGTAATTATCGTATTTCGTCGTCCTAACGCAGTCTACACTGCCCTGCAGCTAGCCAGCTAGCTAACGTCCACCGTTAGCTAGTCCACCGTCTACCGATTAGCAGCACAACTATTACACTCAACTGAACGACTTGATTAGTGTAGTGTTAGCTAGCTACATAGTTGTCTTTGCTGTCTTCGTATCCAAGATAATTGTGTAGTTTAGAGTGTGTAGTTTTAGAGTGATTATCTTAATTTACCGAGGTTAGCTAGCCAGCCATTTGTCGTCCTTAACGTAGGAGACACTGCTAGCTAGCCAACAGCTAGCCAACGTCTACCGAACAGAACTTCCGCACTCAACAATCCGGTCGCATTTCGCTTCGCTCCACAGGTAGTATCACATTTTTCATTTCATTTCATTACAGTACAACGGCTTGATTTGTTTGATCGTAGCTAGCTACATAGCTAGCTACATAGCCGTCTTTGTATCAAAGATAATTGTGTAGTCTTGAGCGATTTCCTAGGTTAGCTAGCCAGCTATTGTCGTTCTTTTAACGCAACGTAATGTAATCAACACTGCTAGCTAGTCAGCTAGCCCCGAATAGCAGCACAGTAGCACAGTAGAAACTATTACACTCAACGGAACGACTTGATTAGTGTAGTGTCAACAACGCAGACACTGCCAGCTAGCCTACATAGTCAACAACGCAGCCTCTGCCAGCTAGCCTACTTCAAGCAGTACTGTATCATTTTAATCATTTTAGTCAATAAGATTCTTGCTACGTAAGCTTAACTTTCTGAACACTCGAGACGTGTAGTCCACTTGTCATTCCAATCTCCTTTGCATTAGCGTAGCCTCTTGTGTAGCCTGTCAACTATGTGTCTGTCTATCCCTGTTCTCTCCTCTCTGCACAGACCATACAAACGCTCCACACCGAGTGGCCGCGGCCACCCTAATCTGGTGGTCCCAGCGCGCACGACCCACGTGGAGTTCCAGGTCTCCGGAACTGCTGATCTGCGGCCAACAAGGCAGAGTTCATCTCAGCCTATGCCTCCCTCCAGTCCCTCGACTTCTTGGCACTGACGGAAACATGGATCACAACAGACAACACTGCTACTCCTACTGCTCTCTCTTCGTCTGCCCACGTGTTCTCGCACACCCAGAGAGCTTCTGGTCAGCGGGGTGGTGGCACCGGGATCCTCATCTCTCCCAAGTGGTCATTCTCTCTTTCTCCCGTTACCCATCTGTCTATCGCCTCCTTTGAATTCCATGCTGTCACAGTTACCAGCCCTTTCAAGCTTAACATCCTTATCATTTATCGCTGTTCTTCCACTAACCTCATTGCAACTCCCCTCCAAGTCTCCGACCACTACCTTGTATCCTTTTCCCTCTCGCTCTCATCCAACACTATACACACTGCCCCTACTCGGATGGTATCGCGCCGTCCCAACCTTCGCTCTCTCTCCCCCGCTACTCTCTCCTCTTCCATCCTATCATCTCTTCCCTCTGCTCAAACCTTCTCCAACCTATCTCCTGATTCTGCCTCCTCAACCCTCCTCTCCTCCCTTTCTGCATCCTTTGACTCTCTATGTCCCCTATCCTTCAGGCCGGCTCGGTCCTCCCCTCCCGCTCCATGGCTCGACGACTCATTGCGAGCTCACAGAACAGGGCTCCGGGCAGCCGAGCGGAAATGGAGGAAAACTCGCCTCCCTGCGGACCTGACATCCTTTCACTCCCTCATCTCTACATTTTCCTCTTCTCTCTCTGCTGCTAAAGCCACTTTCTACCACTCTAAATTCCAAGCATCTGCCTCTAACCCTAGGAAGCTCTTTGCAACCTTCTCCTCCCTCCTGAATCCTCCTCCCCTCCCCCCTCCTCCCTCTCTGCAGATGACTTCGTCAACCATTTTGAAAAGGTCGACGACATCCGATCCTCGTTTGCTAAGTCAAACGACACCGCTGGTTCTGCTCACACTGCCCTACCCTGTGCTCTGACCTCTTTCTCCCCTCTCTCTCCAGATGAAATCTCGCGTCTTGTGACGGCCGGCCGCCCAACAACCTGCCCGCTTGACCCTATCCCCTCCTCTCTTCTCCAGACCATTTCCGGAGACCTTCTCCCTTACCTCACCTCGCTCATCAACTCATCCCTGACCGCTGGCTACGTCCCTTCCGTCTTCAAGAGAGCGAGAGTTGCACCCCTTCTGAAAAAACCTACACTCGATCCCTCCGATGTCAACAACTACAGACCAGTATCCCTTCTTTCTTTTCTCTCAAACTCTTGAACGTGCCGTCCTTGGCCAGCTCTCCCGCTATCTCTCTCAGAATGACCTTCTTGATCCAAATCAGTCAGGTTTCAAGACTAGTCATTCAACTGAGACTGCTCTTCTCTGTATCACGGAGGCGCTCCGCACTGCTAAAGCTAACTCTCTCTCCTCTGCTCTCATCCTTCTAGACCTATCGGCTGCCTTCGATACTGTGAACCATCAGATCCTCCTCTCCACCCTCTCAGAGTTGGGCATCTCCGGCGCGGCCCACGCTTGGATTGCGTCCTACCTGACAGGTACCTCCTACCAGGTGGCGTGGCGAGAATCCGTCTCCACACCACGTGCTCTCACCACTGGTGTCCCCCAGGGCTCTGTTCTAGGCCCTCTCCTATTCTCGCTATACACCAAGTCACTTGGCTCTGTCATAACCTCACATGGTCTCTCCTATCATTGCTATGCAGACGACACACAATTAATCTTCTCCTTTCCCCCTTCTGATGACCAGGTGGCGAATCGCATCTCTGCATGTCTGGCAGACATATCAGTGTGGATGACGGATCACCACCTCAAGCTGAACCTCGGCAAGACGGAGCTGCTCTTCCTCCCGGGGAAGGACTGCCCGTTCCATGATCTCGCCATCACGGTTGACAACTCCATTGTGTCCTCCTCCCAGAGCGCTAAGAACCTTGGCGTGATCCTGGACAACACCCTGTCGTTCCCAACTAACATCAAGGCGGTGGCCCGTTCCTGTAGGTTCATGCTCTACAACATCCGCAGAGTACGGCCCTACCTCACACAGGAAGCGGCGCAGGTCCTAATCCAGGCACTTGTCATCTCCCGTCTGGATTACTGCAACTCGCTGTTGGCTGGGCTCCCTGCCTGTGCCATTAAACCCCTACAACTCATCCAGAACGCCGCAGCCCGTCTGGTGTTCAACCTTCCCAAGTTCTCTCACGTCACCCCGCTCCTCCGCTCTCTCCACTGGCTTCCAGTTGAAGCTCGCATCCGCTACAAGACCATGGTGCTTGCCTACGGAGCTGTGAGGGGAACGGCACCTCAGTACCTCCAGGCTCTGATCAGGCCCTACACCCAAACAAGGGCACTGCGTTCATCCACCTCTGGCCTGCTCGCCTCCCTACCACTGAGGAAGTACAGTTCCCGCTCAGCCCAGTCAAAACTGTTCGCTGCTCTGGCCCCCCAATGGTGGAACAAACTCCCTCACGACGCCAGGACAGCGGAGTCAATCACCACCTTCCGGAGACACCTGAAACCCCACCTCTTTAAGGAATACCTAGGATAGGATAAAGTAATCCCTCTCACCCCCCTTAAAAGATTTAGATGCACTACTGTTCCACTGGATGTCATAAGGTGAATGCACCAATTTGTAAGTCGCTCTGGATAAGAGCGTCTGCTAAATGACTTAAATGTAATGTAAAGTGACAACACTACATGTAAGGTACTCACTAGAGCGCTGAGTCGTTGAGTTGGAACTCGTAGCCCCTGGCAGCTGCAGCTTTCACACCCTGGTCGGCCCAGAGAGCACAGAAAGACAGGGCCACAAACGGCAGCAGCTCCCCGTCCTCCCCGAGACACTGGCCACAGGACAGCACAGAGCGGGCATGGGCCTGCATGGGGACAACAGGAAGAGGGCTTCATGATCACCGATACTCCAGGGCAGTGGTTCCCAAACTTTTTATAGTCCCGTACCCCTTCAAACATCCATCTCCAGCTGCGTACCCCCTCTAGCACCAGGGACAGCGCACCCTCAAAATGTTTTTTTGCCATCATTGTAAGCCTGCCCCCCACACACACACAAAATGATACATTAAAACATAAGAATGAGTGTGAGTTTGTGTCACAACCCGGCTCGTGGGAAGTGACAAACAGCTCTTATAGGACCAGGGAACAAATAATAATCAATAATTTTGCTCTTTATTTAACCAGCTTACATATAAAACCTTATTTGTTCATCAAAAATTGTGAATAACAGGTTAATGAGAAGGGTGTGCTTGAAAGGATGCACATAACTCTGCAATGTTGGGTTGTATTAGAGAGAGTCTCAGTCATAAATAATTTTCCACACACAGTCTGTGCCTGTATTTAGTTCTCATGCTAGTGAGGGCCGAGAAGCCACTCTCACATAGGTACGTGGTTGAAAAGGGCATCAGTGACTTAACAGTGCGATTTGCCAAGGCAGGATACTCTGAGCGCAGCCCTATCCAAACATCTGGCAGTGGCATGTGATTAAAATCCATTTTCACAGAACTGCTTGTTGTAATTTCAATGAGGCTCTCTTGTTCAGTTTATCAGTAAGTGGACTGGAGGCAGGGCATGAAAGTTGTTTGTATCATCCGTATCGTGAAAGTACCTGCGTAATTATTCACCCAACTCACTCAGGTGCTTCGCTATATAACATTTGATAATGTCCGTAAGCTTGAGTTCATTTGCACACAAAAAAAATCACACAATAATGGAAAAGACCTGTGTGTTGTCCTTGTTAATGCAGACAGAGAAGAGCTCCAACTAGTTAATCATAGCCTCAATTTTGTCCCGCACCTTGAATATAGTTGCGGAGTGTCTCTTTAATCCTAGATTCAGATCATTCAGGCGAGAAAAAACATCACCCAGATAGGCCAGTCGTGTGAGAAACTCTTCTTCATGCAAGCGGTCAGACAAGTGTGAACGCACCAATTTGTAAGTCGCTCTGGATAAGAGTGTCTGCTAAATGACTTAAATGTAATGTAATGTTAAATGTAAGTGAAAATTATGGTCAGTAAAGAAAACTTTAAGCTTGTCTCTCAATTTAAAAAACAAGCGTGTCAATACTTTGCCTCTTGATAACCAGCGCACTTCTGTATGTTGTAAAAGTGTTACATGGTCGTCGCCCATATCTTTGAATAGTGCAGAAAATACGAGAGTTCAGGGGCCTTGCTTTAACAAAATTAACCATTTTCACTGTAGTGTCCAAAACACATTTTAAGCTGTCAGGCATTCCCTTGGCAGCAAGAGCCTCTCGGTTGATGGTGCAGTGCACCCAAGTGGCGTCGGGAGCAACTGCTTGCACGAGCGTTACCACTCCACTATGTCTCACTGTCATGGCTTTTGCACCATCAGTACAGATGCCAACATGAGCAGCAGCTACATTTAGCTACATACGACCGTGGAATTCCTGCAAGAGAATAACGGTTAATGTGATTGGATGTTAATTATTTGACTAGGCTACCTGTATTTGACATTGTGTTGTTATTTCGCTGAACAATAGATGGTTTAATTTTATTTTTAGCAGTGAAACGAGGCTAATCAGGCGAGACAAAAAAAGAAAACTCATCCAAATGTATAGACCCCATTGGAAAATATAAATGACTGTTTGAAAATGTGAATAAAAATAAAATGTCAATCACATTTTTATTTGGCATACCCCCGATGGCATTGCTCTAGTTATATGATGAATATGTGCTGTCTTGGGTCTTGTTCATTAGGAAATGAAAGACATATGCTTTTTTAATTTGAGTTTTGCAATGTAAAATGAGTGTTTCTTATTGGACTAGTCCAGGTAGTCCCTCTCGGTTTCAGTCTTTTCTTCCATTTGGTCCTAATGAACAACCCAACTAAATCATAATGACAGATGTAGATGATAAATGCCAGTCCCTGTGTCCACTTGTAGTTATTAGTGAGGTCAAGAAAGATGTGAGGCAAAGAGGCCTTTAAATGTCAATATATGGCTTGTGATCGTGTTAGGGACGTAGCTAGGAGAATACCAGAGCAAGGCTGACATCTAAGCTCTACAGTTTCAAAGAGAAGAAACTATGACCATGGGCAGAGATGTAGGTCTAAAACTGGGCTGACTAGTTACACTGTATGATCCTGTTAGGTCAACATGTGTTAAATGGGGGTACAGAATGTGTTGCATCATTACCAGAGGGTGTGAATAGAGACCATATTTCATCATGTGTGCTGTATCTGTTTGATAGAAGACCACAAATGGTCTTCTGGCTAGTACCCTCTGCTAGTTGTGTTTTATGTATCTGTTTGATAGAAGACCACAAATGGTCTTCTGGCTAGTACCCTCTGCTAGTTGTGGTTTATGTATCTGTTTGATAGAAGACCACAAATGGTCTTCTGGCTAGTACCCTCTGCTAGTTGTGTTTTATGTATCTGTTTGATAGAAGACCACAAATGGTCTTCTGGCTAGTACCCTCTGCTAGTTGTGGTTTATGTATCTGTTGATAGAATACCACAAATGGTCCTGGAGTAAGTTGTGGTTTATGTATCTGTTTGATAGAATACCACAAATGGTCTTCTGGCTAGTACCCTCTGCTAGTTGTGGTTTATGTATCTGTTGCCTGGAGTAACTACGAATTTTAAATTGTCAAATCAAAAGGCACTAACAAGGTGGTCAGTCAGTATGACATGATGCTCCAAGACTAGCTACTAGCTCTTCTCCCTCACCTTGTTCTTCTTGTTGGCCAGATGAATCCTCAGCAGTCCCATGCCGCGCAGCACAAACTTCATGGAGGTCAGGAGGTTATCCAGCACTGCAGCCTGTGAAAGGAGGGAGTTTGAGTTTTATTTCAGTATACATGGCAGCTAAAATATGAAGTGTGAATACATCAAGACAGACAAGTAAATCAATAAATGTTCGCTAATCGAGAAAGTTCAGTAGTCTGATGGAATCACTCATGGAGGGCTCAGTTTAAATACTTTGGATGGTGAGCCAGAGAGGGAGGGAGAGAGAGGGGTGACTATTGAGCACTGGGCTGGGCTATTCTTCACAACACTGCAGATAGAATAGGGAATCATTATTTTTTTTTGTTCTACCAGACAGATATTCATGCCTGTTCTATGTGAATGTAAAATGTTCAATAACGTAACACCCACCTTTACAGACCCCTAGCCAAGGACTGTACACAGTAAAAAAAACATGGTTTGAACAGTATACAGCTACCATTAACCACACCTAAGCTCTTCTACCTCCATGGTCTGATTGGGAGGAGGTAGAATCACCTTTCCCAAACCCCAGCTCCCATACATCCAGACACAACAACTCCCTCCCTAATCTCCCAAGTGGAGTCACTATCAGCTACATCAGTGCCCTGTCCAGCCAAAACACTATTCGATTAAGCATCAGTAAGAGCATTTTCTTACAGAATGGAAACATACAGTATTAATGGAGGGCAGTATGCATTGATCATGGTATTGTGACTGTTGAATACAGCCTTTTTAAGCCAACAACATAACAGGCTATGGACCTGTCTGGGTTCTTTAGAATAGTGAGAATGTAGTCTAACAAAGACAAGAATCCCCTTTAAAGAAAAAAACATGGCAGAGATTCTCGAATGTGTTGTGACAAGGAGGGTAACGTGTACAGCACCTTGAAGCTAATAAGCTCTGGCTTGGAGAAGCCATGACTGTGGATGATCTTCATCTGCTTGACCATGGTACTCTTACCACTCTCTGTAGCACCTGGAACAAAGTAGTCATCACATCTGTGCAATCTAATGGAAACTTAAAATCACAAACACATTAAATATATTCTGCAGTGACATGGTTGGCCATATTTGTGATTTGCAACCAACCTGGTCTCAGAGCATTTCGTATTTTTCTGTACATACATCCGAGACACCGCATTTAGTATGATATGTTGCGTTTCGTATGGTATATATTCATTTGTGGATGCCTATCACCCATTTAGTATGATATGTTGCGTTTCGTATGGTATATATTCATTTGTGGATGCCTATCACCCATTTCGTATGATATGTTAAGAATGATTACATGATTACATGATTACATGTTATGAATTCATAAAAAGCATGCAATATGTTAGGAATCTGCAAAACATTTGATATGTTATGAATTCCAGGTAGGTGGCGAAGGTTAGCTAGCTCGCTAACGTTAGAGGTAAGTTTAGGAATTAGGTTAAAGGGTTAGAGGAAATGTTAGGGGAAGGGTTAGCTAACATGCTAGTAGTTGCAAAGTATCAAGTAGTTCAAAAGTTGACAATTATCTAAAATGCTAAAGTTGTACATGCTGAGATTCTAAATGATCTATCAACCGTTTGCATTATAAGGTTAGGGTTAAGTTTAGGAGTTCGGTTAAAGGGTTAAGGTTAGGCAAATGGGTAGCTAAAATGGTTAAGGTCAGGGTCAGTGGTGGAAAAATACCCAACTTTCATACTTGAGTAAAAGTAAAGATACCTTACTAGAAAATGACTCAAGTAAAAGTGAGTAACCCAGTAAAATAGTAGCTGAGGAAAAACGTCAAGAGTATTTGGTTTTAGATAGGCTTAATTATCAAAAAATAAATGTAATTGCTTTAACTATTTGGGTGGCCTGGCCAAATTCGCACTGTAGAAATAGGAGTTATAGTTCTATTACTCTACTTGAACGCAAGTCTAAGAAGCGGTAGATCTGTTCTATGTGCGCAATTTCTTTTGAGTCTTCAAACGGCTAAAATAACTTTTTGATTATGGAAAATATATTTCACAAGGGTTTAGATGGTTGAATGATTCTCTACACTAGAGCAGCTTATTTTGTACAAACTGAAATTAGGCAAACTACACAAATACAAAAAAAACACAACACATAAAGTGTTGGTGCGATGTTTCATGAGCTGAAGTAAAAGATCCCAGAAATGTCCCACACACACAAAAAACTTATTACTATCGAATTTAGTACATCCCTGTTAATGAGCATGTCTCCTTTGCCAAGATAATCCATCCACCTGACAGATGTGGCATATCAAGAAGCTGATTAAACAGCATCATTACACAGGTTCCCCTTGTGCTGGGGGCAATACAATGCCACTAAATAAATGTGCAGTTTTGACACACAACAATGCCACAGATGTCGCAAGTTGAGGGGAAAGGGGGGATATTTAGTCAGTTGTCCAACAATGTATTCAACTGAAATATGTCTTCCACAATTAACTCAACCACTCTGAATCAGAGAGGTGTGGGTGGCTGCCATAATCGTCAACATCTTTGGCACCCAGGGAACAGTGGGTTAACTGCCTTGCTCAGGGGCAGAACGACATATTTTTACCTTGACCACTTGTGGACTAGATCCAGCAACCTTCCGGTTACTGGCCCAACGCTCTAACCACAAGTCATCCAATTGGGAGGGAGCGTGAAATTGGCATGCTGACTGCAGGAATGTCCACCAGAGATGTTGCCAGAGAATGTAATGGTAATTTCTCTACCATAAGCCACCTCCTACAATGTTTTAAGAGAATTTGGCAGTATGTCCACCTGGCCTCACAACTGCAGACCACATGTAACCACGCCAGGCCAGGACTTCCACATCCAGCTTCTTCACCTGCGGGATCGTCTGAGACCAGCCACCCGGACAACTGATTAATTTGTAGGTTTGCACAATCTATGAATTTCTGCACTAACTGCCAGAAACTGTCTCAGGGAAGCTCATCAGCATGCTCATCGTCCTCACCGGGGTCTTGACCTGACTGCAGTTCAGCACCGTAACCTACTTCAGTGGGCAAATGCTCACCTTCGATGGCCACTGGCACGATGGAATTGTGTGCTCTTCACAGATGAATCCCAGTTTCAACTGTACCGGGCAGATGGTAGACAGTGTGTATGGCGTTGTGTGGGTGAGCGGTTTGCGGTTGTCAACGTTGGGAACAGAGTGCCCCAGTGGTGGGGTTATGGTATGGGCAGTCATAAGCTATGGACAACAAACACGATTGCAATTTATCAATGTCAATTTGAATATGAAGAAATCCGGAGGCCCATTGTTATACCATTCATCTGCCGCCATCACCCCATGTTTCAACATGATACTGCACGGCAAGGATCTTTACACAATTTCTGGAAGCTGAAAATGCCCCAGTTCTTCCATGGCCTGCATACTCACTCACCAGACCTTACTCACCAGAAATGTCACCCAGCATGTTCATGTTCCCACCAATATTCAGCAACTTCGCACAGCCATTGAAGGGGAGTGGGACAACATTCCACAATCAACAGCCTGATCAACTCTAAGCACTGCATGATTATGTCTCACCGCACTGTATGAGGCAAATGATGATCACACCAGATACTGACTGCTTCTGATCCACGCCCCTACCTTTCTTTAAGGTATCCGTGACCAATGGCAGCATATCTGTATTCCCAGTCATGTGTAATCCATAGATTAGGGCCTAATGAATTTATTTAAATTGATTTCCTTATATGAACTGTAACTCAGTAAAATCTTTGAAATGGTTGCATATCGCATTCATATTTTAGTTCAGTGTATTAGAGTATTTAGCAACCAATGGCAGGGTGATTTCTGCAGTGTAACTAAGTATCAAAAGTATAAATCATTTTAAATTCCTCATATTAAGCAAACACAGCACTAACACTTATACATTTACAAATAAAGCATTTGTGTTTAGTGAGTCCACCAGATTAGAGGCAGGAGATGACCAGGGATGTTCTCTTGATAATTGTGTGAATTGGACACTTTTCTTGTCCTGCTAAAACATTCGAAATGTAACGAGTACTTTTGGGTGTCAGGGAACATGTACGGGGTAAAAAGTGCATTATTTCCTTTAGGAATGTAGTGGAGTAAAAGTAGTCAAAAATATAAATAGTGAAGTACAGATACCACAAACTACAGCAGTAGGGCCTACTTGAAAGTATATTTTCTTAAGTACTTTACATAATTTGGAAGGGTTAGCTAACACGCTAAGTAGTTGCAAAGTAGATAAAAGTAGTTCAAAAGTAGCCTAAATTATAAGTCTCCACTGTGTTTCTAGAAATGTGTGTTATACCCAGCCAAACTCCTTTCAATTTGGCATTAAGTAACCATCGGTCTCAAGTAACCATACCAAAGATAACATATCATACTTAGGGGTCTCGGATTTCCATACATAATAATACGAAATTGTGTGAGACACAGTTGTTGCAACACATACACCTCGCACGCACACAAACTTACCAAGTAGCAATATTTTGATCACGTTCACCTCAAGCTTGGCTTGTTCAAACAAATCTCGTTCTATATTAGAGCTTTGAATTTTCGCCCTTTTCTCATCCTCAGTAACGTCGGGTACGGGGTGAATGCAAATTGATCTCACGCACATCTAGGTTTGAAAAGTAAACTTTAGTCGAAGATACAGTATGTTCTATTAGAATGTCGCATAACGACTGTCCGGAGATGTTTGCTTGAAAAACAAATGAGGGGTACACGTTAACACAAACAAAAACAACATTTTGATATACCTGCAGAGGGGCTGGCAGAATATTGAAAAAGCGGAACATCTTTGCGGTAACGTTTGCTACAAACTGGGGCTGAAAATTCAACACGCGATAAAGATAAATTAGGTAAACCTCAAGAACATTGAATATGTCCAATTCATTTCTATAGATTATACTACTCACTGGTCAAATCTTGCCGCTAACTGACCTAACAGATAACACCTGTGGATTATTAGTGGAGAAGACCCGTGCTCATATCATGAAGATACCAATCACGAGCGCGAGACTGAAGCAGAATTTAATTAAAGCCTACAAATACATATTACAGTGTTCTATAACTAAGTTGATCGCTTTATTTAAACAAACACATGCATAGTGCTTTATAATACATTGCGTGCTCTTGTAAACAAACACTATATAGCCTCAACATGGTTAAAACTAGAATGTTTACATCATAGATGGTCATTCCTTGCATCCATAGCTGTCTACGAATTTGAGTGGTAACATTTCTCCAGGCCCATTCCTCAGCTTTTTACGAAAACAGGGGTGGGGATGTGTTTTGTTATTGTTTTAACTGCTGATTGCCACTGTTTATCACCACTTTTGAGTTATTCCCTTTCGGTTCCCTTATTATAGATGCTTACACTGAGTGTACAAAACATTAGGAACACCTGCTCTTTCCATGACACACACTAACCAGGTGAAAGCTATGATCCCTTATTGATGTCACTTGTTAAATCCACTTCAGTAAGTGTAGATGAAGTTGAGGAGACGGGTTAAAGAATGATTTGTAGGCCTTGAGACAATGGATGGTGTATATGTGCCGTTCAGAGGGTGAATGGGCAAGACAAAATATTTAAGTGACTTGGAACGGGGTATGGTAGTAGGTGCCAGGCACACCGGTTTGAGTGGGTCAAGAACTGCAATGCTGCTGGGTTTTTCACACTAAAGTTTTCCGTGTGCATCAAGAATGGTCCACCACCCAAAGGACATCCAGCCAACTTGACACAACTGTGGGAAGCATTGGAGTCAACATGGGCCAGCATCCCTGTGGAACACGTTCAACACCTAGAGTCCATTCCCTGATGAATTGAGGCTGTTCTGAGGGCAAAAGGGGTTGCAACAAGATATTAGGAGGGTAATGTTTTGTACACTCAGTGTATAGTCAGTGTCATGACACATTATAAAGGATATTATAATATAAAGCATTGTACAAATGTTGACCTACTTCATAGAAAGTGTTCATTCTCCACTGTATATTCAACATATCACTTTGCTGTATGAGGAATGAGGATATACTGCACACTAATTGGGCTCTGGCTAATAAAAAATGGTCAAAGTAATGAACTGACATTTCCTGACTTTGTAGTGTTGATTGATAGATGCAATTTGACCCTAATTTAGGCTGATCAAAGGTTCACTTATCTGTCCAACACATGACCTCATACTCTTTAATGAATGATGATGATTACCTTTATAATGCCTTTGCCTATAAAGATCGCTTTACTCAAACTATCTTCAAGTATTTTGCTAATTAGTCCACTGTAGATATGGTGCAAGACCCTAAGTTGTCAAGATAGAGCACCTTTAGTAAAATGCTAAAAGTGTGATGATGCAAATCACACCATCATCACACTTTTATTTTTATCTAAAGTTCTCTATCTTGAAAACGTATGGCTCTATTCAATCTGTATTGCAGAAGCGTTACAGATTGCCGGATCGAAATTCACAGGTCATTTCCGATTGAGCCAACATATGCAGCTTTTACCGTGAATGCAGTCTCTGCTAACGGGTGAACTTTGCCTTTAAATTGCAACGACGCTGTAACACTGAATTTCAGTGATACTGATTGAATAGAGACCTTAACTGCTGATATGCATGGTCTAATTAACAAAATACAACAAAAAAAAATGGATAAATTGATCCTTTAAGAACAACTAGGCAGCGAAAATGATTGCCCTAACACACCTTCTATTAGTCAAATGGTTTTTAAAATAAGGAGACAAGGTCAAGATGACCAACACAGTTTGTTAGATGGAGTTGTTATTATTGACAATGATAATATACTGTACCAAATTCCACAGCGTTTGTCATTTAGGAGATCAGAGTTGTCAATAACATACATAGGAGATCACTGTAGCCTATACAGTACATTGAATACATTCCAACTTTATAGACAGACAATATTTTATATGCTTTTAAAACATATGAAACCAACCAGAGTTTATGTCGAGGTGGTCTGACTGAAAAATATACATTTATGAAAAATATAGTATTTCATCCGATTAACGTTTTGAAATGGTGATTTCTTCTCCAGAGGTTTGATTAAGACTTTTGATCGTATGACAGTAAAAGGTCATTAGTTTATCTAAGTTAACAGCACCGTACATATTTCATAATCTCCTATCGTTTAAAATAATTTGCCATTAAAAGCATCTGGTTAAAACTCAGTTCAGTGCTCTACCAGAATGTACAAGGATAAGTCGTGTCTTTTACAGAGGAAGAGGGACCTGCTGTGGTTAAAACAAGAACTGCGCTCAAAGGTTGGACAATGGGTCCTGGAATAATAGTTTGCATTTGTTGTAGTGGAGAACCATTCTATCTATATTATAGATTCATTCTATAACATAGAACAGTTCCAAGGCTTTCCAGTCAGTACGTTCTGGTAATATTATCTACATGAGGTCCCATAGGTTGGCCCATCTACACAAAAGGTGCTATATAGAACCGAAAAGGGTTCTTCAGCTGTCCCCATAGGATAACCCTTTGAAGTACCCTTTTTGGTTCCAGGTAGAAACTTTTTGGGTTGCCAAAACGGTTCTACCTGGATTCAAAATGGAACCAAAAAGGGTTCTACTTGGAACCCAAAAGGGTTCTCCTATGGGCACAGCCAAATAAGCCTTTTGGAACCCTTTTTTCTAAGAGTGTAATATTCAATTCCGTTTCTCTTCTAGAAACTGATTAAAACTGTCCGAAAGCTGAGGGTAGTCTCTGATAGAAAGCTTGAATCATTAATGACCTCAGCTTTTCCCAAGGTAAAATCGACCAATAGGCTCTCACAGAGATGGTACATTTTCAAACCCACCCCTGAACACCTCTAGTGGTTTCAACATCTTCCAGAGAGTTCTTCTGGTTAATATTAATGTATAATACATACATACAGTACATATATACAGAGATAGATAAGATAGGACTGTAAGTTGTGAGGGGATCAGCCTATTGCCACGATGACAGCAGCAACAGTCCCTTGGAGAATGACAACGGCTGCATCTGAAATGAAGCCCTATTCCCTATTTAATGCATTACTGTTGACCATCAGGTCCATGTTAAACACTATTTAGGAAAAACGGTGCCATTTTGGATGCATCCAATGTGTTGGTTGTTCAACAATCGCTGTGCGAGGAGCAGCAGAGGTGGTTTGATGGATCTCCAAAGCAACAAGCCCAAGCCTCGCCTGACAGACTTCAACCTAACCACACTATTTCTCACAGAAATGAATCATTCATAATTCTCCTGTTTAAATAAAGCTCAATCAATCCCAAGAAAAATAACTTACGTTATGATAATTATTTAGAAAACAAATATTAGTCTGGCGTTAACTTGCACAGACAGATTTATTTAGAGACACACCTGTCTGGTTCCACAAGACTAGGCTGGGACTTCTGGTTCCCTGTCTGGCTGGCTATAACCCAGTGACTTCTGGTTCCCTGACTGGTTATAACTCAGTGACTATGTTGGGCCTTCTGGTTCTCTGACTGGTTATAACTCAGTGACTATGTTGGGCCTTCTGGTTCCCTGTCTGGTTCTAACTCAGTGAGGAAGGGAGACAGTGAGAGGTCTATACTGTTAAGGTGGTTTGTCAAACCATAAGAAATAAAGAACATGTAAATGCATACAGCCTGTATTAAGATATTAAGACAAAGAAACAGCCTCACCTAACATGTTACCATGTGGAACCTACAACAGAACTCCCATTGTAAGAATACTGCATGTTGAAAACAAAGGCTCGCTGTCTGGCTGTCGGTAAGGAGACTGTGTGACCTGGAGGGTGTTGGTTGGGAGTTGGAACCCAGATGAGGTGGATTGACTGCGCTGCATTGGTGGTGGGGGTTAGATGTATTAGGTTTAGTCCGTCTCAGATTGACCCTAAGGGTGGTCAATGGTTCCTCGTGGTGGGAGTGCTCCTTCGGGCCTGTCGTCCTAGAGCACAGCCTGGGCCCTCTCCTTGCCCTTCTCCTCCTCTCTTCTCTTCATGGCCTGGATCAGAGCCATCTCTTTGGCCTCTTTCTTCTGGTTCCTGGCCTCGAACAGCAGCCTACATCGCAGGGGACACAGAGGGGAGGTTTCAATAGTGTGCAGAGGGCTATTGGTTAAAACCATCATGGTAACGCATGGAATATTTACCCTTCTGTGATTTAGAGTATAGTATCATTGGAATGTCTTGGTAGCGCATGATGCTTGCAACGCTAGGATAGTAGGTTCGATTCCCGGGACTACCTGTACGTAAAATGTATGCGTGCATGACTGTAAGTCGCTTTGGATAAAACAATCTGCTAAATGGCAGAGAGTGTTATTATATCATTTTATAGTGGGAGCTGAAAACGCATACCCATAATGCTGTGCAGGTTCAGACAAACGGTTCAAACACTTACAAAGTAGAGAACGGTTACTGGGAGTAATATAGTGTGTGACTTTCTTTACTTTTCCCCAATATTATCATGATGACGTGACCTTAGCATCATTGAAACTACAGAGATATTATCATGATGACGTGACCTTAGCATCATTGAAACTACAGAGATATTATCATGATGACGTGACCTTAGCATCATTGAAACTACAGAGATATTATCATGATGACGTGACCTTAGCATCATTGAAACTACAGAGATATTATCATGATGACGTGACCTTAGCATCATTGAAACTACAGAGATATTATCATGATGACGTGACCTTACAACTACAGAGATATTATCATGATGACGTGACCTTGGCATCATTGAAACTACAGAGATATTATCATAATGACGTGACCTTACAACTACAGAGATATTATCATGATGACGTGACCTTGGCATCATTTAAACTACAGAGATATTATCATGATGACGTGACCTTACAACTACAGAGATATTATCATGATGATGTGACCTTACAACTACAGAGATATTATCATGATGACGTGACCTTACAACTACAGAGATATTATCATGATGACGTGACCTTACAACTACAGAGATATTATCATGATGACGTGACCTTAGCATCATTGAAACTACAGAGATATTATCATGATGACGTGACCTTAGCATCATTTAAACTAGAGATATTATCATGATGATGTGACATACCAGGTTATCTCACTTCTTCCTGCCCTCACCTGTTTTTGATGATCCTCTGAACAATACTATCAGTGGTGAGGCTGTTCATACTGTCCACAGTGTGCAGTATTCCTTTCTTCCTGGGCTCCTGCATTCAGAGAAACACAGTCCCCACTTAAACATTCACTTAGACATTGCACGCTTAGGATAAAAGTTTGCAAAAAACGGAATATGTTATTGTATACAATACTGTATATTATATTAGTCTTCCAAATACATTGTAACCACTTAATAACCAAGTAACAAAGGCTTTTTAAATGAAGAAGTTCATCCCTACATTTTTCTGTGCGATTGCCTTGATGGGAAAAGTACTGTAAGCCCCATGATAAATTGTTCAACATTTCTCGTTTACTAAAGTGGTGGCTATTATCCCCTTTGGTTTTCTGCAAGTCATACACTACCCTTTCAAAGAGCATCTTATACGGTGGCAGGAAGTCTAGCGGTGAAGTGTATGGGCCAGTAATCGAAAGGTTGCTGGTTCAAATCTCTGAGCTGACTAGGTGAAAAATCTGTTGATGTGCCTTTGAGCAAGTCACTTCACCCTAATTGCTCTGGATAAGAGTGTCTGCTAAATTACAGTGGGGCAAAAAAAGTATTTAGTCAGCCACCGATTGTGCAAGTTCTCCCACTTAAAAAGATGAGAGAGGCCTGTAATTTTCATCATAGGTACACTTCAACTATGACAGACAAAATGAGGGAAAAAAGAGTTTTTATGAATTTATTTGCAAATTATGGTGGAAAATAAGTATTTGGTCACCTACTAACAAGCAAGATTTCTGGCTCTCACAGACCTGTAACTTCTTCTTTAAGAGGCTCCTCTGTCCTCCACTCGTTACCTGTATTAATGGCACCTGTTTGAACTTGTTATCAGTATAAAATACACCTGTCCACAACCTCAAACAGTCACACTCCAAACTCCACTATGGCCAAGACCAAAGAGCTGTCAAAGGACACCAGACACAAAATTGTAGACCTGCACCAGGCTGGGAAGACTGAATCTGCAATAGGTAAGCAGCTTGGTTTGAAGAAATCAACTGTGGGAGCAATTATTAGGAAATGGAAGACATACAAGACCACTGATAATCTCCCTCGATCTGGGGCTCCACGCAAGATCGCACCCCGCGGGGTCAAAATGATCACAAGAACGGTGAGCAAAAATCCCAGAACCACACGGGGGGACCTAGTGAATGACCTGCAGAGAGCTGGGACCAAAGTAACAAAGCCAACCATCAGTAACACACTACATGTCCAGGCCCGTTTGCTAGAGAGCATTTGGGTGATCCAGAAGAAGATTGGGAGAATGTCATATGGTCAGATGAAACCAAAATATAACTTTTTGGTAAAAACTCAACTTGTGTTTGGAGGACAAAGAATGCTGAGTTGCATCCAAAGAACACCATACCTACTGTGAAGCATGGGGGTGGAAACATCATGCTTTGGGGCTGTTTTTCTGCAAAGGGACCAGGACGACTGATCCGTGTAAAGGAAAGAATGAATGGGGCCATGTATCGTGAGATTTCGAGTGAAAACCTCCTTCCATCAGCAAGGGCATTGAAGATAAAACGTGGCTGGGTCTTTCAGCATGACAATGATCTCAAACACACTGCCCGGGCAACGAAGGAGTGGCTTCGTAAGAAGCATTTCAAGGTCCTGGAGTGGCCTAGCCAGTCTCCAGATCTCAACCCCATAGAAAATCTTTGGAGGGAGTTGAAAGTCTGTGTTGCCCAGCAACAGTCCCAAAACATCACTGCTCTAGAGAAGATCTGCATGGAAGAATGGGCCAAAATACCATCAACAGTGTGTGAAAACCTTGTGAAGACTTACAGAAAACGTTTGACCTCTGTCATTGCCAACAAAGGGTATATAACAAAGTATTGAGATAAATGTTTGTTATTGACCAAATACTTATTTTCCACCATAATTTGCAAATAAATTCATTAGAAATCCTACAATGTGATTTTCTGTATATTTTTTCTCATTTTGTCTGTCATAGTTGAAGTGTACCTATGATGACAATTACAGGCCTCATCTTTTTAAGTGGGAGAACTTGCACAATTGGTGGCTGACTAAATACTTTCCCCCCCACTGTACGTGAAAGTAAAACATACCAAGTCCCCATGGCCTTGTAGTTTTCTGCCAGTCATAGACTACCCTTTCAAAGAGCACCTTATACCAAGTTCCCATGGCTTTATAGTTTGTATCAATTGGAGTGCACCAGCACATTGTTTTTTAGTAGTAGTGTGTCAGAAAAAGGCACAGGGTACTCACAGCATAGGGGTCCGACCCGTCTTTGTCAGGATGCACCTCTGTCTTCCCATGACACACAAGGTCCACCTGCAGAAGTAGACCATGCATGATGAGACCCAACACTAACCCACTGTAGATACCATGCATGATGAGACCCAACACTAACCCACTGTAGATACCATGCATGATGAGACCCAACACTAACCCACTGTAGATACCATGCACGATGAGACCCAACACTAACCCACTGTAGATACCATGCATGATGAGACCCAACACTAACCCACTGTAGATACCATGCAGGGTGAGACCCAACACTAACCCACTGTAGATACCATGCATGATGAGACCCAACACTAACCCACTGTAGATACCATGCATGATGAGACCCAACACTAACCCACTGTAGATACCATGCAGGATGAGACCCAACACTAACCCACTGTAGATACCATGCATGATGAGACCCAACACTAACCCACTGTAGATACCATGCAGGATGAGACCCAACACTAACCCACTGTAGATACCATGCATGATGAGACCCAACACTAACCCACTGTAGATACCATGCATGATGAGACCCAACACTAACCCACTGTAGATACCATGCATGATGAGACCCAACACTAACCCACTGTAGATACCATGCAGGATGAGACCCAACACTAACCCACTGTAGATACCATGCATGATGAGACCCAACACTAACCCACTGTAGATACCATGCAGGGTGAGACCCAACACTAACCCACTGTAGATACCATGCAGGATGAGACCCAACACTAACCCACTGTAGATACCATGCAGGATGAGACCCAACACTAACCCACTGTAGATACCATGCATGATGAGACCCAACACTAACCCACTGTAGATACCATGCACTGATGAGACCCAACACTAACCCACTGTAGATACTATGCATGATGAGACCCAACACTAACCCACTGTAGATACTATGCATGATGAGACCCAACACTAACCCACTGTAGATACCATGCATGATGAGACCCAACACTAACCCACTGTAGATACCATGCAGGATGAGACCCAACACTAACCCACTGTAGATACTATGCATGATGAGACCCAACACTAACCCACTGTAGATACCATGCAGGATGAGACCCAACACTAACCCACTGTAAATACCATGCAGGAGGAGACCCAACACTAACCCACTGTAGATACCATGCAGGATGAGACCCAACACTAACCCACTATAGATACTATGCAGGGTGAGACCCAACACTAACCCACTGTAGATGCCATGCATGATGAGACCCAACACTAACCCACTGTAGATACCATGCATGATGAGACTCAACACTAACCCACTGTAGATACCATGCATGATGAGACCCAACACTAACCCACTGTAGATACCATGCATGATGAGACCCAACACTAACCCACTGTAGATACCATGCATGATGAGACCCAACACTAACCCACTGTAGATACCATGCATGATGAGACCCAACACTAACCCACTGTAGATACCATGCATGATGAGACCCAACACTAACCCACTGTAGATACCATGCAGGGTGAGACCCAACACTAACCCACTGTAGATACCATGCAGGGTGAGACCCAATACTAACCCACTGTAGATACCATGCATGATGAGACCCAACACTAACCCATTGTAGATACCATGCATGATGGGACCCAACACTAACCCACTGTAGATACTATGCAGAGTGAGACCCAATACTAACCCACTGTAAATACCATGCAGGGTGAGACCCAATACTAACCCACTGTAGATACTATGCAGAGTGAGACCCAACACTAACCCACTGTAGATACCACGTAGGGTGCTGTAAATACCATGCATGATGGGACCCAACACTAACCCACTATAGATACTATGCAGGAGGAGACCCAACACTAACCCACTGTAAATACCATGCAGGAGGAGACCCAACACTAACCCACTGTAGATACTATGCATGATGAGACCCAACACTAACCCACTGTAGATACCATGCAGGATGAGACCCAACACTAACCCACTGTAAATACCATGCAGGAGGAGACCCAACACTAACCCACTGTAGATACTATGCATGATGAGACCCAACACTAACCCACTGTAGATACCATGCATGATGAGACCCAACACTAACCCACTGTAAATACCATGCATGATGGGACCCAACACTAACCCACTGTAGATACCATGCAGGGTGAGACCCAATACTAACCCACTGTAGATACTATGCAGAGTGAGACCCAATACTAACCCACTGTAAATACCATGCAGGGTGAGACCCAACACTAACCCACTGTAGATACCATGCAGGGTGAGACCCAATACTAACCCACTGTAGATACTATGCAGAGTGAGACCCAACACTAACCCACTGTAGATACCATGCAGGGTGACCCAACACTAACCCACTGTAAATACCATGCAGGGTGAGACCCAACACTAACCCACTGTAAATACCATGCAGGGTGAGACCCAACACTAACCCACTGTAGATACCATGCAAGGTGAGACCCAATACTAACCCACTGTAGATACCATTCAGGGTGACCCAACACTACCCCACTATGTAGATACCACGCAGGATGAGACCCAACACTAACCCACTGTAGATATCATGCGGGTGAGACCCAACACTAACCCACTGTAGATATCATGCGGGTGAGACCCAACACTAACCCACTGTAGCCAGCAGCATACCACCCTGCATACCACTGCTGGCTTGCTTCTGAAGCTAAGCAGGGTTGGTCCTGGTCAGTTCCTGGATGGGAGACCAGATGCTGCTGGAAGTGGTGTTGGAGGGCCCGTAGGAGGCACTCTTTCCTCTGGTCTAAAGAAAAATATCTCAATGCCCCAGGGTAGTGATTGGGGACACTGTCCTGTGTAGGGTGCCGTCTTTCGGATGGGACGTTAAACGGGTGTCCTGACTCTCTGAGGTCATTAAAGATCTCATGGCACTTATCGTAAGAGTAGGGGTGTTAACCCCGGTGTCCTGGCTAAATTCCCAATCTGGCCCTCAAACCATCACGGTCACCTAATAAACCCCAGTTTACAATTGGCTCATTAATCCCCCTCCTCTCCCCTATAACTATTCCCCAGGTCATTGCTGCAAATGAGAACGTGTTCTCAGTCAACTTACCTGGTAAAATAACAAATAAATACCATGCAGGATGAGACCCAAAACTAACCCACTGTAGATAGTAGATACCATGCAGGGTGAGACCCAACACCAACCCACTGTAGACACCATGCAGGATGAGACCCAAAACTAACCCACTGTAGATAGTAGAGACCATGCAGATTGAGACCCAACACCAACCCACTGTAGATGCCATGGAGGATGAGACCCAACACTAACCCACTGTAGATGCCATGGAGGGTGAGACCCAACACTAACCCACTGTAGATACCATGCAGGATGAGACCCAACACTAACCCACTGTAGATACCATGCATGATGCGACCCAACACTAACCCACTGTAGATACCATGCAGGATGAGACCCAACACTAACCCACTGTAGATACCATGCAGGATGAGACCCAACACTAACCCACTGTAGATACCATGCAGGGTGAGACCCAACACTAACCCACTGTAGATACCATGCAGGATGAGACCCAACACTAACCCACTGTAGATACCATGCAGGGTGAGACCCAACACTAACCCACTGTAGATAGTAGATACCATGCAGGATGAGACCCAACACTAACCCACTGTAGACCCAACACTAACCCACTGTAGATACCATGCAGGGTGAGACCCAACACTAACCCACTGTAGATAGTAGATACCATGCAGGATGAGACCCAACACTAACCCACTGTAGATACCATGCAGGGTGAGACCCAACACTAACCCACTGTAGATACCATGCAGGATGAGACCCAACACTAACCCACTGTAGACACCATGCAGGGTGAGACCCAAAACTAACCCACTGTAAATACCATGCAGGATGAGACCCAAAACTAACCCACTGTAGATACCATGCAGGATGAGACCCAACACTAACCCACTGTAGATACCATGCAGGATGAGACCCAACACTAACCCACTGTAGATACCATGCAGGAGGAGACCCAACACTAACCCACTGTAGATACCATGCAGGATGAGACCAACACTAACCCACTGTAGATACCATGCAGGATGAGACCCAACACTAACCCACTGTAGATACCATGCAGGATGAGACCCAACACTAACCCACTGTAGATACCATGCAGGATGAGACCCAACACTAACCCACTGTAGATACCATGCAGGATGAGACCCAACACTAACCCACTGTAGATACCATGCAGGGTGAGACCCAACACTAACCCACTGTAGATACCATGCAGGGTGAGACCCAACACTAACCCACTGTAGATACCATGCAGGATGAGACCCAACACTAACCCACTGTAGATACCATGCAGGATGAGACCCAACACTAACCCACTGTAGATACCATGCAGGATGAGACCCAACACTAACCCACTGTAGATACCATGCATGATGAGACCCAACACTAACCCACTGTAGACACCATGCAGGATGAGACCCAAAACTAACCCACTGTAGATACCATGCAGGGTGAGACCCAACACTAACCCACTGTAGATACCATGCAGGGTGAGACCCAACACTAACCCACTGTAGACACCATGCAGGGTGAGACCCAAAACTAACCCACTGTAAATACCATGCAGGGTGAGACCCAACACTAACCCACTGTAGATAGTAGATGAGACCCAACACCATGTAGATACCATGCAGGATGAGACCCAACACTAACCCACTGTAGATACCATGCAGGGTGAGACCCAACACTAACCCACTGTAGATACCATGCAGGGTGAGACCCAACACTAACCCACTGTAGATACCATGCAGGGTGAGACCCAACACTAACCCACTGTAGATACCATGCAGGGTGAGACCCAACACTAACCCACTGTAGATACCATGCAGGGTGAGACCCAAAACTAACCCACTGTAAATACCATGCAGGGTGAGACCCAACACTAACCCACTGTAGATAGTAGATACCATGCAGGATGAGACCCAACACTAACCCACTGTAGATACCATGCAGGATGAGACCCAACACTAACCCACTGTAGATAGTAGATACCATGCAGGGTGAGACCCAACACTAACCCACTGTAGATACCATGCAGGATGAGACCCAACACTAACCCACTGTAGATAGTAGATACCATGCAGGGTGAGACCCAACACTGTAGATAACCCACTGTGAGATAACCCATGATACCATGCAGGGTGAGACCCAACACTAACCCACTGTAGATACCATGCAGGATGAGACCCAACACTAACCCACTGTAGATACCATGCAGGATGAGACCCAACACTAACCCACTGTAGATACCATGAAGGGTGAGACCCAACACTAACCCACTGTAGATACCATGCAGGATGAGACCCAACACTAACCCACTGTAGATACCATGCAGGATGAGACCCAACACTAACCCACTGTAGATACCATGCAGGATGAGACCCAACACTAACCCACTGTAGATACCATGCAGGGTGAGACCCAACACTAACCCACTGTAGATACCATGCAGGATGAGACCCAACACTAACCCACTGTAGATACCATGCAGGATGAGACCCAACACTAACCCACTGTAGATACCATGCAGGATGAGACCCAACACTAACCCACTGTAGATACCATGCAGGATGAGACCCAGGATGAGACCCAACACTAACCCACTGTAGATACCATGCAGGATGAGACCCAACACTAACCCACTGTAGATACCATGCAGGATGAGACCCAACACTAACCCACTGTAGATACCATGCAGGGTGAGACCCAACACTAACCCACTGTAGATACCATGCAGGATGAGACCCAACACTAACCCACTGTAGATACCATGCAGGATGAGACCCAACACTAACCCACTGTAGATACCCATGGATGAGACCCAACACTAACCCACTGTAGATACCATGCAGGATGAGACCCAACACTAACCCTGTAGATACATGTAGATACCATGATACCATGGGATGAGACCCAACACTAACCCACTGTAGATACCATGCATGATGAGACCCAACACTAACCCACTGTAGATACCATGCAGGATGAGACCCAACACTAACCCACTGTAGATAACCCCATGCATGAAGGTGAGACCCAACACTAACCCACTGTAGATACCATGCATGATGAGACCCAACACTAACCCACTGTAGATACCATGCAGGATGAGACCCAAAACTAACCCACTGTAGATACCATGCATGATGAGACCCAAAACTAACCCACTGTAGATACCATGAAGAGTGAGACCCAACACTAACCCACTGTAGATACCATGCAGGATGAGACCCAAAACTAACCCACTGTAGATACCATGCATGATGAGACCCAACACTAACCCACTGTAGATACCATGCATGATGAGACCCAACACTAACCCACTGTAGATACCATGCAGGATGAGACCCAAAACTAACCCACTGTAGATACCATGCAGGATGAGACCCAACACTAACCCACTGTAGATACCATGCAGGATGAGACCCAACACTAACCCACTGTAGATACCATGCAGGATGAGACCCAACACTAACCCACTGTAGATACCATGCAGGATGAGACCCAACACTAACCCACTGTAGATACCATGCAGGATGAGACCCAACACTAACCCACTGTAGATACCATGCAGGATGAGACCCAAAACTAACCCACTGTAGATACCATGAAGGGTGAGACCCAACACTAACCCACTGTAGATACCATGCAGGATGAGACCCAACACTAACCCACTGTAGATACCATGCAGGATGAGACCCAACACTAACCCACTGTAGATACCATGCAGGATGAGACCCAACACTAACCCACTGTAGATACCATGCATGATGAGACCCAAAACTAACCCACTGTAGATACCATGCAGGATGAGACCCAACACTAACCCACTGTAGATACCATGCAGGATGAGACCCAACACTAACCCACTGTAGATACCATGCAGGATGAGACCCAACACTAACCCACTGTAGATACCATGCAGGATGAGACCCAAAACTAACCTTGGGAGTTTCCACAAATGTTAGCCTGTTCAAATGGCTCTGCAGAACAAGTGTAGTGTCTTGAGCCCTTACCTTGAAGTGGTCTAGTAACTCTCTCGTGACTGCATAAGGCGCACCAATCACCACCTCAGAGACATACTGCAGACAGAAACAGAACAGAAGCACATTAGATTAATATACTCATCACTGCTCATTATTTTACTTGACCTTTATTTTAACAGTCCCATTGAGACCAAGGTCTCTTTCACAAGGGAGCCCTGCATGCACACAATTTACAAAAGAACTCTTAGAAAAGAGATGTACAGTATCTCTTATGGAAGAGAAGGAGAGAGAACTTACCCGACAGGCCAGCACACTGAGTGTTCTCTCATGGACGTTCATAATGGGGTAATTCTTCCCTTTGTAGCGATTCACCTCCTGAAAAAGTAAGAACAAGATGATGCAAATGTCCACTATCAGTGTCAGGATGTAATTTGACAGTGGGTTGGTTATAGGCATTGTGGGTTTTAAAATGCCATTTCTGATTGAGTTGAAATATGCAGCGTTTACCGTGAATGGGATCACCGAGAACATTGAGGGAACATTGCCTTTGAAAGCCACATCAGGTGGTAAATTGGTCAATAGACCAATAACAAAGAGTTCCAAACCTCTCTGTCAATAACAGCTACTTTTACATGTTCCTCTCCCCACTGAGACCACTCCTAGACAGTCCTTGCAAAATTCTTGCTTGAGAAATAGTTTTTTGCTAAAAAGCCATTTTTGTCAATTTTAATGCACAATTATTACAGTAATTGTTACCCAGAATTGATACTTATTGATATATAAATGGCTGTATTAGACCTACAAATCCCAGCCTAAATTATCTAGTTTACAGCTCAACTGAGGAGACAATAGACCAGATTGTGTCAAAGTGTAACCCCACTATAACATATGGCTTGTCAGACTCACCTGGTCAAAGTGTAACCCCACTATAACATATGGTTTGTCAGACTCACCTGGTCAAAGTGTAACCCCACTATAACATATGGCTTGTCAGACTCACCTGGTCAAAGTGTAACCCCACTATAACATATGGCTTGTCAGACTCACCTGGTCAAAGTGTAACCCCACTATAACATATGGCTTGTCAGACTCACCTGGTCAAAGTGTAACCCCTATAACTATAACATATGGCTTGTCAGACTCACCTGGTCAAAGTGTAACCCCACTATAACATATGGCTTGTCAGACTCACCTGGTCAAAGTGTAACCCCACTATAACATATGGCTTGTCAGACTCACCTGGTCAAAGTGTAACCCCACTATAACATATGGCTTGTCAGACTCACCTGGTCAAAGTGTAACCCCACTATAACATATGGCTTGTCAGACTCACCTGGTCAAAGTGTAACCCCACTATAACATATGGCTTGTCAGACTCACCTGGTCAAAGTGTAACCCCACTATAACATATGGCTTGTCAGACTCACCTGGTCAAAGTGTAACCCCACTATAACATATGGCTTGTCAGACTCACCTGGTCAAAGTGTAACCCCACTATAACATATGGCTTGTCAGACTCACCTGGTCAAAGTGTAACCCCACTATAACATATGGCTTGTCAGACTCACCTGGTCAAAGTGTAACCCCACTATAACATATGGCTTGTCAGACTCACCTGGTCAAAGTGTAACCCCACTATAACATATGGCTTGTCAGACTCACCTGGTCAAAGTGTAACCCCACTATAACATATGGCTTGTCAGACTCACCTGGTTAATGTGTAACCCCACTATAACATATGACTTGTCAGACTCACCTGGTCAAAGTGTAACCCCACTATAACATATGGCTTGTCAGACTCACCTGGTCAAAGTGTAACCCCACTATAACATATGGCTTGTCAGACTCACCTGGTCAAAGTGTAACCCCACTATAACATATGGCTTGTCAGACTCATCTGGTCAAAGTGTAACCCCACTATAACATATGGCTTGTCAGACTCACCTGGTCAAAGTGTAACCCCACTATAACATATGGCTTGTCAGACTCATCTGGTCAAAGTGTAACCCCACTATAACATATGGCTTGTCAGACTCATCTGGTCAAAGTGTAACCCCACTATAACATATGGCTTGTCAGACTCACCTCGTCAAAGTGTAATCCCACTATAACATATGGCTTGTCAGACTCACCTGGTCAAAGTGTAACCCCACTATAACATATGACTTGTCAGACTCACCTGGTCAAAGTGTAATCCCACTATAACATATGGCTTGTCAGACTCACCTGGTCAAAGTGTAACCCCACTATAACATATGGCTTGTCAGACTCATCTGGTCAAAGTGTAACCCCACTATAACATATGGCTTGTCAGACTCACCTGGTCAAAGTGTAACCCCACTATAACATATGGCTTGTCAGACTCATCTGGTCAAAGTGTAACCCCACTATAACATATGGCTTGTCAGACTCACCTGGTCAAAGTGTAACCCCACTATAACATATGACTTGTCAGACTCACCTGGTCAAAGTGTAACCCCACTATAACATATGGCTTGTCAGACTCACCTGGTCAAAGTGTAACCCCACTATAACATATGGCTTGTCAGACTCACCTGGTCAAAGTGTAACCCCACTATAACATATGGCTTGTCAGACTCACCTGGTCAAAGTGTAACCCCACTATAACATATGACTTGTCAGACTCACCTCGTCAAAGTGTAACCCCACTATAACATATGGCTTGTCATACTCATCTGGTCAAAGTGTAACCCCACTATAACATATGGCTTGTCAGACTCACCTGGTCAAAGTGTAACCCCACTATAACATATGGCTTGTCAGACTCACCTGGTCAAAGTGTAACCCCACTATAACATATGACTTGTCAGACTCACCTCGTCAAAGTGTAACCCCACTATAACATATGGCTTGTCAGACTCACCTGGTCAAAGTGTAACCCACTATAACATATGGCTTGTCAGACTCACCTGGTCAAAGTGTAACCCCACTATAACATATGGCTTGTCAGACTCACCTGGTCAAAGTGTAACCCCACTATAACATATGGCTTGTCAGACTCACCTGGTCAAAGTGTAACCCCACTATAACATATGGCTTGTCAGACTCACCTGGTCAAAGTGTAACCCCACTATAACATATGGCTTGTCAGACTCACCTGGTCAAAGTGTAACCCCACTATAACATATGGCTTGTCAGACTCACCTGGTCAAAGTGTAACCCCACTATAACATATGGCTTGTCTGAAAGCCTGGAAACCGCCTCCAGGAAGTCCACATGGCCAATATCTGAGAAGACATTGGTCAAGGCCGACAACAACAACTATAGTATCTACAAACTAGGCCTCTGAGTCCAGTCTATAATCTAAAACCTCTCCACACACTGCAGATGACTGGGCCCAGGTGTTTTGGCTGACCACAGGACTAGCCAGTTATAGAAATATAGAACATCTACGTCACATAAGTGTAGTGCAGCTAGGTAGTGTAACAGTATAGCTTCCGTCCCTCTCCTCACCCCTACCTGGGCTTGAACCAGGGACCCTCTGCACACATCAACAACTGCCTCTCACAAAGCATCGTTACCCATCGCTCCACAAAAGCTGCGGCCCTTGCAAAGCAAGGGGAACAACTACTTCAAGGTCTCAGAGCGAGTGACGTCAACGATTGAAACGCTATTAGAGCGCACCCCGCTAACTAGCTAGCCATTTCACATCGGTTACACTAGCATGAGGGGTGTTTGTCTTTCTATGGGCCAGTTTTTCTTGGTCAGGTCACATGGTCAGAAAATAACAACTCTTTGCTCTAACATGGTAGGTATGAGTGTATAGAGTCACTTGACATTGATGTATCCTACCATCAGGGCCTTCAAAGCTGTCAAAGAAGGCCTTAGTCACAAGTCAAACCGTTCTTATGTGCATGTAACTGCCAAAATAAAGGAAACACTTGACTAAATGAGGGATACAAAGTATATTGAAAGCAAGTGCTTCCTCAAAGGTTTGGTTCCTGAGTTCATTCAGCAATTAACATCCCATCATGCCTAGGGTGATGAAAAAAATGCTGGGTAAGCCATTATTTTTGGCTACCATGGCAATGCCACCATAGGATGACAATGTCCCCATCTACAGGGCACAAGTGGTCGCTGAATGAGCAGGGAAACAATGTAAACCATATGCCATGGCTGTCTCAGTCACCAGATCTCAACCCAATTGAACACTTATGGGACATTCTGGAGCGACGTCTGAGACAGCGTTTTCCACCACTATCAACAAAACACCAAATGATGGATTTTTGGTGGAAAAATTGTGTCTCATCCCTCAAATAGAGTTCCAGACACTTGTAGAATGTATGCCAAGGGGGAATGAAGCTGTTCTCGTGGTGGCCCAACACCCTATTAAGACACTTTATGTTAGTGTTTCCTTTATTTTGGCAGTTACCTGTATCAACACACTTCATATTATAGACATGGTCAGGAAAATCTCCTGGCACCAGCCATGGCAAATATGAGGAGGCTGGTGGAGGGAGACTTCACCATGCAGGATTCCAGCCATTGTATTGGCTGGAATGCAACGAATGGAATGGTATCAAACACATGCAATTGAAAGTAGTGCGTTCATGGAGCCACCAGACAGAGGATACGGAAGAGGTCGAAGGCTCCAGCCACATAGATGATGGTGTCCCCAGGCTGAGGCTCCTGTCCTGAGGCAAACTGGATAATCTTCTGGGACGTCTGGAGGAACTGGGACACCCCCGTCCACGGACTGTGGCCCTTAGGACCCTGCAACACCCATAATGCACAAAGTATAAATACAGTGTAGCACTTGACAAACCACGATTAAATGTTCATTCCAAGCCAGCAAAGGAATGATATCATTACACTGAGTAATAGATGATGCTGTATGATATTCCTTACAGAGGCTATACAGGTGGAACCTCTGAGGGAGTTATTGTGCCAAAAGATTTAAAGTCCCCTAAATGGAATGAAGTATTGTCCATAAATCCTATAGCATTTGGTATTCAAAGTTCGTATTCAATATTCACAATGGTCTTTTCTCATAGGAGAAAATGATCACACTGCGCCACCCAGTGGCCAAATGAGTAAAACACCATCTGAGATCCCTCTTCTTGAACATCCAGTAGCCAGTCAGTCAGCACTGTGAGGTATATCTCAATGTCCGTCAGAGCCCCCAACACATTTATTCAACACTGGCCAAATATATTTTTTCTCTCTCTTTCAACGTTTGAAAAAGAGAACATTTGTTACGTAACGGTGATCATTCCGTTCTCTTTCCCCCATTTGGGATCTAAACGTTGTTCAATTGTAGATCCTCTGGTCAGTTTCTGCATTCAGAGGGAACAGAGGTAGTATTCATTACCACCTGGCCAGGCCCACAGTTTTGATTATCAACTGGGCACCACAATAACACCCTTTGTTTCAGAGAGAGAGTTGGTGAGAGTTGGGGGGTACTAAAGCTGTAGCAGAGAAAGTCTACCCAGGATTTGGACACAAATAGTAGACCATGACAAAGCAGTTGCTACGGTCAAGTGCACTCTTTTTTTAAAGGGCACTTCTTTATTTAAATGATCAAAAACAGACGGCTGTGCATTTCACAGAGTGAGCCTTTGTGGGATTTAAAAAAATAACTTTTCTTAAAGTGGTACTTGTATGAGAGTAGACATGGGACCTACCTTGCCAAAGTTGTCTGTGTGCTGTTGATAGTCTGAATGGCCCTGAGGGGACATAGGAGAGGAAACAGGCTTCAGTTGATCTATTATTCAACTGTAACAATAGGAGCTCGGAGACATGACAGATAGGAGCATATCATGACTTCTACATTTTTGATGTCAACAGGAGACTAAGTGGAAATTCAACTGAAGTGGAAGAACTCCTAACCTATGAGGGGTTTCTATACTCACTATGGTAACCTATGAGGGGTTTCTATACTCACTATGGTAACCTATGAGGGGTTTCTATACTCACTATGGTAACCTATGAGGGGGGTTTCTATAACTATGAGGGGTTTCACCATGGTAACCTATGAGGGGTTTCTATACTCACTATGGTAACCTATGAGGGGTTTCTATACTCACTATGGTAACCTATGAGGGGTTTCTATACTCACTATGGTAACCTATGAGGGGTTTCTATACTCACTATGGTAACCTATGAGGGGTTTCTATACTCACTATGGTAACCTATGAGGGGTTTTTATACTCACTATGGTAACCTATGAGGGGTTTCTATACTCACCATGGTAACCTATGAGGGGTTTCTATACTCACTATGGTAACCTATGAGGGGGGGTTTGAGGGTTTCTATACTCACCATGGTAACCTATGAGGGGTTTCTATACTCACTATGGTAACCTATGAGGGGTTTCTATACTCACTATGGTAACCTATGAGGGGTTTCTATACTCACTATGGTAACCTATGAGGGGTTTCTATACTCACCATGGTAACCTATGAGGGGTTTCTATACTCACTATGGTAACCTATGAGGGGTTTCTATACTCACTATGGTAACCTATGAGGGGTTTCTATACTCACCATGGTAACCTATGAGGGGTTTCTATACTCACTATGGTAACCTATGAGGGGTTTCTATACTCACTATGGTAACCTATGAGGGGTTTCTATACTCACCATGGTAACCTATGAGGGGTTTCTATACTCACTATGTTGCTGTGGTGGGCTTTGGTCATCAGTAGCATGCGACCGACCAGGTCTGTGGTAGAAACTCCCTGGGTTCGCTTGCACTCCCTGGAACCACACCAGGCCATGAGATAAAATTGTACAATTGTAAACAGAGCATAACAACAGCAATAATAATATGATAATATATAAAATAATATAAAATATACTATAGAAAATATAAACGCAAAATGCAACAATTTCTAAGATTTTGCAGCTACAATTCATATAAGGAAATCAGTCAATTGAAATACATTTCAATAGGCCCTAATCTATGCATATGACATGACTGGGAATACAGATATGCATCTGTTGGTCACAGATACCTTTAAAAAAAAGTAGGGTCGTGAATCAGAAAACCATTCAGTATCTGGTGTGTCAGTCAGTATCTACCATTTGCCTCATGCAGCACGACACATCTCCTTCACATAGTTTATTAGGCTGTTGAATGTGGCCTGTGGAATGTTGTCCCACTCCTCTTCAATGGCTGTGTGAAGTTGCTGGAGATTGTCTGGAACTAGAACACGTTGTATATGTCGATCCAGAGCATCCCAAACATGCTCAATGGGTGACATGTCTGGTGAGTATCCAGGCCATGGAAGAAATGGGACATTTTCAGCATCCAGGAATTGTGTAACAGATCCTTGCAACATGGCGCTGTGCACTATCATGCTGACACATGAGGTGATGGCGTCGGATGAATGGCACGACAATGGGCCTCAGGATCTCGTCACGGTATATGTGTTCATTCAAATTGCCATCGATAAAATGCAATTGTGTTAATTGTCTGCAGCTTATGCCTGCCCATACCATAACCCCACCATGGGGCACTCCGTTCACAGACGCACTGCCAAATTCTCTAAAACGACGTGGCTTATGGTATAGAAATTAACATTAAATTCTCTGGCAACAGCTCTGGTGGACATTCCTGCCGTTACCATGCCAATTGCACACTCCCTCAAAACTTGAGGCATCTGTGGCATTGTGTTGTGTGACAAAACTGCACATTTTAGAGTGGTGCACAAGGTGCACCTGTGTAATGATCATGCTGTGTAATCAGCTTCTTCATATGCCATACCTGTCAGGTGGATGGATTATCTTGGCAAAGGAGAAATGCTCACTAACAGGATATAAACAAATTGGAGCTCAAGATTTGAGAGAAATAAGCTTTTTGTGCATATGAAACATGGGACCAACACTTTACATGTTGCCTTTATATTTTTGTTCAGTGTATATTATTAACGACAGCTTTAGTTCAAGGTTCATTCCAGCTTGAGTAACTCTCACCTGTACCTCCCTGACCTCTTCACCTCTTCATATGTGTCCTTCCCATCCACTGTTAGTGTGATGTCATCTGAAATGACACATTCAACATGTCTGCTATATTCTGATCAAGTTGACAGACATGAGATACTTTACAGGAGGTCAAGGGGCAAGATACTGGGAAAACACAAAACAGGATATTACCCCCAAAAATATTAAAACTAAATCAAATAAGTGTATTGGTCGCGTAAACAGTTTAGCAGATGTTATAGCGGATGCAGTGAAATGCTTGTGTTACTAGTTCCTCACAGTGTTACTATGTTAATATAATATGTTAATGGGTTAATAATGACACTATGTTAATATAATATGTTAATGGATTAATAAGTTGCTATGTTACTATGTCACTGTGCTAATATGTTACTGTGTTACTATGTTACTGTGTTACTATGTTACTGTGTTACTGTGTTAGTATGTTACTATGTCACTGTGCTAATATGTTACTGTTTTACTATGTTACTGTGTTACTATGTTACTGTGTTACTGTGTTAGTATGTTACTATGTCACTGTGCTAATATGTTACTGTGTTACTATGTTACTGTGTTACTGTGTTAGTATGTTACTGTGTTAGTATGTTACTATGTCACTGTGCTAATATGTTACTGTGTTACTATGTTACTGTGTTAGTATGTTACTGGGTTACTATGTTAATATGTCACTGTGTTAGTATGTTACTGTGTTACTACTGTTACCATGTTACTGTGTTACTATGTTAACACTGTTAGAGTGTTAATATGTTTCTATGTTACTGTGTTACTATGTTACTGTGTTACTACTGTGACTATGTTACTGTGTTACTACTGTTACTGTGTTACTATGTTACTGTGTTACTATGTTACTGTGTTACTGTGTTACTATGTTACTGTGTTACTATGTTACTGTGTTACTGTGTTACTATGTTACTATGTTACTGTGTTACTATGTTACTATGTTACTGTGTTACTATGTTACTATGTTACTGTGTTACTATGTTACTAATGTTACTGTGTTACTGTGTTACTGTGTTACTATGTTACTATGTTACTGTGTTACTGTGTTACTGTGTTACTGTGTTACTATGTTACTGTGTTACTGTGTTACTATGTTACTATGTTACTGTGTTACTATGTTACTGTGTTACTATGTTACTGTGTTACTGTGTTACTATGTTGCTGTGTTACTATGTTACTACTGTTACTATGTTACTATGTTACTGTGGTACTATGTTACTATGTTACTATGTTACTGTGTTACTACTGTTACTATGTTACTGTGTTATTGTGTTACTGTGTTACTATGTTACTATGTTACTGTGTTACTACTGTTACTATTGTTACTGTGTTATTGTGTTAATACGCTACTATGTTACTGTTTTACTATGTTACCACTGTTATTGTGTCACAATGCCACTATGTTATTATGTTACTACTGTTACTGTGTAACTGTGATACTATGTTACTAATGTTATTTTATTAATACACTACTATGTTACTGTGTTACTATGTTACCACTGTTACTGTGTTACTATGTTACTGTGTTACTATGTGTATACTGTTACTGTGTTATTGTGTTACTACTGTTACTATGTTACTATGTTACTGTGTTACTATGTTACTACTGTTACTGTGTTACTACTGTTACTATGTTACTGTGTTACTATGTTACTGTGTTACTACTGTTACTGTGTCACTATGTCACTATGTTACTACTGTTACTGTGTTACTATGTTACTGTGTTACTATGTTACTGTGTTACTATGTTACTAATGTTACTATGTTACTATGTTACTGTGGTACTATGTTACTATGTTACTGTGTTACTGTGTTACTATGTTACTGTGTTACTATGTTACTACTGTTACTATGTTACTGTGTTACTGTGTTACTGTGTTACTATGTTACTGTGTTACTATGTTACTGTGTTACTATGTTACTGTGTTACTAATGTTAGTATGTTACTGTGTTACTATGTTTCTACTGTTACAGTGTTATTGTGTTAATACACTACTATGTTACTGTGTTACTATGTTACTGTGTTACTATGTCACTATGCCACTATGTTACTATGTTACTACTGTTAATATGTTACTGTGTTACTACTGTTACTGTGTTACTATGTTACTGTGTTACTATGTTACTGTGTTACTACTGTTACTATGTTACTGTGTTACTATGTTACTGTGTTACTACTGTTACTGTGTCACTATGTCACTATGTTACTACTGTTACTATGTTACTGTGTTACTATGTTACTGTGTTACTATGTTACTGTGTTACTACTGTTACTGTGTCACTATGCCACTATGTTACTACTGTTACTATGTTACTGTGTCACTATGTTACTACTGTTACTATGTTACTGTGTTACTATGTTACTGTGTCACTATGCCACTATGTTACTGTGTTACTACTGTTACTGTGTTACTATGTTACTATGTTACTGTGTTACTACGTTACTATGTTACTGTGTTACTATGTTTCTACTGTTACTTGGTAATTGTGTTAATACGCTACTATGTTACTGTGTTACTGTGTTACTAATTTACTATGTCACTATGTTACTGTGTTACTATGTTACTGTGTTACTATGTTACTATGTCACTATGCCACTATGTTACTATGTTACTGTGTTACTACTGTTACTGTGTTACTATGTCACTATGTTACTACTGTTACTGTGTTATTGTGTTACTACTGTTACTATGTTACTGTGTTACTACTGTTACTGTGTTATTGTGTTAATACGCTACTATGTTACTGTGTTACTATGTTACTGTGTCACTATGCCACTATGCCACTAGGTTACTGTGTTACTACTGTTACTATGTTACTGTGTTACTACTGTTACTGTGTTACTATGTTAATATGTTACTGTGTTACTATGTTACTGTGTTACTACTGTTACTATGTTACTGTGTTACTATGTTACTATGCTACTATGTTACTGTGTTACTATGTTACTGTGTTACTATGTTACTATGTTACTGTGTTACTATGTTACTATGTTCCTGTGTTACTATGTTACTAATGTTACTATGTTACTGTGTTACTATGTTACTATGTTACTGTGTTACTGTGTTACTATGTTACTATGTTACTGTGTTACGATGTTACTGTGTTACTACTGTTACTATGTTACTGTGTTACTATGTTTCTACTGTTACTGTGTTATTGTGTTAATACGCTACTATGTTACTGTGTTACTATGTTACTGTGTTACTATGTTACTATGTCACTATGCCACTATGTTACTATGTTACTGTGTTACTATGTTACTATGTTACTGTGTTACTACTGTTACTATGTTACTGTGTTACTATGTTACTGTGTTACTACTGTTACTGTGTTACTACTGTTACTGTGTCACTATGCCACTATGTTACTACTGTTACTATGTTACTGTGTCACTATGTTACTACTGTTACTATGTTACTGTGTTACTATGTTACTGTGTCACTATGCCACTATGTTACTGTGTTAATACTGTTACTGTGTTACTATGTTACTATGTTACTGTGTTACTATGTTACTGTGTTACTATGTTACTATGTTACTATGTTACTAATGTTACTATGTTACTGTGTTACTATGTTACTACTGTTACTATGTTACTGTGTTACTATGTTACTGTGTTACTATGTTACTGTGTTACTATGTTACTATGTTACTATGTTACTATGTTACTATGTTACTGTGTTACTATGTTACTGTGTTACTGTGTTACTATGTTACTATGTTACTGTTACTATGTTACTGTGTTACTATGTTACTATGTTACTACTGTGTTACTATGTTATGTTACTGTGTTACTATGTTACTGTGTTACTATGTTACTGTGTTACTATGTTACTGTGTTACTATGTTACTGTGTTACTGTGTTACTATGTTACTGTGTTACTATGTTACTATGTTACTGTGTTGTGTTACTATGTTACTATGTTACTATGTTTACTGTGTTACTATGTTACTATGTTACTGTGTTACTACTATGTTACTATGTTACTGTGTTACTGTGTTACTACTGTTACTGTGTTACTATGTTACTGTGTTACTGTGTTACTACTGTTACTATGTTACTGTGTTACTATGTTACTGTTACTATGTTACTGTGTTACTATGTTACTGTGTTACTGTGTTACTGTGTTACTATGTTACTATGTTATGTTACTATGTTACTATGTTACTGTGTTACTATGTTACTATGTTACTGTGTTACTATGTTATGTTACTGTGTTACTATGTTACTATGTTACTTGTTACTGTGTTACTGTGTTACTGTGTTACTATGTTACTATGTTACTGTGTTACTACTGTTACTGTGTTACTATGTTACTATGTTACTGTGTTACTACTGTTACTATGTTTACTGTGTTACTATGTTACTGTGTTACTATGTTACTGTGTTACTATGTTACTGTGTTACTGTGTTACTACTGTTACTGTGTCACTATGTTACTATGTTACTATGTTACTGTGTTACTGTGTTACTATGTTACTATGTTACTGTGTTACTATGTTACTGTTACTATGTTACTGTGTTACTGTGTTACTATGTTACTATGTTACTGTGTTACTATGTTACTGTGTTACTATGTTACTGTGTTACTATGTTACTGTGTTACTGTGTTACTATGTTACTATGTTACTATGTTACTATGTTACTGTGTTACTGTGTTACTATGTTACTACTGTTACTATGTTACTGTGTTACTATGTTATGTTTATGTTACTACTGTTACTGTGTTACTGTGTTACTATGTTACTGTGTTACTGTGTTACTATGTTACTATGTTACTGTGTTACTATGTTACTGTTACTATGTTACTGTGTTACTATGTTACTGTGTTACTGTGTTACTATGTTACTGTGTTACTATGTTACTGTGTTACTATGTTACTATGTTACTGTGTTACTGTGTTACTACTGTTACTGTGTTTACTACTATGTTACTGTGTTACTATGTTACTGTGTTACTATGTTACTATGTTACTATGTTTACTATGTTACTGTGTTACTATGTTACTATGTTACTGTGTTACTATGTTACTATGTTACTGTGTTACTACTGTTACTTACTGTTACTATGTTACTACTGTTACTACTGTTACTGTGTCACTATGTCACTATGTTACTACTGTTACTGTGTTACTGTGTTACTATGTTACTGTGTTACTATGTTACTGTGTTACTATGTTACTGTGTTACTATGTTACTATGTCACTATGCCACTATGTTACTATGTTACTGTGTTACTACTGTTACTATGTTACTGTGTTACTACTGTTACTGTGTTACTATGTTACTATGTTACTGTGTTACTATGTTACTATGGTACTGTGTTACTACTGTTACTATGTTACTACTGTTACTATGTTACTGTGTTACTATGTCACTATGCCACTATGTTACTATGTTACTGTGTTACTGTGTTACTATGTCACTATGCCACTATGTTACTATGTTACTACTGCTACTATGTTACTATGTTACTGTGTTGTTGTTACTGTGTCACTATGCCACTATGTTACTACTGTTACTATGTTACTACTGTTACTATGTTACTATGTTACTGTGTTACTATGTTACTCTGTTACTATGTTACTGTGTTACTACTGTTACTATGTTTTTGTGTTACTATGTTACACTTCACATTAAAACAATACAATGAAAATGAGTGAAGTTCTACTCTACTATTTTTGAGTCTACACTACGTGGTGTTACAGTCAATTAAAATGTTCTCTTTCAGAGCTTCAGCAAACCTATCAAAGACATGGGGGGGGGGATGTTCCTCTCTCTCTCTACACAAACAGTTGCTGAGTGGCCTATCCTGGTTAAATAAAGATGAACTGAATATTCAGAACCGGCCCACCCATTCAAGTATCTCAGCAAACTCACCTCCGTGCACACAGAAGTCACTGGTGTACTTGTCCAGGGTCTCCAGCGTGGTGACGTAGGGCGCTCCCTCCACTATCTCATCCACCCACTTGATGGCTCTCACCATCTTGTATCGTTCATCCTGGGTGAAGACCGGGGGACCCTTGTGTTGTGAGATCTCACCTACAGGGTGAGGAGGTATTATTACTAATGGTCACTGATATCCATCACAACACACCGACCACCAGAAGCTAATAGCTGTAGAGAGTGTTTTCACCTGGCATTAAAGTCACTGATATCCATCACAACACACCGACCACCAGAAGCTAATAGCTGTAGAGAGTGTTTTCACCTGGCATTAAAGTCACTGATATCCATCACAACACACCGACCACCAGAAGCTAATAGCTGTAGAGAGTGTTTTCACCTGGCATTAAAGTCACTGATATCCATCACAACACACCGACCACCAGAAGCTAATAGCTGTAGAGAGTGTTTTCACCTGGCATTAAAGTCACTGATATCCATCAGAAGCAACACCTGGCATTAAAGTCACTGATATCCATCACAACCAGACCACCAGAAGCTAATAGCTGTAGAGAGTGTTTTCACCTGGCATTAAAGTCACTGATATCCATCACAACACACACCGAAGCCAGCTGTAGAGAGTGTTTTCAGCATTAAAGCTAATAGCTGTAGAGAGTGTTTTCACCTGGCATTAAAGTCACTGATATCCATCACAACACACCGACCACCAGAAGCTAATAGCTGTAGAGAGTGTTTTCACCTGGCATTAAAGTCACTGATATCCATCACTGTAGAGAGTGTTTTCACCTGGCACTGATACGACCACCAGAAGCTAATAGCTGTAGAGAGTGTTTTCACCTGGCATTAAAGTCACTGATATCCATCACAACACACCGCTGCTAATAGCTGTAGAGAGTGTTTTCACCTGGCATTAAAGTCACTGATATCCATCACAACACACCGACCACCAGAAGCTAATAGCTGTAGAGAGTGTTTTCACCTGGCATTAAAGGGAGACTTCATCTTTTAGTATTTTGTTCATTAGAACACTGTTAACATGATCCCCCAAAAAGTGTCCATATCAGCAGTTAAGTTTTCAAGATAGAGCACTTTCAGTACAGAGAAAAAGCTGTGATGATGATGAAATGAGTTGAGTGAACTATCCCTTTAACAAGTGTCCTGTGATCAGTTCCGGTCCACATTTAGATCCATGTCTGCACATTCACAGCTGACGGTAAGAGACACATTTTATGGCCATGTTTACTATCGATGAGTCATGTTGACCATATTTACTTGACCATAATGACCATGTTTACTATAGACGAGTCATTTACTATGTAATGACCTATGACGAGTTTACTATAGACGAGTCATAATGACCATGTTTACTATAGAGTCATAATGACCATGTTTACTATAGATGAGTCATAATGACCATGTTTACTATAGACGAGTCATAATGACCATGTTTAGACTAATGACCATGTTTACTATAGATGAGTCATAATGACCATGTTTACTATAGATGAGTCATAATGACCATGTTTACTATAGTCATAATGACCATGTTTACTATAGATGAGTCATAATGACCATGTTTACTATAGATGAGTCATAATGACCATGTTTACTATAGATGAGTCATAATGACCATGTTTACTATAGATGAGTCATAATGACCATGTTTACTATAGATGAGTCATAATGACCATGTTTACTATAGATGAGTCATAATGACCATGTTTACATGTTTACTATAGATGAGTCATAATGACCATGTTTACTATAGATGAGTCATAATGACCATGTTTACTATAGATGAGTCATAATGACCATGTTTACTATAGATGAGTCATGATGACCATGTTTACATGTCATAATGACCATGTTTACTATAGATAGATGAGTCAGTCATAATGACCATGTTTACTATAGATGAGTCATAATGACCATGTTTACTATAGATGAGTCATAATGACCATGTTTACTATAGATGAGTCATAATGACCATGTTTACTATAGATGAGTCATAATGACCATGTTTACTATAGATGAGTCATAATGACCATGTTTACTATAGATGAGTCATGATGACCATGTTTACTATAGATGAGTCATGATGACCATGTTTACTGTAGATGAGTCATAATGACCATGTTTACTATAGACGAGTCATAAACAGATAGTGTCCTGAACGTCTTGACAGGATAAGGTACACTCAGCAAGACGTTGCAACCAACAGCACCACAGATATTAAGATAAACGCAACGCTAGACTTTGCTCTCACACAGTCTCTGTGTGCTTCACAACGGTCCTGCCCCCCCCCCACACACACATTATTATCTGTGTAGTGCTAGGGCAAAAAAGTGCACCCAGGGGGGACCCAGGACCGAGTTTAGGAAACCCTGCTTTACTGCATGCGCTGTAGCCAACTGTCATGTTGTTGTCAACCATTGGCATGACAACGAAGAAAGAAAGTAGTAGGCTAGAGCATCAAAAGACTGGACCACCAGGCTGCTACAGTAGATAGTGTGATGGACTCAAACGATAACAAAGTGTGTACAACAACATAGGGATGGATATACTGTATGACCGCCAACACTTGGTTGACTGTGAACTTATTTCAATAAAGTGAAATAATCCAGCCAGGTCCCAGAACTGTTTGTGTTGTCTGCCAAATTAACCCCTGTGCTCATCGGCATGCCTTGCCATAGAAGTTGGCAAGACAGCACAAATAGATCTGGGTCCAGGCTAGAAATGATCAACGTGGGTATGACAAAGGCTTTACAGTCTGTGTATATCTTTTAGCAAAGTCATCAAAACTGGATGTGACAATGACCTTGTCTGTTATAAACCTAAGGGGAGGGTAGAGAGAAATACATGACCAGCTGTATAATAGTTTTACACTGACTGTACAGTACATTATCCACACTGTAGCAGAGATAATCCATTATCACGCCTCTCGCCTCTCGCCTCTCTCTCACCTCTCTCTCTCTGTGATAGAGAGTTTATAGCCTACTATATATGTGCTCCTTTGTCCCTGACAGACCACAGTGTGTGAGGCTCTATTGTTTGAGTTAAGCCATGTAGTTCTGGGTTATGGTAAACACTGACATGGCGCCCGTCGCACAGTGTGTCTGTCGGTCCCAGTGTCAGAGTGCCCTAGTGTGCCATGGGAGGCTGTGATGTGTTGTTGTGTCCCAGCCACTGTTTGGGCCCCTGTGTTACTACTGTCACAACAGTCACAAGATCTTACAGCACACAAGTGGCTCGTGTTCATTAGGAAACACAATGAAAAACAGGTAGTCCATCCAGGTAGTCCATCCAGGTAGTCCGTCCAGGTAGTCCATCCAGGTAGTCCGTCCAGGTAGTCCGTCCAGGTAGTCCGTCCAGGTAGTCCATCCAGGTAGTCCATCCAGGTAGTCCATCCAGGTCGTCCATCCAGGTAGTCCATCCAGGTCGTCCATCCAGGTCGTCCATCCAGGTAGTCCATCCAGGTAGTCCATCCAGGTAGTCCATCCAGGTCGTCCATCCAGGTCGTCCATCCAGGTCGTCCATCCAGGTAGTCCATCCAGGTCGTCCATCCAGGTAGTCCATCCAGGTAGTCCATCCAGGTCGTCCATCCAGGTAGTCCATCCAGGTCGTCCATCCAGGTAGTCCATCCAGGTAGTCCATCCAGGTCGTCCATCCAGGTAGTCCATCCAGGTCGTCCATCCAGGTAGTCCATCCAGGTAGTCCATCCAGGTCGTCCATCCAGGTAGTCCATCCAGGTAGTCCATCCAGGTAGTCCATCCAGGTAGTCCATCCTTGTTTCAGTCTGTTTTTATTTCATTTAGTGCCTAATGAACACAACTCTGGTGTCTGATGGTGATGAGTTATTAAAGCAGTGGGAGGCTGGCCACCCGACACCTCCCCATGTCAGGCTGAAGGGTTTGGGAGAGAAGGAGGAGAGAGATGGGGTCTGGTGGGAGATGCTTTGGTGTGTGTGTGTGTTTAGGGGGTGTTGGCTCTGCGTTGAGGTGATGCAGGTCAGGTCTGGTTGGGGTCTTGGTTGGGGTAGGAGATGTAATGGGGACTGGTATTGGCAGTTGAGGGCTGAAAGGATGAGGTCACTATGCTGGGTCTGGGCATCTGAGGGGATTGGGAGGTGGTGGTTATTCCATGGAGGTCAGGGCCACCTTCATTAGGGCCCACAACGGAAATTAACTAATCTTATTGGACAAGGTAACGCCTGGTATTGGTCCAGGTAACTCCTCCCTGTTTCCATCCATTTTCTTACGTTGTGCTTAATGAATACAACCCCTGGTATGATGGAGACTCTCCTGTTGCATGTTGGGACTGGAACCCAACCCTGGTGTGATGGAGGCTTTCCTGATGCATGCTGGAACTTGAACCCCAACCCTGGTGTGATGGAGGCTCTCCTGTTGCATGCTGGAACTGGAACCCCAACCCTGGTGTGATGGAGGCTCTCCTGTTGCATGCTGGGACTTGAACCCCAGCCCTGGTGTGATGTAGGCTCCTCTGTTGCATGCTGGGACTTGAACCCCAGCCCTGGTGTGATGGAGGCTCCCCTGTTGCATGCTGGGACTGGAACCCCAACCCTGAAGCTCTTACCGTCTGTGTGTACTCCAACGATGAGGTAATCTCCCATGGCCTTGGCCTGCCGCAGCTGGTTGGAGTGACCATAATGGACCATGTCATAGCTAGAGGAAGGATAACAAAGCCACAGTTAATACTAGGGAGCATTCATAGGGTCAGTTTCCAAGACACAGATTAAGCCTATTCCTGGACTGAGAATGTTTTGTAAAATAGGAGTAGGCTTAATCTGGTTCTGGGAAACCTGTCTATAATGTACATCTAGTACCACCAAACTAAGAGTCAGAGAAACAGAGTCACTCCATCCACAGTAGCCATGGAGACGAGCACTGAGCACTCCATCTGTAGCTGATTAGATTATAGCCCATATTGGGACTCAGGTTGGTACAGAGTAATCTAGCACGGTGATGACTAACAGGTGGACATTAGCATTAGCCTGCTATCACTCAAACTGCTGACATGACAGGCCATGCAGTGGTTTGGTGTCTGTTCCAGCTCCTCACTCAGTGGTGGTTGAGGTACAGGTACAGTGAGAATTAGCACAGCAAGTGGTAATGTTATATTGTAGGCCCCCTGATGTATGGATTTATAAAGCCTTTATAACAGCTACATAAGACATACCATCTGTCATAGTCAGTCATAAACATGATGAACCATGGTATTAGATACAATGAAGCTTGTCATAATGGGTACTATAGATGACAGGACGCTGTTGTCCCGTGTAGAGGTCGACCAATTATGACTTTTTTAACGCCGATACCAATACCGATTGTTGGAGGACCAAAAAAAAAGCTGATACCGATTAATCGTCCAATTTTTATATATATATATATATATTTGTAATAATGACAATTAACACTGAACACTTCTTTTTTAACTTAAAATAATACATAAATAAAATCTATTTAGTCTCAAATAAATAATGACACGTTCAAGTTGGTTTAAATAATGCAGAAACACAGTGTTGGAGAAGAAAGTAAAAGTACAATATGTGCCATGTAAAAAAGCTAACGTTTCAGTTCCTTGCTCAGAACATATGAAAGCTGGTGGTTCAATATTCCTACTTCTTCAATATTCCCAGTTAAGAAGTTTTAGGTTGTAGTTATTTTAGGAATTATGAAGCATCGACTATTTCTCTCTATACCATTTGTATTTCATATTCCTTTGACTATTGGATGTTCTTATAGGCACTTTAGTATTGCCAGCCTAAATCTCAGGAGTAGATAGGCTTAAAGTTATAAACAGCGCTGTGTTTCAGAGCTGCTGGCAAACGCAGTAAAGTGCTGTTTGAATGAATGCTTACGAGCCTGCTGCTGCCTACCACGGCTCAGTCAGACTGCCCTATCAAATATCAAATCATAGACTTAATTATAATATAATAAACACAGAAATACGAGCCTTTGGTCATTAATATGGTCAAATCTGGAAACTATCCTTTCGAAAACAAAACGTTTATTCTTTCAGTGAAATATGGAACCGTTCTGTATGTTATCGAACGGGTGGCAACCCTAAGTCTAAATGTTGCTGTTACATTGCACAACCTTCAATGTTATGTAATAATTATGTAAATTCTGGCAAATTAGTTCACAACAAGCCAGGCGGCCCAAACTTTTGCATATACCCTGACTCTGCGTGCAATGAACGCAAGAGAAGTGACACAATTAGTAACATAATTTCCCTAGTTAATATTGCCTGCTAACATGAATGTCTTTTAACTAAATATGCAGGTTTAAAAAAATATACTTCTGTGTATTGATTTTAAGAAAGGCGTTGATGTTTATGTTTAGGTACATTTGTGCAAAGATTGTGCTTTTTTTGGCAATGCACTTTTGTTAAATCATCAGCCGTTTGGCGAGGTTAAAGTAGGCTGTGATTTGATGATAAATGAACAGGCACCGCATTGATTATATGCAACGCACGACAAGCTAGTTAACCTAGTAATATCATCAACCATGTGTAGTTAACTAGTGATTATGTGAAGATTGATTGTTTTTTTACAAGATAAGTTTAATGCTAGCTAGCAACTTACCTTGGCTCATTGCAGCCACAAGGTCCTTTTGAAGCTGCACTCGCGTAACAGGTGGTCAACCTGCCAAGCCGTTTCCTCATGGAGTGCAATGTAATCGGCCATAATCGGCGTCCAAAAAGGTTGATTACCGATTGTTATGAAATTGTTGTTGAAATCGGCCCTAATTAATCGCACATGCCGACTAATCGGTCGACCTCTAGTCCTGTGACCTCTTTTGGATTTATCACTTTCCCCATTCCATTCCCCAGGCCCACCAGGGTTACATCTGACCCTACGAGGTCCGGAGCCTGCTGGTTCTGTTCTACCTGATCCTTATTCCACCCACCTGGTATCCCAGGTCTAAATCAGTCCCTAGCTAGAGGGGGGAAATGGAAAAAAGCAGTGGAAGTGGCTTCCAAGTTGAGTTGAATTTGAGGGGTATAACTTCCATTATGTGGCAAATGACATCATAGTCTCTTCAGTAGCTTGTTATAGCGAAACTGGAATAGCACATTTGTAGTCATGTAACCTGTGTTATAGAGGCACTTGACATAAAGACACATTTCCTACAGTGAAGTATTAGAGAGAAAGTTGAAACCTGGAGATTTCTTATCGCCAGTGTATTGTGTCAATAAAATGTGTGTTAATGGTACATCAACTGTAGTAATTTGACTGATCATAAAAATGGATAAAATCAGTCATAAACCATTTACAACTACTGTACATGACCTGATTGCTATCGCTGCTATAAAATGTCATGGAAATAGAGCTGTCACGATTTAGAGATGTCCAGCCCAGAGCAGTAAGAGAATCTCATGTTGCTAAGTAGCCTGCCTGTCTAAGGGGTAGGGCAGTGATGACACAGTGAACCCCTGAACCATGGTGTGATGTGGTCGTATCACTATACACTGCAGACGGCTCTTGTTCCTACTTCCTACTGCCCTTAAGTGAACTTTCAAGATGGACCACTTAATGTTATCACTTTTTTATCAGCTTTCTTTCCCACGTGGCTGTTCTTAAAAGCCTTTTTTATTGTTTATTTATTTAACCTTTATTTAACTAGGCAAGTCAGTTATCAACGGTATTGAATGTTAAATGAACACGTTGTATGGCGCGACCAAAAGGACATTGTTTTGTGTGTGATGACTGAACAGCATAAGCAGAGTCCCTGACCGTTCAGACGTTTTGTTCACACTGTCTGTTAGAGGAATGGAATCCACATGCTTGTTCTAAATAGGGGGCTTAATGTGACTACTGAGTGTGGCTGGTCAGGCCAGAAGTGAAGTGTGTGTGTGTGTGTGTGTGTGTGTGTGTGTGTGTGTGTGTGTGTGTGTGTGTGTGTGTGTGTGTGTGTGTGTGTGTGTGTGTGTGGAGACTGAGACAAAGGACTAAGGGTTACATAAGAGACTATGCTTGTGAGAGAGGCCCTGCAGTCCTAGGCTTGGTGTCCAAGTCTCTCTGCCTGCCTGTATATCTGCCTGTCTGCTTGCCTGTCCTTGGACAGTGTAACCCAGGAACGCTAGGTGGCTTGAAAGGTGGCCTGGCCTGGGGTGATGCTGCTCCTGTTGTTGTTTTTTAGCAGGGTAGGAATCACCAGAGGATCACAGGACGTGATGAAATATTAAGTAGTGTGGCAAGGTCAGCTAGCAGACAGACACCCAAATAGCACCAGAGCTGTTTGACAATAACGCCAGCTAGGTCCTAGTAGAGAATGGTAGAGTGGTACAATAACACCAGCTAGGTTCTAGTAGAGAATGGTAGAGTGGTACAATAACACCAGCTAGGTTCTAGTAGAGAATGGTAGAGTGGTACAATAACACCAGCTAGGTCCTAGTAGAGAATGGTAGAGTGGTACAATAACACCAGCTAGGTTCTAGTAGAGAATGGTAGAGTGGTACAATAACACCAGCTAGGTTCTAGTAGAGAATGGTAGAGTGGTACAATAACACCAGCTAGGTCCTAGTAGAGAATGGTAGAGTGGTACAATAACACCAGCTAGGTCCTAGTAGAGAATGGTAGAGTGGTACAATAACACCAGCTAGGTTATAGTAGAGAATGGTAGAGTGGTACAATATCACCAGCTAGGTTCTAGTAGAGAATGGTAGAGTGGTACAATAACACCAGCTAGGTCCTAGTAGAGAATGGTAGAGTGGTACAATAACGCCAGCTAGGTCCTAGTAGAGAATGGTAGAGTGGTACAATAACACCAGCTAGGTCCTAGTAGAGAATGGTAGAGTGGTACAATAACACCAGCTAGGTCCTAGTAGAGAATGGTAGAGTGGTACAATAACACCAGCTAGGTTATAGTAGAGAATGGTAGAGTGGTACAATATCACCAGCTAGGTTCTAGTAGAGAATGGTAGAGTGGTACAATAACACCAGCTAGGTCCTAGTAGAGAATGGTAGAGTGGTACAATAACGCCAGCTAGGTCCTAGTAGAGAATGGTAGAGTGGTACAATAACACCAGCTAGGTCCTAGTAGAGAATGGTAGAGTGGTACAATAACACCAGCTAGGTCCTAGTAGAGAATGGTAGAGTGGTACAATAACACCAGCTAGGTCCCAGTAGAGAATGGTAGAGTGGTACAATAACACCAGCTAGGTCCTAGTAGAGAATGGTAGAGTGGTACAATAACACCAGCTAGGTCCTAGTAGAGAATGGTAGAGTGGTACAATAACACCAGCTAGGTCCTAGTAGAGAATGGTAGAGTGGTACAATAACACCAGCTAGGTCCTAGTAGAGAATGGTAGAGTGGTACAATAACACCATCTAGGTCCTAGTAGAGAATGACACAGTGGCATTGAGATAGCACAGCAAGGAGTGCACAACTAAAGAGATAAACGATAGATATACAGAATCACTATAATAAGGTAAACAGGATAAAATGGAACAAATCTGTGGTAAAAATAGTCAAATAGAATAACTATAATAATGTAAAGATATCTTTAAGTCTACACCATGTCACATGTGTTTACAAAGTAACCTTACTGTGTGTTTTTTAAATGACATATTTTCAAATATACAATCTCTAAGTGTTTGTGCACTTACTGTACATTTAAATTGATAGATTGAGCATCAATGTCTAAAATCAATCATGTCGTTAAGGGGATCCTTTAACTGTTTTTTGACAGAGAGCACTATCAGAGGAAGTAGACAGACAACAGAGAGCACTATCAGAGGAAGTAGACAGACAACAGAGAGCACTATCAGAGGAAGTAGACAGACAACAGAGAGCACTATCAGAGGAAGTAGACAGACAACAGAGAGCACTATCAGAGGAAGTAGACAGACAACAGAGAGCACTATCAGAGGAAGTAGACAGACAACAGAGAGCACTATCAGAGGAAGTAGACAGACAACAGAGAGCACTATCAGAGGAAGTAGACAGACAACAGAGAGCACTATCAGAGGAAGTAGACAGACAGCAGAGAGCACTATCAGAGGAAGTAGACAGACAACAGAGAGCACTATCAGAGGAAGTAGACAGACAACAGAGAGCACTATCAGAGGAAGTAGACAGACAACAGAAGAGCACTATCAGAGGAAGTAGACAGACAACAGAGAGCACTATCAGAGGAAGTAGACAGACACCAGAAGAGCACAAGCCCCCCCTAAAAAAGTCCCAAGACCATCTAATTTCCATTACTGGCTGAGACCCCTAGTCTGGCTGATACCAGTCCTCCTGACTTCAGAGTCTGGCTGATACCAGTCCTCCTGACTTCAGAGTCTGGCTGATACCAGTCCTCCTGACTTCAGAGTCTGGCTGATACCAGTCCTCCTGACTTCAGAGTCTGGCTGATACCAGTCCTCCTGACTTCAGAGTCTGGCTCCTGATTCCAGTCCTCCTGACTTCAGAGTCTGGCTGATACCAGTCCTCCTGACTTCAGAGTCTGGCTGATAACAGTCCTCCTGACTTCAGAGTCTGGCTGATACCAGTCCTCCTGACTATCAGAGTCTGGCTGATACCAATCAGAGTCTGGCTGATACCAATCCTCCTGACTTCAGAGTCTGGCTGATACCAGTCCTCCTGACTTCAGAGTCTGGCTGATACCAGTCCTCCTGACTTCAGAGTCTGGCTGATACCAGTCCTCCTGACTTCAGAGTCTGGCTGATAACAGTCCTCCTGACTTCAGAGTCTGGCTGATACCAGTCCTCCTGACTTCAGAGTCTGGCTGATACCAATCCTCCTGACTTCAGAGTCTGGCTGATACCAGTCCTCCTGACTTCAGAGTCTGGCCGATACAAGTCCTCCTGACTTCAGAGTCTGGCTGATACCAGTCCTCCTGACTTCAGAGTCTGGCTGATACCAGTCCTCCTGACTTCAGAGTCTGGCTGATACCAGTCCTCCTGACTTCAGAGTCTGGCTGATACCAGTCCTCCTGACTTCAGAGTCTGGCCGATACCAGTCGTCCTGACTTCAGAGTCTGGCTGATACCAGTCCTCCTGTCTTCAGAGTCTGGCTGATACCAATCCTCCTGACTTCAGAGTCTGGCTGATACCAGTCCTCCTTACTTCAGAGTCTGGCTGATACCAGTCCTCCTGACTTCAGAGTATGGCTGATACCAGTCCTCCTGACTTCAGAGTCTGGCTGATAACAGTCCTCCTGACTTCAGAGTCTGGCTGATACCAGTCCTCCTGATATCAGAGTCTGGCTGATACCAATCCTCCTGACTTCAGAGTCTGGCTGATACCAGTCCTCCTGACTTCAGAGTCTGGCTGATACCAGTCCTCCTGACTTCAGAGTCTGGCTGATACCAGTCCTCCTGACTTCAGAGTCTGGCTGATACCAGTCCTCCTGACTTCAGAGTATGGCTGATACCAATCCTCCTGACTTCAGAGTCTGGCTGATACCAATCCTCCTGACTTCAGAGTCTGGCTGATACCAATCCTCCTGACTTCAGAGTCTGGCTGATACCAATTCTCCTGTCCTCCAAGTGTCTTCCCCTTGTTTAACAACCTTTGGGTTTTCAAATCCAAACAACCAGAGCTCTCAACCCCAAATATATATATTTTTTGAAAGAACCAATCAATATGCCTACTCTGAGACGGATCAAATATACAACTATAACTACTGGCTTTCCAAACCATTGGGGCACAGCGCACTGTGTACAATGTGGGTCTGTACAACGTGGGTCTGCACAATGTAGGTCTGCACAACGTGGGTCTGTAGAACGTGGGTCTGCACAATGTAGGTCTGCACAATGTGGGTCTGTACAACGTGGGTCTGTACAACGTGGGTCTGGACAATATAGGTCTGCACAATGTAGGTCTGTACAACGTGGGTCTGCACAATGTAGGTCTGTACAACGTGGGTCTGTACAACGTGGGTCTGTACAATGTGGGTTTGCACAATGTAGGTCTGTACAATGTAGGTCTGTACAACGTGGGTCTGTACAACGTGGGTCTGCACAACGTGGATCTGTTCAACGTGGATCTACACGTCAGCCAGGCTAGCAACCCTCCAGCAAGACGGCCCAAACATTTGTTCTCGTTTTTCTTGTTGTTAAAATTTACCACAAATACTTCATATGATATCGCTCTCAGAAAGATAATCTATGCTGTTATTAAAATGTGCTTGATATACTAACTATACATGATATACCATGTACCATAGATACATGACACAAGCCAATAAAGGCTTCTTGTGCTATCTCTCTCATAAAGATAATCTATGCTGTTATTAAAATGTGCTTGGATATACTATCTATACATGATATACCATGTACCATAGATACATGACACAGGCCAATAAAGGCTTCTTGTGCTATCTCTCTCATAAAGATAATCTATGGTGTCATTACATCTGTTAGGATTATTACTATTGGGGATATACTGACAGACATCCCCTCGGAATGACTCCTGGGGATATGCTGAATTACTACTGGGGATATACTGACAGACATCACCTCAGAATGACTCTTCCTCTGACAGATTATAACTACTGGGGATTTACTGACAGACATCACCTCAGAATGACTCTTCCTCTGACAGATTATAACTACTGGGGATTTACTGACAGACATCACCTCAGAATGACTCTTCCTCTGACAGATTATAACTACTGGGGATTTACTGACAGACATCATCTCAGAATGACTCTTCCTCTGACAGATTATAACTACTGGGGATTTACTGACAGACATCATCTCAGAATGACTCTTCCCTGACTGAGATTATTACTACTGACAGAAATCACCTCAGAATGACTCTTCCCTGACTGCGATTATTACTACTGACAGACATCATCTCAGAATGACTCCTGGGGATATGCTGAATTACTACTGGGGATATACTGACAGACATCACCTCAGAATGACTCCTGTGGATATGCTGAATTACTACTGGGGATATGCTGACAGACATCATCTCAGAATGACTCTTCCTCTGACAGATTATAACTACTGGGAATTTACTGACAGACATAATCTCAGAATGACTCTTCCCTGACTGAGATTATTACTACTGACAGACATCATCTCAGAATGACTCCTGTGGATATGCTGAATTACTACTGGGGATATGCTGACAGACATCATCTCAGAATGACCCTTCCTCTGACAGATTATAACTACTGGGGATTTACTGACAGACATCATCTCAGAATGACTCTTCCCTGACTGAGATTATTACTACTGGGGATATGCTGACAGACATCACCTCAGAATGACTCCTGGGGATATGCTGAATTACTACTGGGGATATACTGACAGACATCACCTCAGAATGACTCTTCCCTGACTGCGATTATTACTACTGGGGATATGCTGACAGACATCACCTCAGAATGACTGCTGGGGATATGCTGAATTACTACTGGGGATATGCTGACAGACATCACCTCAGAATGACTCCTGTGGATATGCTGAATTACTACTGGGGATATGCTGACAGACATCATCTCAGAATGACCCTTCCTCTGACAGATTATAACTACTGGGGATTTACTGACAGACATCACCTCAGAATGACTCTTCCTCTGACAGATTATAACTACTGGGGATTTACTGACAGACATCATCTCAGAATGACTCTTCCTCTGACAGATTATAACTACTGGGGATTTACTGACAGACATCATCTCAGAATGACTCTTCCCTGACTGAGATTATTACTACTGACAGAAATCACCTCAGAATGACTCTTCCCTGACTGCGATTATTACTACTGACAGACATCATCTCAGAATGACTCCTGGGGATATGCTGAATTACTACTGGGGATATGCTGACAGAAATCACCTCAGAATGACTCTTCCCTGACTGCGATTATTACTACTGACAGACATCATCTCAGAATGACTCCTGGGGATATGCTGAATTACTACTGGGGATATGCTGACAGACATCACCTCAGAATGACTCCTGGGGATATGCTGAATTACTACTGGGGATTTACTGACCGACATCATCTCAGAATGACTCTTCCCTGACTGCGATTATTACTACTGACAGACATCATCTCAGAATGACTCCTGGGGATATGCTGAATTACTACTGGGGATATGCTGACAGACATCACCTCAGAATGACTCCTGGGGATATGCTGAATTACTACTGGGGATATGCTAACAGACATCATCTCAGAATGACTCTTCCTCTGACAGATTATAACTACTGGGGATTTACTGACAGAAATCACCTCAGAATGACTCTTCCTCTGACAGATTATAACTACTGACAGAAATCACCTCAGAATGACTCTTCCTCTGACAGATTATAACTACTGACAGACATCACCTCAGAATGACTCTTCCCTGACTGAGATTATTACTACTGACAGACATCACCTCAGAATGACTCTTCCTCTGACAGATTATTACTACTGACAGACATCACCTCAGAATGACTCTTCCTCTGACAGATTATAACTACTGGGGATTTACTGACAGACATCATCTCAGAATGACTCTTCTCTGACTGAGATTATTACTACTGACAGACATCACCTCAGAATGACTCTTCCTCTGACAGATTATAACTACTGGGGATTTACTGACAGACATCACCTCAGAATGACTCTTCCCTGACTGAGATTATTACTACTGACAGAAATCACCTCAGAATGACTCTTCCTCTGACAGATTATAACTACTGGGGATTTACTGACAGACATCACCTCAGAATGACTCTTCCTCTGACAGATTATTACTACTGGGGATATGCTGACAGACATCATCTCAGAATGACTCCTCCCCTGACTGAGATTATTACTACTGAGGATATGCTGACAGACATCACCTCAGAATGACTCCTCACCTGACTGAGATTGTAAACTGAATGTTTATAGGCTGTGTTCTGGGTCGTCTTCATTAGGGCACACACGTTTTCAAACATTTTGCAACGGTAAATGAAAATGAGCATTCAGGTAGTCCCTTCCTGTTTCAGTATGTTTTTTCCTTCTGATTGTTGCCTAATGAACACAACACAGCCTGGCAGCAGCTATGTGAAAGCCTGAGTGAGGAGTGTCAGTGGACTTTAGAGCTCAGTTGACGATGTTGCTAACTTGGACCCTGGCTACCTTCTGTCACTGGAAACCAATTAAGAACAGAATGTCTCAAACTTCAACCCTAAAGGCAGGACAGGGTCTAGATTAGGGTTGCAAAATAAATTCCCTGGTTTTCCAGAAACCCTGTTTGAATTCTGGATTTCCTGTTTATTCCCTCCTGATTCCATGAATCCTCCAACAGGGATTCCGGGAAAACCAGAGAATTTATTGAAAGTTCACAGAATTTTGCAACCCTACAATATCTAGTCCGGATAGATAGTCAAACAGACAAGGTCTCACTTACACTGACAAGTGACACTCCAACAATTGATAGTTTAGCAGATTTAAGGCTAGATTCAATCAGATCAAGTTAGTTAACTAGTTAACGGCATAGCTGATGTTTTGGTGGTGTCGGAAGTGTAACTGCATTAGAGCCGTCAAAGCAGAATGTCTTCTCGTGTGGTCATTGTCACACAGCCACACCCCTCCCACTCGCGTTACAAGTTCAGAATGAGTAAATGTAGGCAATTTTGGGAAAAAATTACACTCAAATTGAAAATCACAAAACAAAATTGAGGATTTCTATCAGCCGAATAGAGGGGCAGATTACAGCTCACAATCCAGTGCTCAAACTTCTAAACCAGTTAGGATTTCTCTTAATGCCAATCCATGCAGCCAATGGCAATGTCCGCTTGTGGATTTGACAGCTCTCACTTCCAACACTGCCAAAACAACCGCCATATGGGTCTTGGCTAGCGCAGATCTGACAGAATCTAGCCTGAAGTCTCACTGACAAACAAATATATATTTCCTTTCCTGAGTCAATCTGCCCAGTGCCGCTCCTAGGGCCTGCTACAGCTGATGCTGATGGTGCTAGATGTCAACAAGAATATGGTGATGCTGCTGCAATGTATGGCCAAACAATGTACTGCATTTAGTGAGGACAGACGAGTGAGTCCGCAGGGCATGAACTTTCATGGACATGGCAGGTGTGGGCCGAGGGGTTAGAAGGGTTAGTGAAATGAGCTCTGTTGACACAGGCACGCTTTGGGAACTCACCCCACCGATTAATATTCTGGCATCCGAAACATTCTGCAACATTCCATCTAACCACGGCTAGGTGGCTGCACCCAAAATGACTGGAATTCTCCCAGAGAAAGCCACCGTAATGCTGATCTTCACACGCATGAATTCAAAGCGTGTTTTCTTTCCTACTTTCCTGACGTGGGTCAGGTTCATGTCCTGTAGCTTCTGACTCTGCCCCAGGGGGAGATTGTGTGTGGCGGTGTTTCTCATGGCAGAAACAGTCGACAATGTCAGTGTTTAGTTTCCACACACTACCACTCCGTTTTGAAAGAAACTCTGACCACGGAACAATGGCAGGCTTGTTACTGTTTCCGCTGCCCGTGCGCTCGGCTGCTTCATAAGCAGGTTACAACACTGAGGAAGAGGGTGCTGTGGTTTTACACGCCTACAGCACGACACAGTGGGTGTCAGGGAGGTGGAGTGAGTTATAGTGCAGGTCTATGGGGTGCTGTGGTTTACACGCCTACAGCACGACACAGTGGGTGTCAGGGAGGTGGAGTGAGTTATAGTGCAGGTCTATGGGGTGCTGTATTTTGGGAAAACTATTAATTCTGTGCAACAAAATACAAACATGTAAAGAAATGTAGCATGCAACAAACGCCCTTGTTCCTGGGAAGAGGGACAGATGTAGAAGACTGACACTGGACTCTGAAGTGTGTTGGAAGGAATGTGGACTGTTGACACTGGGTATTATCTCAGAGGTCCCTCTTCCTGTCTTGAATTACCTGACTTTTGGTGCTATTTAGGTGGTATTACCTGCACTGTGTACATGAATCTACAGGTAATTCTAGATCAAATATCCAAAATCCACAGCAAAAGAAGTAGAGTCAAGTTGAACACTCGTACAATAGTGTTCTACTGCAAACCGCAATTCGGGGCATTCCTGCATGTGGGCAATCCTGTAACTGCAGGAACGCCCCCCCCCCCCAAGCATCCCATTGGTTCCTTCATGAACATCCCCCCATCGAACATCCCATTCATTCCTGCATGAACGCCCCCCTTCGAGCACCCTATTGGTTCCTGCATGAACGCCCCCCTTCGAGCACCCTATTGGTTCCTGCATGAACGCCCCCCTTCGAGCACCCTATTGGTTCCTGCATGAACGCCCCCCTTCGAGCACCCTATTGGTTCCTGCATGAACGCCCCCCTTCGAGCACCCTATTGGTTCCTGCATGAACGCCCCCCTTCGAGCACCCTATTGGTTCCTGCATGAATGCCGGGAGGCTAGGGCAACACTGTGTGCTAGTTAAATAACTAGTTAGCGACACTGTGTGCTAGATTGCTAGTTAGCTAGTACATGGTGTCGCCCTGCCTGCTGTGTACCGGATTTTAAAAAACGTGCTTGGCAGGAGGGGTTTGAAGGACACGATCTACCTGTCGTCCAAGCCTCCCCACTAGCACAGCAGATTGGAAACTAGGGCAACACCATGTACTAGCTAGCTTGATATTCTGAACAAAAATATAAACACAACATGTAGTGTTGGTCCCATGTTTCATGAGCTAAAATAAAAGATCCCAGATTTATTTCAAAAAACATATTTCTCTCAAATTTTGTGCACAAGTTTGTTTACATCCCTGTTAGAGAACATTTCTCCTTTACCAAGATAATCTACCCACTTGACAGGTGTGGCATATCAAGAAGCTTATCAAACAGCATGATCATTACACAGTCCCCTTATGCTGGGGACAATAAAAGGCCACTCTAAAATGTGCAGCTTTGTCACACAACACAATGCCACAGATGTATCAAGTTTGAGGGAGCGTGCAATTGGCATGCTGATTGCAGGAATGTCCACCAGAGTTGTTGCCAGAGAAATTAATGTCAATTTCTCTACCATAAGCCGCCTCCAATGGGGTTTTAGAGAATTTGGAAGTATGTCCAACTGGCCTCACCACCACAGACCACGTGTAACCACGCCAGCCCAGGACCTCCACCACCACAGACCACGTGTAACCACGCCAGCCCAGGACCTCCACCACCACAGACCACGTGTAACCACGCCAGCCCAGGACCTCCACCACCACAGACCACGTGTAACCACGCCAGCCCAGGACCTCCACATCCGGCTTCTTCACCTGATCATCTGAGACCAGCCACCCAGACAGCTGATGAAACTGAGGAGTATTTATGTCTGTAATAAAGCCCTTTTGTGGGGAAAAACTCATTCTGATTGTGTAACAGAGTCCTCCTGCTGTGTAAGGGAGTCCTCCTTAGGACTAGCTGGCTAAGCTAGCACACGGTGTACTTCTCTCCCACCTGCTGAACACCTGGGCCTCGCCGTCGTTACCTGAACTGCGGGAAAACAGTGCCTGTCAGGCAAGGGGAGAAGGACACGAGCTACCGTTGTCACCCCACCCCTTCTTCTGTGGCGTTTATCGGTGGCTGGCATCGAACGTTATTGTGCATTAACGCCACCAACTGTACTGGAGCCCCCTACATCCTGCTTCTCCCAAACGTAAACATTTACCAATATAAGTATAAAGAGAAGTTCCTGCAGATGCAGGAACGTCCACATGCAGGAACACCCCGAATTGCCGGGCACAATTGCACCCTTCTCCACTTGTATGCACACTATGCGTGAATGCAGTTCGCCTAGGCTACGGTCGCCGTGCATAGCCTACCCTATCGCTCGAATAAGATGCAAAGTGAATACCCTGGTGGCATGTCGCCATTACTGAGAGTAAGACTGGTAGGTAAACATACCTGGCATGTGATGCGGCAGCCTATTGAAACACCTTTCTGTTTTGACAGGCGGGATGCCGACGGAATGGAACAAGCATGTTTATGGCAGTATTTCTAAGTGCATATTGGCTATGGACAGTTCACTGGACATCAGATACATGGTGAAATGATGCTACGTTTTCCCCACATTCAAATATACAATCTTTGAAATATACTATATTTGTGTAAGTAACATAGAAGTGGGCATGCCTCATTTAATTGTATGCATGCACAGGACAACAATGTAGCCACACAGGCCTTATATCTAGCTGTCACTGTAATGTTATTCTGTATCACTCACCACCCGTCACACCACACCCGGATGGTTCGTCTTCTCTTCTCCGGACTACAAGCTGTAGCGCCGACGTTCGTCCCTGCATCTTTCCCTGTTGTGTTCATTGGGTGATGTCCGTTCTTGATCATTTTGTGCACGAAAAGACTACGATTATATTATATATGATATTTCAACGTAGCCTATATCCTGGACAAGCAACCCCTAATAATAGCACGAACGAAGACACAAATATACCTGCACCGTTCGATTGTATGTATAGGCTTTGTCTAGTGTATGTCCCTTTGCAGGATAGCCGGTTTCTGCATAGAAGTGACCGCTGAGCAGCAGAACCGTGGGACAACGCCTCCTATCCCGGGGAAGTGGCGTCACATGGCATTGGATCGTACGATGACTGCTAGTGGATAGCCGACATATTGTTACATAATAGAGGCATGCTCCACTGTCATGTGATTAGATCTGGATTTACGTGTAAGGCTAACCACATTAAGAATATAGTTACAGTGTGAAATTAACATGAAATAGAAGAGGACATCTGGTCCCTGTTCTTCACATTCACTGTTTAACATATAGGCTACATCCATAATCCATCAAATAGCAGGTCCCAGAGCCTGCAAGTCCCTTAGAATAGAATATAACCTACATATATACAACAGAATAGACACATGTAGAATAGAAAAGTCACGTATAGAATAGAATATACACGAATAGAATATAATAAACACTTATAAAATAGAACAGAATATACATGTATAGAATACAATACAATATACACCTATAGAATAGAATATACACATATTCCTGTAGAATAGAATATACACATACAGAATAGAATATACACCTATAGAATAGAATACAATATACACATATGCCTGTAGAATAGAATAGAATATACATGTTTGGTATAGAATCAAATATACACATATAGAATAGAAAATACACATATACCCGTAGAATATAGTAGAGAATATAAACCTATATAATAATATATAAACATATGGAATAAAATTGAAAATACACACAGAATAGAATATATACATATAGAATAGAATAGAATATACACATATAGAATAAAATTGAATATAAACGTATAGAATATATAGGTACAGAATAGAACATACACATATACCTGTAGAATAGAATATAATATACACCTATAGAATATACATATATTGAATAGAATATACACATATAGAATAGACTAGAATCTACACATATACCTGTAGAATAGAATAAAATATATACGTAAATAACAAAATAGAATATACATGTATAGAATAGAATATACACATATAGAATAGAATATACACGTATAGAATAGAATATACACATATAGAATGGAATATACAGATATAGAATCAAATAGAATATACACATACAGAATAGAATATACACGTTTATAGAATAAAATATACACATCTAGAATAAAATAGAATATACATATATAGCTGTAAATTAGAATATTCACATATAGTGTATATTCTATTTTATTCTACATATGTACATTCTATTCTATATGTTTATTCTTTTCTTATAGAATAGAATATACACGTATAGAATAGAAAATACACATATAGAATAGAATATACACGTATAGAATAGAATATACACATATAGAATAGAATATACATATGTAGAATAAAATAGAATATACACGTGTAGAATAGAATATACACATATAGAATAGAATATACACGTATAGAATAGAATATACACATATAGAATAGAATATACACGTTCAGAATAGAATATACACATTTAGAATAAAATATACACACCTAGAATAAAAATAGAATATACATATATAGCTGTAGTTCACTGTATAACAATTCCAGTGGGTCAGAAGTTAACATACACTAAGTTGACTGTGCCTTTAAACAGCTTGGAAAATTTCAGAAAATGATGTCATGGCTTTAGAAGCTTCTGATAGGCTAATTGACATCATTTGAGTCAATTGGAGGTGTACCTGTGGATGTATTTCAAGGCCTACCTTCAAACTCAGTGCCTCTTTGCTTGACATCATGGGAAAATCAAAAGAATTCAGCCAAGACCTCAGAAAAAAATTGTAGACCTCCACAAGTCAAACGCCTGAAGGTACCATGTTCATCTGTACAAACAATAGTACGCAAGTATAAACACCATGGGACCACACAGCCATCATACCGCTCAGGAAGAAGACGTGTTCTGTCTCCTAGAGATGAACGTACTTTGGTGCGAAAAGTGCAAATCAATCCCAGAACAACAGCAAAGGACCTTGTGAAGATGCTGGAGGAAACGGGTGAATGTATGTCCACAGTAAAACAAGTCCTATATCGACATAACCTGAAAGGCCGCTCAGCAAGGAAGAGGCCAATGCTCCAAAACCTCCATAAAAAAGCCAGACTACGGTTCGCAACTGCACATGGGGACAAAGATCGTACTTTTTGGAGAAATGTCCTCTAGAACTGTTTGGTCATAATGACCAAACATTGGAGGAAAAAGGTGGACGCTTGCAAGCCGAAGAACATCATCCCAACCGTGAAGCACGGGAGTGGCAGCATCATGTTGTGGGGTTGATTTGCTGCAGGAGGGACTGGTGCACTTCACAAAATAGATGGCATCATGAGGTAGGAAAATTATGTGGATATATTAAAGGAACATCTCAAAACATCAGTCAGGAAGTTAAAGCTTGGCCGGAAATGGACAATGACCCCAAGCACACTTCCAAAGTTGAAGCAAAATGGCTGAAGGACAACAATGTCAAGGTATTGGAGTGGCCATCACAAAGCCCTGAACTCAATCCTATAGAACATTTGTGGGTAGAATTGAAAAAGTGTGTGCGAGCAAGGAGGCCTACAAACCTGACTCAGTTACACCAGCTCTGTCAGGAGGAATGGGCCAAAATCCACCCAATTTATTGGGAAGCTTTTGTATAAGGTCCCGAAACATTTGACCCAAGTTAAGTGTTCTTTTATAAGGCAATGCTACCAAATAAGTGTATGTTAAAACTGACCCACTGAGAATATGATGAAAGAAATAAAGCTGAAATAAATCACTCCACTATTATTCTGACATTTCACATTCTTAAAATAAAGTAGTGATCCTAACTGACCTAAAACATGGAATTTTTACTAGGATTAAATGTCAGGAATGGTGAAAAACTGAGTTTAAATGTATTTGGCTAAGGTGTATGTAAACTTCCAACTTCAACTGTACACGTATAGAATAGAATTTACACATATACAATAAAATAGAATATGCACGTATAGAAAGAATATACACGTATAGAATAAAATAGAATATACACATATAAAATAAAAGCCCACCATTTAGAATAGAATATACACATTTAGAATAGCCCAACATCAGAATAGAATATACACAGAATAGAATATACACATACAGAATAGAATATACACATTTAGAATAGAATATACACATACAGGGAATAGAATATACACATACAGAATAGAATAGCCCACATTTAGAATTAATATACACATACAGAATAGAATATTTCTAGAATAGAATACACATACAGAATAGAATATACACACATAGCCCAGAATATACCGATGTAGAATAGAATATACACATTTAGAATAGAATATACACATACAGAATAGAATATACACATACAGAATAGAATATACACATTTAGAATAGAATATACACATACAGAATAGAATATACACATTTAGAATAGAATATACACATACAGAATAGAATATACACATACAGAATAGAATATACACATTTAGAATAGAATATACACATACAGAATAGAATATACACATTTAGAATAAAATATACACATTTAGAATAGAATTCAAATACAGAGGGCCCATAGAATATACACATTTAGAATAGAATATACACATACAGTGTAGAATATACACATTTAGAATACACCCCAGGGCCCAGCCCACACATGTAGAATAATTAATTCAAATATACACATACACCTGTAGAATAGAATACAAAATATACACATATACCGTGTAGAATAGAATAAAATACACATTTGTAAATAGAATTAAATATACAGAATATACAGCCAATATAGAATATAATATACCGTGTTTCATAGAATAATACACATATACCTTTAGACATAGAATAAAATATACACATAAAAATAGTAGCCCACGTGTTATAGAATATAATACACCATATAGAATATACACATATAGAATAGAATATACACATATAGAATAGCCTATAAACTTACATATAGTGAATAGAATAGAATATACACCTATAGAATATACATATATAGAATAGAATACAATACACATATAGAATATACACATATACCTGTAGAATAAAAATACACAATAGAATAGAATACAATATACACTGTAGAATAGAATATAATAGCCCACCGTGTTATAGAAATACACCCCATAGAATAGAATATACACATATAGTTAATAGACCCCCTGGCACATATACCGTGTTTAGAATAGAATAGAAGGGCATAAGAATAGAAAACAATATACCGTGTTTCTAGAATGGATAGGGCCAAGCCCACCGTGTTTCTAGTTAATACACCCAATAGAATATAGGCATAGGGAATAGACAAGTGTTTCAATAGTTAATACTTAAATGTCCCCCCACAACCTTGAGCCCACCGTGTTTCACAGGGTCAGCCAATGAGCAGAGCCCCTGGCTGAGAGCAGTTTAGTGGTGAGTGCCTTGCTCAAAGTTAATACACCCAATAGATGATTCAATAGCCTGTTTTTCTAGTTAATCCCTATGGCCCAGCCCATGTGTTTCTAGTTAATACACCCCAGGGCCCAGCCCACCGTGTTTCTAGTTAATACACCCCAGGGCCCAGCCCACCGTGTAATTTTGCTACAGTGTGTAGCAAAAGGTTTTGACAAAGTAAAAATAGCCCTCCGTGTTCGGTGATCAGTGTCAAAAATGAGATTTTGTTTTACACCCCATGGCCCAGCCCATGTGTTTAAAGTTAATACTTCCAGGGCCCAGCCCACCGTGTTTCTGCAAAGTTAATACACCCCATGGCCCAGCCCACCGTGTTTCTAGTTAATACACCCCAGGGCCCAGCCCCCATGTTTCTAGTTAAAACACAGGAGGGGCCCAGCCCACCGTGTTTCTAGCCCCAGTGTTGAGGGCCCAGCCCACCGTGTTTCTAGTTAAAACACCCCTGGGGGCCCGTGTTTTAGCCCACCAGGAGCCCAGTTTCTAGTGAATACACCCCAGGGCCCAGCCCACCGTGTTTCTAGTTAATACACCCCAGGGCCCAGCCCAATGTTTCTAGTGAATACACCCCAGGGCCCAGCCCACCGTGTTTCTAGTAATACAAGGGCCCAGCCCACCGTGTTTCTAGTGCACACCCCAGGCCCAGCCCACCGTGTTTCTAGTTAATACACCCCAGGGCCCAGCCCACCGTTTCTGGGATAGGGCCCAGGTGTTAATACACCCCAGGGCCCAGCCCACTGTGTTTCTAGTTAATACACCCCAGGGCCCAGCCCACTGTGTTTCTAGTTAATACACCCCAGGGCCCAGCCCACCGTGTTTCTAGTTAATACACCCCAGGGCCCAGAGCACATGTCCTGGTAATCCATCTGGCCCCGCAGCCTATGTTGACCTGTTAAAGGTCTTACTCACGTCGGCTACGGAGAGCGTGATCACACAGTTGTCCGGAACAGCTGATGCTCTCATGCATGCCTCAGTGTTGCATGCCTCGAAGCGAGCATAGAAGTGATTTAGCTCGTCTGGTAGGCTCGTGTCACTGGGCAGCTCGAGGCTGTGCTTCCCTTTGTAGTCTGTAATAGTTTGCAAGCCCTGCCACATAAGACGAGCATCGGAGCCAGTGTAGTATGGTTCAATCTTAGCCCTGTATTGACGCTTTGCCTGTTTGATGGTTCGTCGCAGGGCATAGCTGGAAGCTCAGTGCGAATGTTGCCTGTAAATCCATGGTGAACACCTTCCTAATGTTGAGTTGCAACCCCCTCCTTTTGCCCTCAGAACAGCCTCAATTCATCGGAGCACTCTACAAGGTGTTAAAAGCGTTCTACAGGGCCCATGTTGACTCCACTGTCTCCCACAGTTGTGTCAAGTTGACTGGATGTCCTTTGGGTGGTTAACAATTCTTGGTACGCATGGGAAACTGTTGAGCGTGAAAAACAGCAGCAGCATTGCAGTTCTTGACACAAACTGGTGTGCCTGGCACTACCATAGCCAGTTCAAAGGCACTTAAATATGTTGTCTTGCTCATTCACCCTCTAAATGGCACACATACACAATCCATGTCTCAATTGTCTCAAGGCTTAAAAATACTCCTTTAACCTGTCTCATCCCCTTCATCTACACTGGTTGAAGTGGATTTAACAAGTGACATCAATAAGGGATCATAGCTTTAACCTGGTCAGTCTATGTCATGGAAAGAGTGCCCAGTATGTTGTCCACTCAGTGGGTACTGCTTCAACATGCAATAATTTCCCTCTCCCTCTCTGCACTACCTATCCATGTCCAGCAGAGGGAGCAAAGCTCCACCATATATTGTACACACACTATGTAGGTACTCAGAGTAGAATGTAGATTACTTAAACATATTGTGTTCAGTAAGCACATTAAATAATACATAGATTTGTCCTTGCCTTTATTAACACAACACATTATGAAAACCTAAATGGTCCATAGTTTTTGACTGCTGCATTAGAATAGAATATATATTTTCCATGATATCCATTTGCAATGATATAGGTATTGCTGACACAATACCCAACACATTACACACCCAACACGACAAGCTAGGGAGTAGCACAGCTTCAGCCACAGCCCTCCCTAAAAACTGTTTCCGGTTTGCACCGGAAACCCACTCCAACCTCAAGGCTACCACCACCCCCAAGAGCAGAACCAGACACCATGGGGCTTGAAGTACTGTCTACTGCCTGGACTGCTGATGTTTTGTGCAGCTATCTGTCATGCAGCACATTACCAAAATAAGTGAGTGAATACCAGTGAGAGAACATTCAAAGAGCTTATATTATTCAATGTATACCTAAAATATAAACGCAACATGCAACAATTTCAAACATTTTACTGAGTAACAGTTCACATAAGGAAATCAGTCAATTTAAATAAATGCGTTAGGCCCTAATCTATGCATTTCATATGACTGGGCAGAGGTGCAGCCATGGGTGGGCCTGGCAGGGCATAGGCTCACCCATTGGGGAGCCAGGCCCAGCCAATCCGAATGAGTTTTTCCCCACACAAAAGGGCTTTATTACCCCCCACCCCCCTCGGACGATGCCACAGGTGAAGCAGCTGGATGTGGAGGTCCTGGACTAGCGTGGTTACACGTGATCTGAGGTTGTGAGGCCGGTTGGACATACTGCCAAATTCTCTAAAATGACGTTGGAGGCAGTTTATGGTAGAGAATGTTGTCCGGTCCTCTGGCAGTCTCTATGGGGGTGCCACAGGGTACAATTCTCGGGCCGACTCTTTTCTCTGTATATATCAATGATGTTGCTCTTGCTGCGGACGATTCCCTGATCCACCTCTACGCAGATGACACCATTCTGTATACTTCTGGCCCTTCCTTGGACACTGTGCTATCTAACCTCCAAACGAGCTTCAATGCCATACAACACTCCTTCCGTGGCCTCCAACTGCTCTTAAACGCTAGTAAAACCAAATGCATGCTTTTCAACCGTTTGCTGCCTGCACCCGCATGCCCGACTAGCATCACCACCCTGGATGGTTCCGACCTAGAATATGTGGACATCTATAAGTACCTAGGTGTCTGGCTAGACTGTAAACTCTCCTTCCAGACTCATATCAAACATCTCCAATCCAAAATCAAATCTAGAATCGGCTTTCTATTTAGCAACAAAGCCTCCTTCACTCACGCCGCCAAACTTACACAAGTAAAACTGACTATCCGACCGATCCTCGACTTCGGCGATGTCATCTACAAAATGGCTTCCAATACTCTACTCAGCAAACTGGATGCAGTTTATCACAGTGCCATCCGCTTTGCTACTAAAGCACCTTATACCACCCACCACTGCGACCTGTATGCTCTAGTCGGCTGGCCCTCGCTACATATTCGTCGCCAGACTCACTGGCTCCAGGTCATCTAAAAGTCCATGCTAGGTAAAGCTCCGCCTTATCTCAGTTCACTGGTCACAATGGCAACACCCACCCGTAGCACGCGCTCCAGCAGGTGTATCTCACTGATCATCCCTAAAGCCAACACCTCATTTGGCCGCCTTTCCTTCCAGTTCTCTGCTGCCTGTGACTGGAACGAATTGCAAAAATCGTTGGAGACTTTTATCTCCCTCACCAACTTTAAACATCTGCTATCTGAGCAGCTAACCGATCGCTGCAGCTGTACATAGTCCATCGGTAAATAGCCCACCCAATTTACCTACCTCATCCCCATACTGTTTTTATTTATTTACTTTTCTGCTCTTTTGTACACCAGTATCTCTACCTGTACATGACCATCTCATCATTTATCACTACAGTGTTAATCTGCTAAATTGTAATTATTCGCCTACCTCCTCATGCCTTTTGCACACAATGTATATAGACTCTTGTTTTTTCTACTGTGTTATTGACTTGTTTATTGTTTACTCCATGTGTAACTCTGTGTTGTCTGTTCACACTGCTATGCTTTATCTTGGCCAGGTCGCAGTTGTAAATGAGAACTTGTTCTCAACTAGCCTACCTGGTTAAATAAAGGTGTTCTCAACTAGCCTACCTGGTTAAATAAAGGTGTTCTCAACTAACCTACCTGGTTAAATAAAGGTGTTCTCAACTAGCTTACCTGGTTAAATAAAGGTGTTCTCAACTAACCTACCTGGTTAAATAAAGGTGTTCTCAACTAACCTACCTGGTTAAATAAAGGTGTTCTCAACTAACCTACCTGGTTAAATAAAGGTGTTACCTGGTTAAATAAAGGTGTTCTCAACTAGCCTACCTGGTTAAATAAAGGTGTTCTCAACTAGCCTACCTGGTTAAATAAAGGTGTTCTCAACCTGGTTAAATAAAGGTGTTCTCAACTAGCCTACCTGGTTAAATAAAGGTGTTCTCAACTAACCTACCTGGTTAAATAAAGGTGTTCTCAACTAGCCTACCTGGTTAAATAAAGGTGTTCTCAACTAGCCTACCTGGTTAAATAAAGGTGTTCTTAACTAACCTACTTGGTTAAATAAAGGTGTTCTTAACTAACCTACCTGGTTAAATAAAGGTGAAAAAACAACAACAAAAAAACTTTAAATTCTCTGGTTAAAAAGCTGTGGTGCCAATTGCACGCTTCCTCAAGACTGGAGACATCTGTATTTTTTATTGTCCCCAGCACAAGGTGCACCTGTGTAATGATCATGCTGTTTAATCAGCTTCTTGATATGCCACACCTATCAAGTGGATGAATTATCTTGGCAAAGGAGAAATGCTCACTAACAGGGATATAAACAAATGTGTGCACAACCTTTCAGAGAAATAAGCTTTTTTTTGTGTGCATGGAACATTTCTGGGATCTTTTATTTCAGCTCATGAAACATGGGACCAACACGTTTATATTTTTGTTCAGTGTAGTTTGCCGTTTATGGACAACCCTAATAATAACTATTTTGAATAGATTTGTCCTCTAAAACGATGACATTTGGAGGAAGCGGCATGCTAAGCTTTGGCAGAGTCGGGCATGGTGGTAAATTAACACCGCGGCTCATGGGCATGGAGGTAACATTAATTGTGCGGTCGGTGGCAGCGGGCATCAGGCGGGTTTAGGATCTAGGACAGTGCACCTGCTACACAAGTGTCCTAGATTGCCCACCAGATCACTTTAACCCAACCCGTCAAATTAATCAAGTCTTCAGAGGCCATAGAGCCTGTTTGGGGCAGCCATCAGGGGAGGGGGAAGGGTCAGGGGAGGGGGGGGTGAAGCATCTGATGAGGACAGAGAAGGGTAGGGGGGGGGTGAAGTCTGATGGGCAGAGAGAGCCATCAGGGGAGGGGGAAGGGTGGGGGGGTGAAGCATCTGATGAGGACAGAGAGACCGTCTGGGGCAGCCATCAGGGGAGGGGGAAGGGTGGGGGTGAAGCATCTGATGAGGACAGAGAGACCGTCTGGGGCAGCCATCAGGGGAGGGGGAAGGGTGGGGGGTGAAGCATCTGATGAGGACAGAGAGACCGTCTGGGGCAGCCATCAGGGGAGGGGGAAGGGTAGGGGGGGGTGAAGCATCTGATGAGGACAGAGAGACCGTCTGGGGCAGCCATCAGGGGAGGGGGAAGGGTGGGGGGGTGAAGCATCTGATGAGGACAGAGAGACCGTCTGGGGCAGCCATCAGGGGAGGGGGAAGGGTGGGGGGTGAAGCATCTGATGAGGACAGAGAGACCGTCTCAGGGGAGGGGGGGGGTAGCCATCAGCAGCCATCAGGGGAGGGGGAAGGGTGGGGGGGGATGGGACAGAAGGGTGGGGGGGGGGTGAAGCATCTGATGAGGACAGAGAGACCGTCTGGGGCAGCCATCAGGGGAGGGGGAAGGGTGGGGGGTGAAGCATCTGATGAGGACAGAGAGACCTGTATGAGCTGATAGGAGGGAATGGTTGTACAAAGAAGCAATGCTGGGTTACACATGACAGTTACACCCTGTTGGCACCATCTTCCTGACCCCAACCACACGGTGCTGTTGTGGATATGTACCTTTCACTGTGCTTTACATCACAGTTCCCACAACTACAGTGGATGGATGTGTAACCAGGCCAGCGCAGTACCAACAGCTCTGCTCAGTTTGGTTCAGCTCAGTAGCCTAGTGGGGAAAAGGTATTAGTCTAGACTCTAGACAGAACCATTAGTTCTTTGCTAACCAGGTTCCCCACATAAAATATGTTCTGAATGTGAGTCAAGGTATAGACATTCATGTGATGGGTGATGTCTGATGTGATGAACCATGTGTTAACACTGAGGGGCCCAGGAGGCCCCGAGGGACAGGGGATGACTAACTCACTACTCTTCCTAATCTAGGACAGCTAGGCACACCGCACATCCTTCATGACTCTCATGTTTTAGTCGTGTTGGGCCAAAAATATGTCCGCCGAGGTTAGTCAAACTGGGTCGCCCGCCCGACGGCTTTTTTTGGATCACAAAAAAAGAAGTAAATTGTGCCGTCTAAATGATCTCCGCCTCCTGAAAAGCCACCCTGGACAGCAAAAAGCCTTCCCCGTCAGTTTATTTTTACTAGCATCAAAGTGGGTCAATGACGCCACAGAAAAATATGACGAAACCTCATTTCAACAGTGTCTGAATGGGCCACCACAGGAAGAGAGGGTCACATCTAATAGTCCTTTTCAAAACCTTTTTATTGGTCATATAGAAAATAAAGTAAGCTGTATCAACAAACATACTATATATACACACACACATCAATAACTTAGACATTTCAGAGAACCACGGTTAAAACCACAGTCATTATATATGAATACATCATATTACTTATCTACAGATTGCAAAAAAGTACAATAATTTACAAATAGTTACAATGAACTATTCTCTGTTTTCCATACAAAGTACTGCAATATCTTATTACAACCCATACAGAAAAATAACAAAAACAGTTTAATAATAACTTGATATACCATTCAGACACTTCCAACAGCTTTATTTTCAGACTTAATACCTTTGAAACATAGACCTATACTCGAGTGAGAAATACCTGCACAGTCAAATGTTCACCAAGCATAATTTGATTCAAAAAAGCCTACATATCTCTACTACAGCTAGCAAATCATCACACAAGTGCTGATAAGTTATTCATCCTCTCCAATACAACTCGCTTTTAAACAAAAAGACATAACTAAGTAAAAACGAGATCCGCTGCAGAACAAATTAATTCCAGTGTTTTTAAGATCAATATCAGATACACATTCAACGAACAAAGACAAAACAAATAGAGTTTCAGGAGACAATGAGCAGTAATGATTGAATTAGCAGCATGGTAGGAACCAAACTAATCAAACCACAAATGACAACAGAAATTGCAAGTGGCCCTTATGTTACTCAGGATTGTGTTCCTGGTCACTTCTTCAGGACATAACTTCAGCCCTGTTTTACAGATTGTATAATCACACATCTATAGACTGTAGAATATCTGTAGGTTTAGTCTTTAGAACAGGTAATACCAGTCTTCTAATCTATGGAGTGATATATGTGACAACAGAAATTCAATTTGTGAATACATCTTCAGTTTCTGCTGGTTTTAACATCACTCCATAGTCTTCGGGTTTAGGGGTTTCTGTCAGGGGAAGTCTACTGTTAGAGAAGGGTTAGTCAGGCATTGGGCTACTTCCCCTAGACTAGAATCCCTTTAGACGGGCATCACAGTGAGTGAACATCTGGGGCGTGTCCAGTGAGGGTGGAACACTCAACAACGTTGCAGATAAAAATATAAGCGAATGGATCTGACACAATTCCCAATTCTATCATGACAGGTAATCATATCTGTTCTACACAATGTATTTATATCTGAACAGTTGTACCCTCTAGCAGTTCCCATGGTTTTCATTCTCCTTAACCAACATAAACTAAGGGCCAACTGCAGTTTGGTGTGTGTGGGGGGTAAAAGAACAATGCCACAAGAATTCCAATCCAAAACACAGGAGCTGTTGGTATAAAAATCATTAGACCACAGTCACTATTACAACAATATAGACTACTCTTCTAGCTTTACTCTCACGCCTGTCCACTGAGTTTGCATATGTATAAGGGTCACTTTTTCACGACGGTCAACACTACCTACAGTAGCTACCTACTATACATCTGTCTGTGTGTGTGTGTGTGTTACTCCCTCTCCAGAAGAGATACATGTACAGTGAGCACCACATTGGACAGTGACCATTTTTTTGTTATTTTGGTTCTGTACTCTGCACTTTGAGTTTGAAAGGATACAATGACAATGAGGGTGAAGTGCAGACTGTCAGCTTTAATTTGAGGGTATTTTCATACATATCGGATGAACCGTTTAGAAATGACAGCACCTTTTGTACATGGTCCCCCCATTTCAAGGTACTACAAGTGTTTGTTGAATTGGCTTCACAGATGTGTCGTTAGGCAGGTGTATTCATTGGTGTCGTTAGTGAATGCATGAGAGCTGTTGATGAATGTATTGATTCTAGACTTTGCTATTGCCTTTGGAGGTTGTTGTTGGGGTGTGACAACAGGAGGAAGACGGCAGTGTCCATGCAAATGAAGCTGGCCATCATAAGGCTCAGAAATTAAAATCAATCAATCAGGAACATTGCAGTTTGGTTCATCATTAACAAGAAAAAATAAACCGGTGAACTCAATTATGTCAAAAGACCCGGTTGTCTGAGGAAGACCACTGTAGTGGATGACCGGATAATACTCTCTATGGTGAAGAAAACCCCCCAGACAACAGCCCAACAGATCAAAAACACTCTCCTGGATGCAGGTGTAGGTGAGTCAAAGTCTACCATACGTAGAAGACTACACCAGCAGGACTACAGAGAGACTACAAGATGCAAACCACTGATAAGCCTGAAGAACAGAAAGGCCAGATTACAGTTTGCTAAAAAGCACCTAAAAGAGCCCCAAGAGTTCTGGGAAAAAAGTATTGTGGACAGATGAGACAAAGATGAACATGTACCAGAGTGATGGAAAGTGGAAAGGGAAGAAAAAGACAGGCCCATGATCCAAAGCATACCACCTCATCCGTGAAACATGGTGGAGGGGGTGTTATGGCTTGGGCCTGTATGGCTGCCAGTGGAACAGGCTCACTTGTCTTCATCGACAATGTGACTGCAGACAGAATTAGAACAATGAATTCTGAAGTCTGCAGAAATATTTTATCTCCTCAGATAAAACCAAATGCCTCCAAACTCATTGGAAGTCACTTCATCATGCAACAAGACAATGACCCTAAACATATTGCTAGAGCAAAGAAGGGTTTTTTTATGGCCAAAAAGTGTAAAATCCTTGACTGGCCGAGTCAATCACCGGATCTGAATCACATTGAACATGGAGAAGAGGAGACTGAAGGCAATAAGTCCCTGAAACAAGCAGGAGCTGAAGATGGCTACAGTACAGGCCTGGCAGAGCATCACCAGGGAAGATACCCAGCGTCTGGGGATGTCGATGCATGGCAGACTTCAAGCAGTCATTGCAAAGGATATGGAGACAAATATGAACAATGATTACTTTATTCTAAATCATGTTCAACTGTCCAATGTTTTTTGATGCCTGAAAATGGGGGGGGACCATGTACAAAAGCTTCTATAATTTCTAAACGGTTCATCCGATATGTATGAAAATACCCACAAATTAAAGCTGACAGTCTGCACTTCACCCTCATTGTCATCGTATCCTTTCAAACTCAAAGTTCTAGAGTACAGAACCAAAATAACAACAACAAAAATGTCACTGTCCAATGAATTATGGTGCTCACTGTACGTATGCGAGAAAGGTCATAGGCCAGGATGCCTTTTTAACATTGTGAAGACACATTAAGGTTCACTCCACAAGACTGCCACAGCAACAAGAACGACAACACCCAAACTGGGGAATGTCAAGAGTCATATATATCCATGGATTATCTTCTAGTCAATGGAAATATCTAAGTGTGTTCAGAAGACATAGTGAGGATGTTTTAGCGTACATACACTATATACTAGGGCTGTGTCTGATGGCACCCTATTCCAATATTTAGTGCACTGCTTTTGGTAATGCAGGGAAGTGTCCATTTCAGATGCCCCCTGATCTGATGTGAGCTCAGAGGTGTGGGGAATAGCATATTACACACTGGAGTGCAGACCTATTCTCTCCTGTTCAGGTCTACCTACCATGCAACTTCAAGTGCCGTGGGTTCCTCCTGTTCAGGTCTACCTACCATACAACTTCAAGTGCTGTGGGTTCCTCCTGTTCAGGTCTACCTACCATACAACTTCAAGTGCTGTGGGTTCCTCCTGTTCAGGTCTACCTACCATACAACTTCAAGTGCTGTGGGTTCCTCCTGTTCAGGTCTACCTACCATACAACTTCAAGTGCCGTGGGTTCCTTCTGCCTTCCTGGACTATTCTAGCTATAGGCTAACAGTCTGGGTCCTGGTTCATTTGGACATATTCAGATCTCTGCTTCCTAACCTTTTCCTCTCAGCTGCTCTGTTCTAAAAGGATACGTTCAGTAATTCACAACTTAATGCTGGTGGTTCCTTACCCTGATAGAAGTCTATGAGCCAGGAGAAACTGGGATGATTGGTTTTTACATTACTTAAAGGTGTTCTGGCAACACTTTTTGAACATTTGCCCCCATCACTCCCAATGATTTTTAGCTGGCAGAGGATAAAGTTAGGTGAAGTTTATATTGGCTGTTTAAAGAAATTAGAACCATGGAATACAGTTTCTCCAGGCTCATATAGATATATTCAGGGCAAGGAACCATCTGACATGAAGTTGTAAAATACCGAACATATCCCATGTCATTACATAGATACTATCACCTTTTAAAGGTAAAACTGCTTACTGATAAATCCCTCTTACAGGGTCAGAAGACAGGGGTGACACTTGGCACGTAAGCAGCATTACTGGCAGCAGGTTGATCTTCCAGATCTTCATTTGGTGTCTGAACAAAAAGTCCTTTTAGAAAAATTGTAAATGAGCGACTATCAACACAAGTGCCATCCTTAACAGCTTCGTCTCAGAGTTGCAATGGTTTATTTTTAGGGCAAACTTGTTTTCTCCTGAGCAGAACAAGCTGGAGATCAGTGCATTTTTACCCTCACAAAAACCATGAACACAACCTGACAGTCAGGAGATGACCTGTTATTAGTCATCTGTATAAAGCTGCATGCTGAGCCTCCCTTCTCACAGTTAGAATGAGAAGAAGTTATTTATTCAAGGAGAACTTTTACAATGCTTGGCTATACGGTAAGACAGTGTCAAAGATTTTGATTTTGCTTAGTCTTTGAAAAAGTAAATTGTGAGGCTATTATCCCTTCGCAAATTGCAAGTTGTCCCCTTTGGTAAATGGATAAGACAATAACAGTTGCATCTAAATCAGAGGTGATGTTCCCCTGGAATTGAAACCAAAGAGAGGGGAGGAGGGCCACTTAACTGGGATTCAAAATGAACCAAGGGCCTTATCTTACCCCTATGCCTGCTCGGTCGACAGTAATAACGTCGCAATGACAAAAACATTTGTGAATCACAGCTAGTGGAAGAGATATCACAGATGCCAATATGGATGAAGACAATAGATGATGTTTACACCAGCTATATTATCTCTATTACAGATTCCTATAGAAAATACCACAGCATGACATCTATACAGTGAACAACACTGCCAACTGTCACTTATACACATCACGTCACGCGCTACCCCACACAGTACGCGCCTAGTCACTAGAAAAAGATACCAGCCTTCAATAGTAAGCCACTTTTGGTACAATTGCAAAAAGGATATCACAGGTTTTTTTGTTTGAAGTTTTCTTTTCCAGTGTTTCTATAAACGCCAGATGCTCGTCTATGCATCAATACAAATCAAGAACTCGAAGTCAACGACTTCTAGAATACACACACGTTGACAATTAAACAGTAAAGCTTGTTGTGTGAATATTATTTTGGAATATGTGACCAGCCAGTTCACATGTTATTACATACGCACAAAAAAACGACTTATTTACAAAACAGTTCCAACTTATTTACTCGATGGAGCACAAATTGAGTTTTAAATGTTTTGAGGATCAAAAATTGTCCCCCCAAAGCATAATGATCACAAGATCTTGTAAAAACATTCTGCTTCTCAGATACTGGAGAAAGAAACCATCTTGTAATCGTGGAATGGCATTGTCAACTCCAACATCACACCTATTATTATTATAATACTTATCATCCCATACCAAGTAGGCTATCGTATTATTTTGCAGATCAGATTGACTCATTCCCCTTACATTAAACTATGTAACTTCCTACTTTTCAGTGCATGTGTGTATTATTGCATCTCCTGTTGGTAAAATTCTGTGACAGGCTGACCTGAACCTAAATAAATGCTCAACTTAACAGAATTTCCTGTTTAGTTTTTTTGACCAACTAAAATCACATGAACTGGTCTGATGGGTGAGTTACTAGTCCTTACTGAAGGTTGCTCACAAGACATCAATACCATACAGTGCATTTCCCTCTTCTCATAGTCAGTGCATTCTAACAGGCCCAGGCTTGTTGCTAACTGCAATCACTCTTTCTCCACTTGTGATACGGAGAGAGGGCTAAGAACGTGAAGCATAATGCCAACCGGGTGTGGCTAGACTGTTGGTGGCTAGTAGTTATGAAAGAGTGCATTTCCACATCACAACCCTGTGTCGGGACGGAAAAGACTCAGAGGGGCCTGTAGGAAACAAACAAACACTCAAACACTTAGTACCATGTACAGAAACACACAACTCCATCGAGAGCTCGACTTCCAACACCAGATGGAGTGACATCAATTATGGATTGGGCTGCGTCGTACGACCTTCCTGGACTCACGTGACCTTTAACCTTTTGGAATCAGTATGTGAAAATACACTATAGAGGAAGGATGTGTATAGTCCAGCGGAGGCTCATTGTAATGGCTGGAATGGAATTCATGGAACAGAGTCAAACATGTGCTTTCCATTTGTTTGATACCGTTCTATTTATTCCATTCCAGCCATTACAATGAGCCCGTCCTCCTATAGCTCCTCCCACCAGCCTCCTCTGGTGTATGTATTTCTGCTTGTACAGTGCCAAGGCAGAATGGAAGTATGGTTTATACTACTAAAGGCTGTCTGATAAGGGTTGGTGCCAAGGCAGAATGGAAGTATGGTTTATACTACTAAAGGCTGTCTGATAAGGGTTGGTGTGGCCTCTGCTGCTGGCCAATTGAAAGAGTGTTACTAGCTGGTACAAAGGTCTGGGGGGGGGTTGTGTTGTGTGTTCTGGCCCAAAAGACAGACAAGGGAACTAATCCTGTGCTCCATGATGATACACTGACTATAGTACTCGTTTCATTAGTCTGATAACTCTCCACGCCGCCCAGCCCCGATACTACGACCTGGCTCCCGTCTTGGACTTGATGATGGTGATGACGCTGGTGGCCGTGGCCACCTTCCCAGGGACCAGGGGCCCCATGACCCCCCGACCCCCTGGGGTTAAGGCTACGGCCGGGCTGCGCGCCACAGTCCTGGCGAAGCTCTGCAGGGCCTCGTACTTGGAGCGCAGCGAGTCCAGCTCCACCTTCATGGTGGCGTTCTCTGTGGCCAGCTTGTCCACCTCCAGCTGCAGCGCCGTCTTCTGCTTCTCTAGCTCCTCCTTCTGGGTGACCCGCTTGACGCGGCAGCTGGCGGCGTAGCCACGGTTCTTCAGGGTGCGCCGCCGCTGCTTGAGCTGCAGGATTTCGTCCTTGGTGAGGCCGCGGAGGTGAGCGTTGAGCTCCCGGACAGACATGGTCACCAGTTCGTCGTCCGTGAGGCTGGTCCCATTCTCCCCTGGCTCCTTCTTCACCTGAGAGGGAAGTGAAGGGGGGGATGATTTGATTCATTTTGAAGGTAAAACATTTTTCAGTAAAAAGTACAAAGCCCAGAGGATAACTCATGAAAGCATTATACAGCAGTTATTTTCAATGTGGTCCAAAGAGCAGGGGAAAGGGAGGGGATGTGGTCAGGAGGAGGAGGAAGGGGGGACAAAGAGGGAGAAGGAGGAAGAGGGGTGATGACAAACAAACAAGTATGACTAGAGTACAGATGGTAAGAAGAACATACCTTTTCTCCCCACACTGACAGTGTAAGAGAGACAAAGGTTAAGGTAGGGGTCTATGTCCTTCTTTGGTTAGTTTACCTTCAAGGCTTTGTTTCCCTTGTTTGTAGTAGTCATGCCACGAGAGCCGCTTCCAACGACACCACTTGTTGCTCTGTGGAAGAGAAGAACTTCAATAAGAATCCATATAGCCAGAGGAGAAGAACAGTGAGGTTTCACGTCAAATAGAGAAGAACATGAGAAGAACAGTGAGGTTTCACATCAAATAGAGAAGAACATGAGAAGAACTGAGGTTTCACGTCAAATAGAGAAGAACATGAGAAGAACAGTGAGGTTTCACGTCAAATAGAGAAGAACATGAGAAGAACAGTGAGGTTTCACGTCAAATAGAGAAGAACATGAGAAGAACAGTGAGGTTTCACGTCAAATAGAGAAGAACATGAGAAGAACAGTGAGGTTTCACGTCAAATAGAGAAGAACATGAGAAGAACAGTGAGGTTTCACGTCAAATAGAGAAGAACATGAGAAGAACAGTGAGGTTTCACGTCAAATAGAGAAGAACATGAGAAGAACAGTGAGGTTTCACGTCAAATAGAGAAGAACATGAGAAGAACAGTGAGGTTTCACGTCAAATAGAGAAGAACATGAGAAGAACAGTGAGGTTTCACGTCAAATAGAGAAGAACATGAGAAGAACAGTGAGGTTTCACGTCAAATAGAGAAGAACAGGAAAGGTGATCAAAAAGATCTGTTCCTCAAACTCAGAATCCAATGGAGGAAAAGGTCATTGAGGAGGGACCTTGGGTATTCTCGAATACGGTTGAGAAGGAATGGAGGAGATTGTGCAGAATAGAGGAAAGGCTAATTGTGACGGAGCCATTCGTTTTCAGAGATGGAGCAGAGACTTCAGCTCTTCCTCTAAAAGTAACAGGCAGGCCAATCAGTAACAGGCAGGCCAATCATTTGTGCAACTGTGAACTAAAGGACAGTTGGCATTTGACGGTTTGGCACAACTACAGCAGTAGCGACTGTCACTTTGATTTATTAGAAAACAAAACCATCAGCGGGGAACTTCCTCAACGAGCAGCCACCAGGCAGGAAACACCTCAACTGGAGAAGTCCCCATCTTACTGTATGTACCTCAGACAAACAGCTCTAACACACACACACTTACACACACAGAACCTACTGTATGTACCAGTCCTGACACCTCAGACTAACAGCTCTAACACACACACACTTTAGAAAGAACTCAGTCTGGGGAAAATGTTTAAAACACATGTAAAAGACAAGCGTTTATTATTCGACAAGTTCAGGTAGTCCATCCCCATTTAGTGACTGATGAATAAAAGATGACTGGGGAGGGAAACTGTATTCTAGTCAAGTCCATCCTATTCAACTATTACTGTACATATACTATTCTAACCTACGTATTCTTCAAATAAAATATATATTCTATCCACAGTGTCTATACATCCCATCACACACACATACAGTGCATTCTGAAAGTATTCAGGCTCCTTGACTTTTTCAACATTTTGTTACATTACAGCCTTATTCTAAACTGGATTAAAAATATTAAAAAATCCTCAATCTACACAAAATACCCCATAATGCCAAAGCGAAAACAGTTTTTTTTAGAATTGTTTGCAACTTTTTTCTAAATTAAAAAACAGAAATACCTTATTTACGTAAGTATTCAGACCCTTTGCTATGATACTCGAAATTGAGGCCAGGTGCATCCTGTATCCATTTATCATCATTGATGTTTCTACAACTTGATTGGAGTCCATCTGTGGTCAATTTAAATGATTAAATGATCGGACAGGATTTGGAAAGGCACACACCTGTCTATATAAGGTCCCATGTTAACAGTGCATGTCAGATCCAAAACCAAGCAATGAGGTCGAAGAAATTGTCCGTAGAGTTCCGAGACAGGATTGTGTTAAGGCACAGATCTGGAGAAGGGTACCGAAACATTTCTGCAGCATTGAAGGTCCCTAAGAACAACGTGGCCACCATTCTTAAATGGGCCTTTGTCAGGGAGATGACCAAGAACCCAATGGTCACTGACAGAGCTCCAGAGTTCCTCTGTGGAGATGGGAGAGCCTTCCAAAAAGGACAACCATCTCTGCAGCACTCCACCAAATCAGGCCTTTATGGTAGAGTGGCCAGACGGAAGCCACCACTCAGTAAAAGGCATATGGACAGCCAGCTTGGTTTGCCAAAAGGCACCTAAAGGACTCAAGACCATGAGAAACAAAATTATCTGGTCTGATGAAGCTAAGATTACACTCTTTGGCCTGAATGCCAAGCTTCACGTCTGGAAGAAACCTGGCACAATCCCTACGGTGAAGCATGGCGGTGGTAGCATCGTGCCGTGCGGATGTTTTTCAGCGGCAGGGACTGGGAGACTAGTCAGGATCGAGGTAAAGAGAAGAAATGGGAGAAACTCTCCAAATACAAGTGTGCCAAGCGTCATATCCAAGAAGACTCAAGGCAGTAATTGCTGCCAAAGTGCTAGCCTACTGGTGGTGTTTGTTTACTGTTGTGCTATCATCAGATAATAGCTTCTTATGCTTTCTGCCGAAAAGCCTTTTTAAAATCTGACATGTTGGCTGGATTCACAACGAGTGTAGCTTTAATTTAGTATCTTACATGTGTGATTTAATGAAAGTTTGATTTTTATAATAATTTTATTTGAATTTGCCGCACTGCATTTTCCCTGGCTTTTCCTAGAGAGGTTAAGAAAGGCATTGATGTTTATGGTTAGGTACACGTTGGAGCATCGACAGTCCTTTTTCGCGAATGCGCACCGCATCGATTATATGCACTAGATAAACTAGTGATATCATCAACCATGTGTAGTTAACTAGTGATTATGATTGATTGATTGTTTTTTATAAGATAAGTTTAATGCTAGCTAGCAACATACCTTGGCTTCTCACTGCATTCGCGTAACAGGCAGGCTCCTCGTGGAGTGCAATGAGAGGCAGATGGTTAAAAGCTTTGGACTAGTTAACTGTAAGGTTGCAAGATTGAATCCCCGAGCTGACATGGTAAAAATCTGTCGTTCTGCTCCAGTTAACCCACCGTTCCTAGGCCGTCATTGAAAATAAGAATGTGTTCTTAACTGACTTGCCTAGTTAAATAAAGGTGAAAAAAATGGTGTCCAAAAATACCGATTTCCGATTGTTATGAAAACTTGAAATCGGCCCTAATTAATCGGTCATTCCGATTAATCGGTCGAGATCTAGTGTCATCACTACACTGTCTCGCCACCTTGGCCTGGATGAGGGCAAGGATCTTGGCAGTCTGGCGAAGTATACTTCCAAGCAAGGGCTTTGGGACAGAGATGCAATATGGCAGTCGTGCCAACATATCTCATCAGCCACCTGGTGGAAGAGACTGTGGATCTGAGGCTCTTTCCCCTCTTGCCTCCACCATCCTCCAAATCCCACCAACATCAGCCACCTCAGAGCGCAACTGGTCCTTGTCTGGGAACACACACACCAGAGCACACAACAGTCTGACCAATACAAGGGTTGAGAAATTGGTGGCCATCTGGGAACATTTTGGGCTTTTTGAGCATGACAACGAGCCATCCTCAACAAGGTTGGAAAGTGACAGTGAAGATGAGGCCTCAGTCTGATTTTCAAGAGGTGGACATTGAGGAGGTCCAAGGAGAAGACATGGAAGCCTGAGAGGAAGACAACCCAAAGCTTTAGTCTATAAACTATCATTTTTCAGATGATTGTTGAAAACGTTTCTGGGAGATGCGATGCATCATTGGGGATCATTCAATATTCCCTTTCTTTTGTTTTTCAGTGAAATCATCCCATGTGAAAAGTCAACTCATTTAATTAAAGTTCAATTCGTAACTGAATTGTTTTTTTTGTTTTTTTCTGTTGAACGGATTTGAATCATTTGCAATTGTCTACTTATGATAAGGTCAAATGTTTCTGTTTCTACATGATATGGTAAATATATCCAATGCAAAAAACATCATTTAAATGCTATTAATATTAATTTGCATATATTTCTGTTAATTCCCATACATTCCCGATATTTCCCATGGAAAGTTTCCACCTGTGAATTTTCCCCACAATGTGCAACCCTAATCTGTAGTATTCCGGAACCCCTTCCAGCTGAGCTGGTCCACAGTTAGTGTGAGCCTTGTCACAGTGTCAGAGGGTAGCAGAACACACACTTGTGACTGAGTAGAGCAGTGGCCCTTGACGAACTGCTTTACTCAACACAGAGAAAAGGCTGTGTCAGCACCACGGCATGCCGACACACACACACACACACACACACACACACACACACACACAATAAGCTCATTTACACAGGGTGTGTGAGAGTAGCGCTTGGCTGTGTGTGTGTACGTGTAATCGTGATGGCTAAACACCTCAGTTTTGCAAATAGCTGTAAATATGTGAGACGAAGCGTGAGAGGATGTGTAGACTACACACAGCAGAGACGATGGAGAAACAGAAAAAGCCAGAAAGAGAGATGAGTAGTCGTTCTGAAGTGCGGCCAAGACGTTGCCATGGCAACAACGGGGTGGGGGGCTACAGGTGGAAACGACAGCTCACCTGAGCCAAACGGGATGAGACGGGCCACTTGTTAAAAATGACCTGGATACGACACCACCACACAGGCAGTGGAGGAATGGAACACAGGGTCACATTGTGGCTCGCATTCTTGATGCTTCCCTTTCAAATACCCGCATAGAATAGCCTAACAGTGTTCTCTCTCCGCTAGCTAGTAGGCTAACCCCTAACAGTGTTCTCTCTCCGCTAGCTAGTAGGCTAACCCCCAACCGTGTTCTCTCTCTCCGCTAGCTAGTAGGCTAACCCCCAACAGTGTTCTCTCTCCGCTAGCTAGTAGGCTAACCCCTAACAGTGTTCTCTCTCCGCTAGCTAGTAGGCTAACCCCCAACATTGTTCTCTCTCTCCGCTAGCTAGTAGGCTAACCCCTAACAGTGTTCTCTCTCCACTAGCTAGTAGGCTAACCCCTAACAGTGTTCTCTCTCTCCGCTAGCTAGTAGGCTAACCCCTAACAGTGTTCTCTCTCTCCGCTAGCTAGTAGGCTAACCCCTAACAGTGTTCGCTCTCTCTCCGCTAGCTAGTAGGCTAACCCCTAACAGTGTTCTCTCTCTCCGCTAGCTAGTAGGCTACCCCCTAACAGTGTTCTCTCTCTCCGCTAGCTAGTAGGCTAACCCCTAACAGTGTTCTCCCTCTCCGCTAGCTAGTAGGGTAACCTCTAACAGTGTTCTCTCTCTCCGCTAGCTAGTAGGCTACCCCCTAACAGTGTGTTCTCTCTCTCCACTAGCTAGTAGGCTAACCCCTAACATTCCATTCTACAATCAGTAGAAATAGATAAGGCGTATTTCCATCTATATATAATAGACAGTAACAAAGACACACACCAGTAGTTCCTCTACTGAGTCCCTACCAGGAAGCCTTTCAAAATACTACAGAGATAATGGGATATAGAAATATGATTAGGGTTGCAAAGGGTCGGAAACTTTCCCGAAATTTTCCATGGGAAGATAAGCCCTGGAATTTTGCTTAAATTCATCAACAACAAAAAAAGTTAGCTTATAATGGTGAACCTTTTTTGTGGGATACACATAAGTCAATTCTACTGAAAGTTTCCACCTCTGAATATTCCCCAAAATGTGCAACCCTAAATATGATGCACAGATAGACTAATGCATGGGTGTCAAACTCTGGCCCGTGGGCCAAATTTGGCCCGCGGGGTAATTATATTTGGCCCGCGAGACAATACCAAATTACTACTAGAGCTGGCCCGCCGGTATTATACAGCGCATTCACCACTAATACTACGAATCCCATAATGCTCTGCTGTTTTCGCGCGCCAATCAGGACAGGACCCAGAAACGCTCTCTCCTCTGTGACAGTAGTCATAGCAACATAGACGCTACAACTGTCAGCGAGCTAACCCTTCCCAAAAATGGCGAAAAGAAAGGCAGAAAACAGGAGCTTTCTGGACAAGTGGGAGGCAGAATATCTGTTTACATATGTAAAAGACAAACCTGTTTGTCTTGTTTGTGGAGTCAACGTGGCTGTAAGTAAGGAGTACAACATTAGACGACACTATGAAACGAAACACCATGGCAAATACAAGGACCTGGACATGACTCAAAGGAGCCAGAAAGTAGAGGAGATGAAAAGAAGTTTGGTTTCACAACAGAATATGTTTAAAAAAGCCACATCACAAAGCGAGGCTGCTGTAAAGGCTAGTTATATAGTGGCAGCAGAGATCGCAAAATCAGCCCGGCCCTTTAATGAGGGAGAGTTCATGAAAAAGTGCATGATGAAGGTTTGTGACCTCGTATGCCCAGAGAAAAAACAAGCATTTTCAAACGTGAGCCTGAGCAGGAACACAGTAGCTGATCGCACATGTGATCTTGCCACCAATCTGTATGACCAGCTGATGGAAAAGGGAAAAGATTTTGTTGCGTTCTCCCTCGCTGTGGATGAGAGCTGCGACGCATCTGATACTGCTCAGCTGTCAGTCTTCATCCGTGGAGTGGACTCAAATCTGTGTGTTACGGAGGAGCTATTAGGATTCAAATCAATGCATGGCACAACCACAGGAAAGGAAATCTTTGAGGAGGTTTCCAAATGTGTAACTGAAATAAAGCTGCCGTGGGATAAACTCGTTGGATTAACGACAGATGGTGCGCCAGCGATGTGCGGTAAAAAGAGTGGACTGGTGGGCATGGTTCGGGAGAAGATGCGGGAAGAGAACTGTGCAGGTGAGCTAACTGTTTACCACTGCATCATACATCAGGAAGCACTGTGTGCCAAAGCCCTAAAGATGGAACATGTTATGACCACAGTAACACAGGTAGTTAACTTTATAAGAGCCAAAGGTCTAAATCACCGCCAGTTTAAATCTTTTCTGGAGGTGTGTGGTTCGGAATACGCAGACGTGCCGTATCACACAGAGGTGAGATGGCTAAGCAGAGGAAAAGTACTGAACAGATGTTTCGAGCTGCGTGAGGAAATATGTCAATTCCTGGAAACCAAAGAGAAGGATACAGCAGAGCTCCGGGAGCAAAAGTTCCTGTGTGAGCTGGCCTTTCTCTGTGACATCTCGAGCAATCTCGATGCGCTGAACCTGCAGCTTCAGGGGCGGGGGCGCATCATCACAGACATGTACGCTGCAGTGAGGGCCTTCAAAACTAAACTGTGCCTGTGGGAGAATCAGATGCTGCAAGGAAACCCTTGCCATTTTCCCTGCTGCCAATCCATAAAAGCGCAGATCTCTACCGCCGTGTTCCCATGCGCACAGTTTGCTGAAAAACTCAGTGTTCTCGCCGCTGAGTTTAGCCGGCGATTTGCCGACTTCGATGCCCAGAAATGCAAGTTTGAACTGCTTAGTAATCCCTTCGCAGTTGATGTGGAAAATGCACCAACCAACATCCAAATGGAGCTGATTGAACTCCAGTGCAACGACACGCTGAAGTCAAAGTATGATGCTGTGGGTGCCGCACAGTTTCCACGGTTCATCCCTGACACAATGCCTCAGCTCCGCACCCAAGCTGCTCAGATGCTCTCCATGTTCGGCAGCACTTATCTATGCAAGCAACTTTTCTCCTCGATGAAGATGACCAAAACAACTCACAGGGGACGTCTGACTGATGAACATCTTCGCTCGATACTGAGGATTTCTTCAGCTCAGAGCTTGAGCCCAGACATTGATGAACTAGCATCCAAGAAGAGATGCCAGGTATCTGGCTTGGGCACATCAGATTAGACCAGTGTGCAATAATTAACGTTTTCTTTATGCACTTTTTCTTGCTACAAGGCATGGGCTTGAATGGTTGATTGATTTATTATCATTTTATTTGTAAAATTATTAGCCAGTGGAAAAAGTTTATTTTGGTATTTAAATCAGAAGGCTGCAAATAGAAAAGAGGCATACAATTTTTATTTAAATTTTATTTATTTAATAAATGAATGCCATTGATGTGTTTTTTCATTTGAAATTCGATTTTGCATGTCTCCACTATTAAATTATATATTGTATGGTAATAAGCGATGCTTGTTCCATATTCAATGTTAAAGCAAAACTTGTTTGGGTCCATATTAAAAGGTTAATTTGTTCAATGTTGGCCCATGACTTTGTTCAGGTTTTACATTTTGGCCCACTGGGTATTTGAGTTTGACACCCCTGGACTAATGGATTATGAGAGACAGTTAAGTAGCCTACAGTCCTAGTCTCACTGGCCCAGAGTACTTTCTCTTTACAGCTGGTGTAGCTTGGCTATACTAGTAGGGTTAGTGATGAGACTTAAAGTGAAAGGCTGCCACATCTACAAGCTGTGTCCTTTTGCACAGGTAACATTGTTCAAAAGCAGAGAACAGAGCAGAATTGCCTTGATGGCAACACAAGTGGACAACTAAAGTCGGCCAGGTTTCCAAGTTGAGGAGAATTTCGTGACACAGCTGTGCAGGGTTACAGGCCAGCACATCGTTCAGTCACACAGCTGCAGGGTGACAGGCCAGCACATCATTCAGCCACACAGCTGCAGGGTGACAGGCCAGCCACACAGCTCAGGGTTCAGCCACACAGCTGCAGGGTGACAGGCCAGCACATCGTTCAGCCACACAGCTGCAGGGTGACAGGCCAGCACATCGTTCAGCCACACAGCTGCAGGGTGACAGGCCAGCACATCGTTCAGCCACACAGCTGCAGGGTGACAGGCCAGCACATCGTTCAGCCACACAGCTGCAGGGTGACAGGCCAGCACATCGTTCAGCCACACAGCTGCAGGGTGACAGGCCAGCACATCGTTCAGCCACACAGCTGCAGGGTGACAGGCCAGCACCTCGTTCAGCCACACAGCTGCAGGGTGACAGGCCAGCACATCGTTCAGCCACACAGCTGCAGGGTGACAGGCCAGCACATCGTTCAGCCACACAGCTGCAGGGTGACAGGCCAGCACATCGTTCAGCCACACAGCTGCAGGGTGACAGGCCAGCACCTCATTCAGCCACACAGCTGCAGGGTGACAGGCCAGCACATCGTTCAGCCACACAGCTGCAGGGTGACAGGCCAGCACATCGTTCAGCCACACAGCTGCAGGGTGACAGGCCAGTTCAGCCACACAGCAGGGTGCAGGGTCAGCCACACAGACAGGCCAGCACATCGTTCAGCCACACAGCTCAGGGTGACAGGCCACACAGCTGCAGGGTGACAGGCCAGCACATCGTTCAGCCACACAGCTGCAGGGTGACAGGCCAGCACATCGTTCAGCCACACAGCTGCAGGGTGACAGGCCAGCACATCGTTCAGCCACACAGCTGCAGGGTGACAGGCCAGCACATCGTTCAGCCACACAGCTGCAGGGTGACAGGCCAGCACCTCATTCAGCCACACAGCTGCAGGGTGACAGGCCAGCACATCGTTCAGCCACACAGCTGCAGGGTGACAGGCCAGCACATCGTTCAGCCACACAGCTGCAGGGTGACAGGCCAGCACATCGTTCAGCCACACAGCTGCAGGGTGACAGGCCAGCACATCGTTCAGCCACACAGCTGCAGGGTGACAGGCCAGCACCTCGTTCAGCCACACAGCTGCAGGGTGACAGGCCAGCACCTCATTCAGCCACACAGCTGCAGGGTGACAGCCTGCCACACAGCTGCAGGGTGACAGGCCAGCACCTCGTTCAGCCACACAGCTGCAGGGTGACAGGCCAGCACCTCGTTCAGCCACACAGCTGCAAGTTGGCAGCGAATTTGAAAAATGTATAGAATAATTCCACTAAAACTGGCCAGCTAGCATACAGCGCAGAAATATTATTCAAATTAATTTGACACAATATCTTATCACAGCACTGGCAAACCATGGTTGACCAACTCCTTGACCAAAATGGCTGACCTTTATACCCCGTCATAAAAAGGTTCATGTCCAATCTAGTATTCTAATTCCATTGGTCCAAATGACCTAACATGGTAGCACAACAAAAAGTGTGCGCGCATGTGCATGCACACGCACACACACACACACACAATTCCACTAGCAGGTGCACACAAAAGACAGCAAGTGATTGGACCGGGACTAGGCGGCAACCTTGCATCTGACAGGTTCACCCTCTAACATTCACAGCAGAGGACGGAGCAGCGGGCACCAACGTCCTCCTCACACACAAATGTATTACCTCCCATAAAGGATTTCACCTGGTGTGTAGGCCAAGAGAACGGAGGCAGAGCCACGGGGGTGGCGGGGTAGGGGAGGGACGGATGGGGGACACGGAGCGTCTTATGTAGGCGCACGCTGCATTTTTATGAATCGCCCTGGAAGAATGCTGACAAAACCAGAGCTGATTGCTTGTTGCTCGTAGAGGAGAGACATCACACCCACAGGAAATGAAAAGCGCTGAGTGTGGCCGCTCAACCCCAGTGAAAGGAGGAGAAAAAGAGATTGGGGGAGGAGAGACAGAGACACTGAGCAGAGGAGCGAGAGAGAGACTGAGGAATAAACAGCCTTGTGAAAAATGCACTCTCAACACATTTGGAGGAACTGAAAAGAAGATAAAAACCCTGATCTCAGCAAGGACCGACCAAGGAGCCAATTAGGACAGTTAAAGAAGTTGAACTAGCACGACCAGCCATCGCATATATCCCAAATGGCACCCTATTCCCCATGTAGTGCACTACTTTTGACTAGGTCCCATAGGGCTCAGTTCAAAAGGAGTGCACTATATAGGGAATAGGGTACTATTTGGAACACCACCAGTCCAACCTTCAAAACACCCATCAAGACTGTCTGCTCCTCCCTAAATCTCATCATCTCTGCATCGTATGATCACTTCTGTGACAGGAGTTCCAATAACTAACTGAATAGCTGGTTCTACTCCACGAGCGGGCAGGCTGCCTGAGATGTGCAGGAGGATTTCCTCTGCCTGCACACGTTCCAACAGCGCCTACAGGAATCACAACCACGCTTTGTGGGTTGTTTGGGAATAGCACCTGTACCTGTCCCTTTAGCTGCAATAGGAGCTATTTTGGTAGCTTGGGCCGCTCTCACACCAGAGAGCAGCATGGACAAACACTGCACACTCTTGGGTAGGACTGACTGTGTGTCCGTCATGCTATCCATATGCTAGTCATGTAGAAATGACCAATTTTTTTTAGCTTGAAGTTCAGATTGCAACTTCTCTATTTTGCGCTCTGATGTCTGGGACTTCAGTGGTATCAAGCATATTAGTCGCTAGTTTGCTGTGTCGCAATTCGCCCCCCGAGTAAAAACACAACAAGCTCTAGAATTTACTTCTTAAATTTTTTCCCAATATATTGTCCAATCGATTCTAATGTAAGACCATTCTTGACTTTTTTGATCAAATTATTAATATGAGATGATTGCCATAAGTCAAACATTAATTCCTTGCATGTTCGTCATCACGTAAGCTACATATTTTGTTACATAAATCTGTGAATCTAATGGCATAAAGTGACATTTTGTCAAAAATGAAAGCATGTTGTGTTCCTTTGCCTTGCTACCGCAGTAAACAACTATCAAGCAGTGGTCCTGCAGTTGCAATGCATCCTCACATACTTGACATTCTCTAACCTAGCATGGATCTCAAAGTCACGACTCATCACTGGGTCTCGGATTCACTTTAGATGTCCACACTCACCAAGAATGACATTTGGTAGTTCATTACAGCAGGCTTTTCGCATTGTTTTAGCATCACTGTAAAGCAGATTTTAAAAAATGTATAGCCAGAGCACTGTGTTTCCTAAGCTACAGATCCTGCTAACTTTACAGCAGCAAAGGGAGCATGTTGAAGGAGGAAGGAGATGGAGTCACAGATTAAGGTAGAAAAACATTTGTTCATAATAGTCCATTTACACTAGAGATCGGCCGATTAATCGGAATAGCCGATTAATTAGGGCCGATTTCAAGTTTTCATAACAATCGGAAATCGGTATTTTTGGACACTGATTTTGCCGTTTTTTTTTTTTTTTATTTAACTAAGCAAATCAGTTAAGAACACATTCTTATTTTCATTGACGGCCTAGGAACGGTGGGTTAACTGCCTCGTTCAAGGGGCAGAATGACAGATTTTCACCTTGCCAGCTCGGGGGATCCAAACTTGCAACCTTAACTTGTCCAACGCAATAACGACATGCCTCTCTCTCATTGTATTCCACAAGGAGACTGCCTGTTAAGCGAATGCAGTAAGCCAAGGTAAGTTGCTAGCTAGCATTAAACTTATCTCGTAAAAAACAATCATAATCACTAGTTAACTACACATGGTTGATGATATTACTAGATATTATCTAGCGTGTCCTTCGTTGCATATAATCTGACTGAGCATACAAGCATACAAGTATCTAAGTATCTAAGTATCTGACTGAGCGGTGGTAGGCAGAAGCAGGTGCGTAAACATTCATTCAAACAGCACTTTCGGGCGTTTTGCCAGCAGCTCTTCATTGTGCATCAAGCATTGCGCTGTTTATGACTTCAAGCCTAACAACAACTCCTGAGATGAGGCTGGTGTGACCAAAGTGAAATGGCTGGCTAGTTAGCGCGCGCTAATAGCGTTTCAAACATCACTCACTCTGAGACTTGGAGTGGTTGTATCCCTTGCTCTGCATGGGTAACGCTGCTTCGAGGGTGGCTGTTGTCGATGTGTTCCTGGTTCGAGCCCAGGGAGGAGCGAGGAGAGGGACAGAAGCTATACTAGTACACTGGCAATACTAAAGTGCCTATAAGAACATCCAATAGTCAAAGGTTAATGAAATACAAATGGTATCGAGGAAAATAGTCCTATAATTCTTATAATAACTACAACCTAAAACTTCTTACCTGGGAATATTGAAGACTCAGGTTAAAAGGAACCACCAGCTTTCAAATGTTCTCATGTTCTGAGCAAGGAACTTAAACGTTAGCTTCCTTACATAGCACATATTATACTTTTACTTTCTTCTCCAACACTTTGTTTTTGCATTATTTAAACCAAATTGAACATGTTTCATTATTTATTTGAGGCTAAATTGATTTTATTGATGTATTATATAAGTTAAAATAAGTGTTCATTAAGTATTGTTGTAATTGTCATTATTACAAATAAATTAAATAAAAATTGTCCGATTAATCGGTATCAGCTTTTTTGGTCCTCCAATAATCGGCGTTGAAAAATCAATCGGTCGACGTCTAATTTACACTACTGCTAATGGGTATATTATATATATTTTATATAAAAAGTAATACAAATATTTTCTAAAATGTATTAGATTAGGGCCATGTTGATAATGTATTAGGGCCATGTTGATAAACTTACAGAGGACAGCGAGTGGTGTAAGGGGGTCGGCCATGTTGATAAACCTACAGAGGACAGCGAGTGGTGTGAGGGGGTCGGCCATGTTGATAAACCTACAGAGGACAGAGAGTGGTGTGAGGGGGTCGGCCATGTTGATAAACCTACAGAGGACAGCGAGTGGTGTAAGGGGGTCGGCCATGTTGATAAACCTACAGAGGACAGCGAGTGGTGTAAGGGGGTCGGCCATGTTGATAAACCTACAGAGGACAGCGAGTGGTGTAAGGGGGTCGGCCATGTTGATAAACTTACAGAGGACAGCGAGTGGTGTAAGGGGGTCGGCCATGTTGATAAACCTACAGAGGACAGCGAGTGGTGTAAGGGGGTCGGCCATGTTGATAAACCGAGTGGTGTAGGGGGTCGGCCATGTTGATAAACCTACAGAGGACAGAGAGTGGTGTGAGGGGGTCGGCCATGTTGATAAACATACAGAGGACAGAGAGTGGTGTGAGGGGGTCGGCCATGTTGATAAACCTACAGAGGACAGCGAGTGGTGTGAGGGGGTCGGCCATGTTGATAAAGATACAGAGGACAGAGAGTGGTGTGAGGGGGTCGGCCATGTTGATAAACCTACAGAGGACAGAGAGTGGTGTGAGGGGTCGGCCATGTTGATAAACATACAGAGGACAGAGAGTGGTGTGAGGGGGTCGGCCATGTCGATAAACATACAGAGGACAGAGATAAAGCCCTTGAATTGAATTGAGTGGTGTGAGGTGGTCGGCCATTTTGATAAACCTACAGAGGACAGAGAGTGGTGTGAGGGGGTCGGCCATGTTGATAAACATACAGAGGACAGAGAGTCGTGTGAGGGGGTCGGCCATGTTGATAAACATACGGAGGACAGAGAGTGGTGTGAGGGGGTCGGCCATTTTGATAAACCTGATGAGAAAGAGTCCCAATTCTCTGTCCTTTTTCTAGATGTGTGCACTTGCACACTCCCCGTCATGTATTTAAAAGCATATGATTGGTGTAAGCATTGGCAGGAGTGAGTTTCCTAAAACAAGTGTACACTTTGGGAGAAGGGTGGAGAATCGGGACACAGCCATAAATAAATGTCGATGAGACATGATTGGTCCCCTGTCCATCTGGCATTTAGCCCCATGCCTTTAACGATGTCATCCCTTTGTAGGTGGGGCCTGGTTCCAGGGACTCTCCAGGGGTGTGCCGAGGCGGAGCGCCATCAGCTGGGCGAGGGGCTTTGTTCAAGGAGCTATTGGTTACCCTACACAGTATCTAGCCTACACCATGGCGCCCTTGATGAAAATGTATCACTGTCATTCCCTGTGTGTGTGTGTGTGTATATATATACGCACGCGTCGCTCAACACATGTGTGCGCACGTGTGTTATAGTGAGTCAGCTGTATGTATATACAGTATGTTGTGTGTATAACTGTCCATGGAAAAAAAAAAATATATATATATATATATATTGGTCGACCGAGAGTTGTCTGTTCTATTAACCAAATCGATTGGTAGAAATTGTTAAACGTGTTTTGTTCCAAATATAGGCACATTCTGTGTTTTAGTCAGATCAACAACAGAATATGCACAGAGCTTGTCTGACGCTTTAAGCGCACTGTTTGATTAAAATCATTAAGACACAAATGACTAGAGGGAGTCCGTCACAAAAGGTTAAGTTCCTCGGCGTACACATCACTGAAACTGAAATGGTCCATCTATACAGATAGTGTGGTGAAGAAGGCGCAACAGCGCCTCTTCAACCTCAGGAGGCTGAAGAAATTTGGCTTGTCACTTAAAAACACAAACTTTTACAGATGCAATCGAGAGCACCCTGTCGGGCTGTACCACTGCCTGGTACGGCAACTGCACCGCCCTCAACCGCAAGGCTCTCCAGAGGGTAGTGCAGTCTGTACAACGTATCACCGGGGACAAACTACCTGCCCTCCAGGACACCTACAGCACCCGATGTCACAGGAAGGCCAAAAAGATCATCAAGGACAACAACCACCCGAGCCACTGCCTGTTCACCCCGCTATCATCTAGAAGGCGAGGTCAGTACAGGTGCATCAAAGCGGGGATCGAGAGACTGAAAAACATCTTCTATCTCAAGGCCATCAGATTGTTAAACAGCCATCACTAACAGAGTGGCTGCTCCCAACATACAGACTCAAATCTCTGGCCACTTAAATAAATGGATTTAATAAAGCTATCACTAGTTACTTTAAATAAACACCACTTTAATTTCTACGTATCCTACATTACTCTTATCTGTATATACTGTATTCTACACCATCTAATGCATCTGGCCTATGTCGCACGGCCATCGCTCATCCATATATTTATATGTTCCCGCTCAGCCCAGTCAAAACTGTTCGCTGCTCTGGCCCCCCAATGGTGGAACAAACTCCCTCACGACGCCAGGACAGCGGAGTCAATCACCACCTTCCGGAGACACCTGAAACCCCACCTCTTTAAGGAATACCTAGGATAGGATAAAGTAATCCCTCCCACTACTGTTCCACTGGATGTCATAAGGTGAATGCACCAATTTGTAAGTCGCTCTGGATAAGAGCGTCTGCTAAATGACTTAAATGTAAATGTATATGTACATATTCTTATTCATCCCTTTACATTTGTGTGTATAAGGTAGTCGTTGTGAATTTGTGCCAAGCTTGTACCCAAGAATAATCAAGGCTGTATTCACTGCCAAAGGTGCTTCAACAAAGTTCTGGGTAAAGGGTCTGAATACTTATGTAAAAATTTGATATTTCAGTATAAAATGTTTAATACATTTGCAAAAATGTCTAAAAAAAACTGTTTTTTTCTTTGTCATTATGGGTAGTGTATGTAGATTGTTTTTTTAATCAAAGTCATCAATTTTAGAATAACGCTGTTTGTGTTTCCCCGCTCCTCACTTAACAGCACATGCCTTAACTGTTTTCCTCAACACCAATATACTGGTTAACTTCGCTATCATACACATAGCAACATGGTCTAGGAAAAGGCGCCAATTCAACAGCGCACTGAAGTTTCAGAACCGCTGACAGTGACCACTATCCAACGAGGGACAAAGCAGATGTCGTTATGTTCTTTTACATTTTTGTCTTGCACCATTGTTCTCATCTAACCATTTACAATTTCAGTAGCAAATGTCTTAGTGATGGACTGTGCCATCTCCACTTCCTCCACAATGGAGTAGTCCACTCTGACAGGCGTGAATCAGACAGGTGTCTTGTACACCATGAAATTATTTATTTTTTTGCTTCTGCTCGACTAAAGAATTCTGCTCGACCAACAGCATATAGACCAAACATTAGACTAAATGTGATCAGCCCTAGTTGTGTGTCCATTGAGCAGAGACACACCAAGAGACATGCAGGAGGGTCATTCTTCAAGGATACCTCCATCATCTGGACTGCTGGCTCAAAATGGTGGTGCTTGGGATGGGGTGTTAGGGAGGTGGGGTTGAGGGTTAGGGAGGGAGGTGGGGATACGGTTGAGAGGTTGGGGGAAAGCCACGTCTTCCACTTGACAGCAGTGTAACAAGATTATCAGGGCTGTAAGAGCAAACAAAAACCTGCGGCAACCCGCTTTGGAATCCAGATTACAGCAGCACCTCCCTCTCTGAATACTAAGCGACACTGAGGGGGACTATCGTAATGGGGGCGCGTGCTTTGTTCAGATGCTGAGAGAAGACGTTATTCGTAATAGGCCTATAGAGACTCAGCCGACAGACTCACCAACACACACACAAAAATATTCACTACAGAAACATACACACAGACAAATTGTATTAAAACAAACAGATGACTCAGTAAAAACACACAATGCCTCTGCACACAAACATGCACACCCACCCACCCAATGATTTAGCCTGTCACTGCTGATTCCTGAAAGGAAGCGTGGCGGCGCTAGGCATCGGCAGCTCCCTAATGAAGTGGATAAACTAGGCAGTGGAGGTGCATGCTGATGAAAGACCAACAGCCAGCGCCACAACAGACCAACAGCCAGCACCACAACAGACCAACAGCCAGCGCCACAACAGACCAACAGCCAGCGCCACAACAGACCAACAGCCAGCGCCACAACAGACCAACAGCCAGCGCCACAACAGACCAACAGCCAGCGCCACAACAGACCAACAGCCAGCGCCACAACAGACCAACAGCCAGCGCCACAACAGACCAACAGCCAGCGCCACAACAGACCAAACAGCCAGCGCCACAACTACAGAGGCAGTAAAGGTCTGAGAAATGAACAGCTATCTTAAATGATAGGTTAAATAATGATTCTCCACACCTAGGTAATAAGATCCCCTGCTTGAATTCATGCTTGTAGATACTTTAAAAGGTAGACTCATATGACGTAGATGCACAAAGTAAACAGTGGGTCAATTTCAGAAACAAGTAAGAACGTTGAAGCGCAACGCTAAATTTGACCTCTTTTGGTCCAGATGCTTCCACACTGTGTGAGAGCGAAGTCTTGCATCTCACAATATCTATGGTGCTGCTTGTGGCAACGTCATTTCGGTGAGTCTACCTTTAAGATATAATTATCTAACCTGCTTAAATTCATGCTCCACACTGAAGATAAAATTATATTGCACCTGGCAGCTTAAAAATCATGCTTCACCACATCAAACTTAAAATAAATCTCACCTGGACAAAATCATGCATTAAGACAAGATGAAATGATCTCACCCGTTTAAAACCCCTGCTTCTCCAGCATGTGTACACTAGGCCTAGACCATGTGGTCTGCGCCACCACATTACTGGTTTTGTTCCTCCCGTACGTCCGCTAAAGCCCTCACACAGTGCATCTGCAGGTTACCACAAGCAGCAGGAAGAACAGAGACTATTGCAGCGCGATGCAAGAAGATGCACTCACACAATGTAACGGGTAGTTGACACTATGCTGCAACAAGGTGATAGCTGCCAGACAACAGCAGCAGAGGAGTTTAGCCTCTCGCTTCACGCTCTTAGTTGCTGCAGGAGTCTGTCCGGTACTACTGTCACTGAGAGTCACTGACTTCTCCTTTAAGTATAGTCAACACTACATGCCTGATAGGAGTGCCACCAGTTCCCCTCCCTCCATTGAAGAAAATTAGAAGATATTCTGACCTAATCATCCCTCCCTTCAGCTGAGTGAAGTCAATTATCAACCAAGCTGCATGTGTCGAGCGCCATTTAACTGCAAATGAAAAATCTGACTCTGCTGGTAGCTCAGGAAGAGTTACCAGGAGTCTGGCTCAATTTATGCATATAGGAAATAAAGAGAAAGAGGGGGAGGGAGGGAGAGAGAGAGCTGTTATTCAGAGCGTGAAATAAGAGTGACAAAAGAGAGAGGGTAAATCGTTCAGCGGCTTTCAAAGGGAAAATGTGTGAGGCGCTATCAATGGTGGGAAAACATTAAGCCAACACCTTTTCCCATTAAGAGGTTGGAGTGATGAAGAGACATTTCCTAACATAACCAGAAATTGTTTGCCGAAATGAGGATGGCACCTTTTACAAGGACTGTCCCTGTAGTAGTGGGCCCTTGTATAATGATGATATGTCACCTATGCTGCCCTGCTTTCCCATGGGATAGATGAGTGGTTGATTGCAGAGAATTCAAGGGGACATTCTTCCTACTGCCTCTGAAGATCTAAATGAGTTCTAGAACCTGAGCTCGTAGTGGTTTATAAAGCGTCTCAGAGTAAGTTCTGCTGATCTAAGATCAGGTCCATCCCAGTCCTTGACCAATGTAGGCTAATCTTATTCATCATGATGTACAAGGCAAAACTGATCCGAGAACAGCACTCTTACATGGAACCCAAACCGGCTGTGCGTGTGCCATCGTGCATACATTTATTTTGTCCCCCTACACCAAACACGATAACGACACGCAGGTTAAAATACCAAAACAAACTCTGAACCAATTACATTAATTTGGGGACAGGTCGAAAAGCATTAAACATTTAGGGCAATTTAGCTTGCACTTGCTAGCTAATTTGTCCTATTTAGCTAGCTTGCTGTTGCTAGCTAATTTGCCCTGTTTATCTAGCTTGCGGTTGCTAGTTAATTTGCCCTATTTAGCTAGCTTGCTGTTGCTAGCTAATTTGTCCTGGGATATAAACATTAGGTTGTTATTTTACCTGAAATGCACAAGGTCCTCTACTCCGACAATTAATCCACACATAAAAACAGTCAACCGAATCGTTTCTAGTCATCTCTCCTCCTTCCAGGCTTTTTCATCTTTTAACTTATATGGTAATTGGCATCTAAACTTTCATAGTATCACCAGAACACCCGGCAACGGTTCGTCTTTCAATCAATCAGGAGATGGCACGTGGGCACCTGCTTCTATAAACCAATGAGGCAGGACATGCAGCGCGATCTGCATCAGAAATAGGAATTACTTCTATTTTAGCCCTTGGCAACGCAGACGCTCGTTGATGCACACGGGCAGTCAGCCTATCAGTCTGAGCGACTTTATGAATACAGTCTCTGGAGTCCATCAGGCATGAGGCTCACGTGAGTGGGCGAGGATAGACATTTCAGAATCATAGCCGAGATCTAATCTGATTCCCAAGAAGACTGTTTAATATAAGATTTATTTGGATAGCTCTCAAAAGTCTGTCAGAGTTGGGGCCTGTGGTGTAGACTAATGTGTCCCAAATGGCACTCTATTCCCTATATAGTGCACTATTTTTGACCAGAACCCTATGCAGGGAATGGGGTTCCATTAGGGATGAACCCCATGATTACTAGAAACTGAGAACACGTCATCACACTTCAAATTGAGGAATAAGAAACGTTTCTCCACCTGAAAGAGGAAGGACTGAGTCTTGACATACAGAACAAACCTTATCTAGAGTAAAAAGACTTCCTGTGTGCTGGTTGTTGCCATAGATGAAGAAATACTCCACATGTTATTAAGTTGTAAAGCTTGTTTAAAACATAGGATCTGCTGTTTTAGCAGAATCAACATGTAGAACAGTTGGAAAAGTAACAAAACGTCAGCCGATATTCTTGTCAGAGGCACTTGGTTGCAATCTGCTGTGCATCATTCAGTGTTGTACTTTAGGCCTACACCCAAGCTACACCACAGATTAGGCCTAGACAACATTTTTGTGTGAGGAAGTTCTGTCAGTTGTTCAGCATATATGTTGAAAGAAAACTGGAAAGCAATTTCAGCACACTCTTAGTACCTGTGATTTGGTGTTTTCTAAAATAAGCCAAACTTGGCTAGGCTTGTTTCCAAGTTGAATACAGTGCCGTTGTGGTCTATTGAATCGATATTGTGTCGAGAGCTGCAGTGGGACTCGGAGGAGAGCGAGGACTTCATTGGCCTTCAACGCTCTATCTGCCCGGAGGACTTGATTAAAAGGGAATCGCTCTTGATACATCAGCAGCCATAGCCTAACGCTGGCAGAGGGAGGCAGGGAGAATTGCAGGCAGCCCACACACACTCACTGGTGAAATGTTTCAATCCATGAACTACCATTACTGGATCCTATATGTATTACTGACCTTAGGACTACAATAGAATACAACTGTATAGTTCATATTGAACAAGGGAAATGTGTCCAGTTTCTCTACATGAGAGTAGGCTTCTCTGGACCAGGAACAGGTCAGTCATTTGTAGTTAATTGTCTCTGTATGGTTAACAGCTCATCAGTGTCGTCACAGTAAGCAAACAGAAAGCTAGACCTACTCTGTCTGTCCAATCCACTGCTGCTTTGGTAGACTCGTTAAACAAGAAGAAGACAATGTCGTTCGGCTACCACTGTAATGTTATGCTACAAAAATCAACTCTATTTGTAGGGTTTTCAGTGATTTAGTGGACCATCAGACAACTGACTGAATTGAAAACAATTGTCTCATCATGTAGGTAGTAGCCTATGTACTACGCGCATACACAGGTGGAAAAAGTACTCAATTGTTATACTTGAGGAAAAGTAAAGATACCTTCATAGAAAATGACTCAAGTAAAAGTAACCCAGAAAAATACTACTTCAGTAAAAAAGTATCTGGTTTTAAATGTACTTAAGTACAGTGGTGGGAAAAGTACACAATTGTCATACTTGAGTAAACATTTTTTTTTTTAAATGCATTACATCAAATTCCTTTTATTTTGCAAACAAGACAGCATAATTCTTACATATATATTTTATTTGCAGACAGACTGGGGCACACTCCAGCATCATTTAGAAACACGGTTTTTGTGTTTATTGAGTCCGACAGATCATAGGCAGTGGGAATGACAATGCATTATTTTGATTGGTGCATGAATTGAACAATAATTCTGTCCTGTCTGAGCATTCTAAATGTAACGAGTACTTTTTGGTGTCAGGGAAAATGTATGGAGTAAAAAGTACATTATTTTCTTTAGGAATGTAGTGATGTAAAAGTATATCAAAAATATAAATAGTAAAGTACAGACACCCCAAAAAACTACTTAAGTAGTACTTTAAAGTATTTTTACACCACTGTACACACACACACACACACAAGGCTAAACATCAGCATTCATAAGTGTACAAACTCTGGTTCAGAGTGGTTGATGTTCATGTAAATGAAGCACAGGTTTTTCATATGGTACAAGTAACATTGACAAGTAAAATATTGGAAAAGTAACATTGACAAAACCTCATTTGATGTCACAGATGTTGCCTACTTAAAACAGGTCAACCAAGTAAAGCACATGAAAGTAAAAATGACAACGCTTTGCCTGCTGTGCCTGGAGGATGAAAGAACAAAGTGCTACTTTTTCACAAGTCCAGAGAGGTAGCCTATATCGCAACACTCAGCAATCATCATAATCCCCTTCCGACGATGCCTTGCAAAGAGTTTCATCACCAACAGCCCCTCCTTCCATTAAACAGAAAACCCTATATTCTCTCCCCATGTAGCTACAGCAGCACTTCTGATTTCTGTTTTCCCATGTAGCTACAGCAGCACTTCTGATTTCTGTTTTCCCATGTAGCTACAGCAGCACTTCTGTTTTCCCATGTAGCTACAGCAGCACTTCTGATTTCTGTTTCCCCATGTAGCTACAGCAGCACTTCTGATTTCTGTTTCCCCATGTAGCTACAGCAGCACTTCCGTTTCCCCATGTAGCTACAGCAGCACTTCCGTTTCCCCATGTAGATACAGCAGCACTTCCGTTTCCCCATGTAGATACAGCAGCACTTCCTTTTCCCCATGTAGATACAGCAGCATTTCTGTTTCCCCATGTAGATACAGCAGCACTTCTGTTTTCCGTTTCCCCATGTAGATACAGCAGCACTTCTGTTCTCCGTTTCCCCATGTAGATACAGCAGCACTTCCGTTCTCCGTTTCCCCATGTAGATACAGCAGCACTTGTTTTCTGTTTCCCCATGTAGATACAGCAGCACTTCCATTTCCCCATGTAGATACAGCAGCACTTCCGTTTCCCCATGTAGATACAGCAGCACTTGTTTTCTGTTTCCCCATGTAGATACAGCAGCACTTCTGTTTCCCCATGTAGATACAGCAGCACTTCCGTTTCCCCATGTAGATACAGCAGCACTTCTGTTTTCCGTTTCCCCATGTAGATACAGCAGCACTTCCGTTTCCCCATGTAGATACAGTAGCACTTCCGTTTCCCCATGTAGATACAGCAGCACTTCCGTTTCCCCATGTAGATACAGCAGCACTTCCGTTTCCCCATGTAGATACAGCAGCACTTCCGTTTCCCCATGTAGTGAAAGCAGCACTTCCATTTCCCCATGTAGTGAAAGCAGCACTTCCATTTCCCCATGTAGTGAAAGCATTACTTCTGCAGACAAGAAACCCCAAAACACATGCTGTGTATTTCCGAAGGGAAATTAATTTCTCCTGATTAGGTATAACTAACTAACTAACTACTGTGTTGCGTCAGCCATACAATACATAGGCATTTGCAGAGGTGTTGGTTCATTGTCTGTGACGATGTGCAGCAGTGGATTCTTGCCCAGTGGTTCATCACGTGAGCTGGGCTGGGCGGCCTGTCCCAAACATTGTCAATCGGTGTTGCTGTCAGTAATAGCCCTCAGACGATGGTGCCGACCCAAACCGTACCGACTCGGATGGAGTATCAAAGGTGGTCCTTTCCAGCACAGTGCCAGCAACTACGATGGATGTAGCCATAACCAGGCCAGCTCCACTCGGCTCAGTAGAGTGAAATGGGCTTTACAGTCCAGTAGCTGTGCACCATCCAGCCACGTTCACCTCTAACAGTGTCCAGCCTTGTTTTATCTTGGCCACCTCTAGAAGGGCCATAAATCTCTGAGCTGATCTCACCACACCACCCCAATCTCATCCTGCCTGCCACCTGCTGTGGCACTATACAAGGCCCCCTCATCTGTTCTCGTTACCTGCTGTGGCGGGATGGGAGACAGGAATTGAGCTTTATTGCAAATCTGGGTCTCTGACATGGGGCTGAAGCTATCTGCGCAGTATGTCGACCCAAACACGCTTTGCTTGCCTGCACCAACGAGGATGATGAAATAACTTGGAAATCGGAGCAAGAGAGAAACTTCAGAGACTCTACGCAGATCCTATCTGTGTACCCCTCCTCGCCCATTTAGGCTACTCAACAGTTTCCAAGGTGACTGGGAAGTAGAGCTGGACGATATATTGAATGAATGTTTTTGTGAGATATTACAAATGCCCGCATCGCACTAATCATTTAAAAAAATAAAAATGTATGAGCGTTTATGTCAGCATGTTGTCTTTTTGGTCTCGTCTCCTTCGTGCCTTCTGTGCTGTGCACCTAACCATTTACACCAGAGATCTGTATATAATGATGAGATGCTCATGTCTCCGTCCATAACAATGGGAGTCGTTGTCCCAAAGACACGAAAGCAGGTGACAAGCTCAGGTCCAAAATAAGCCCATAGAAACGTATTGGCCTTATTTGACAGATTTTTGCGAGTGAAACTTATTGCGTCACCTCTGCCTCTCTGTTTATACACACACACACACAAAACCGCTCCCCCTACACTCACAACAACAAATATGAGAGATCACTTATTCCTCTCTGACAAGAGGTTTCAACTTGCCATTTGGTCCAACAAAATGTGTCATAGGGTTACCGAAACAAATTGAGACATTATTTTACTGTAATAGAGGAGAAGTTGACCTTTCTAATGATGCCCTTTTTACATCTCAACTGCTCAAATTGCACACAAGGCAGACACCAGTAAAACAGGAATGAATGAACATTGATTCTGGAAAACTAATGGTCAGTTTGTCACGTGGAACCGCTAGCAGCATCTTAGCCAGACCGTTATACTCGCTGTCTAGTCTGTTTATAATACCACGTACCACTAGCAGCATCTTATAATAGTCTGTTTTATAATACCACGTACCACTAGCAGCATCTTAGCCAGACCGTTATACTCGCTGTCTAGTCTGTTTTATAATACCACGTACCCCTAGCAGCATCTTAGCCAGACCGTTATACTAGCTGTCTAGTCTCTTTTATAATACCACGTACCACTAGCAGCATCTTAGCCAGACCGTTATACTAGCTGTCTAGTCTGTTTTATAATACCACGTACCCCTAGCAGCATCTTAGCCAGACCGTTATACTAGCTGTCTAGTCTGTTTTATAATAATACCTAGCAGCATCTTAGCCAGACCGTTATACTAGCTGTCTAGTCTGTTTAGAATACCACATACCCCTAGCAGCATCTTAGCCAGACCGTTATACTAGCTGTCTAGTCTGTTTTATAATACCACGTACCCCTAGCAGCATCTTAGCCAGACCGTTATACTAGCTGTCTAGTCTGTTTTATAATACCACATACCCCTAGCAGCATCTTAGCCAGACCGTTATACTCGCTGTCTAGTCTGTTTTATAATACCACATACCCCTAGCAGCATCTTAGCCAGACCGTTATACTCGCTGTCTAGTCTGTTTTATAATACCACGTACCCCTAGCAGCATCTTAGCCAGACCGTTATACTCGCTGTCTAGTCGTTATAGCAGCATCTTAGCCAGACCGTTATACTAGCTGTCTAGTCTGTTTTATAATACCAGCAGCATCTTAGCCAGACCGTTATACTAGCTGCAGCATCTTAGCCAGACCGTTATACTCGTTGTCTAGTCTGTTTTATAATACCACGTACCCCTAGCAGCATTTTAGCCAGACCGTTATACTCGCTGTCTAGTCTGTTTTATAATACCACGTACCACTAGCAGCATCTTAGCCAGACCGTTATACTCGCTGTCTAGTCTGTTTTATAAAATAGCAGCATCTTAGCCAGACCGTTATAAGTCTGTTTTATAATAAAACACAGCATCTTAGCCAGACCGTTATACTCGCTGTCTAGTCTTGTTTTATAAAATGTGCAATAAGCTTAAAAACACAATTATATAAGGAATTGGCAACTCGTTCTCATTCTGAGAAACAAGGTAGGTCACATGATTCAACATCTAAACAAAGTGGCCAGGCTAGCATGCTGTTCAAACAGTTGGAGACGGACAGAAGGGGTGTTCATAACTGTTCTGCCTTGTTAGCTAGCAAAAAGATCCAAGTTGGCTAAACTTGAAATATAAAGATTAGCTGGCTACTCCACTAGCACTTGGGCTTGTTTATGAGACCTGTGTTAATGTTCTATAATGCCTGCTACTAGTTAGTCATTATTAGTGAATATGCATTATGCATAGTTCTGGTAAAAAAAAGATGTAACAAAAATGGCATTTTCATAGACGGACTTGAAATCCAGACAAGTGATTATTGCAAAAAAGCAGGTTAAACTACTTTGATAAAATAATACAATTAGTAGTGGGTCTTATGGTGGTGGAAGGCTTATACTTTGCCTAGGTATAATTTCACACGCCCTACGTTTATTTGATTATTTCTGACTGCTTTAAAATGCTGTGTATTTGGCCTTTAAATTGTAAAACAAAGCTTAGAGAATTTTATCGATATGGATGTGATTTGTCCACAAGTTTGAAAAAATAATAAAAAAGAGATGATTTTTAGGCCAAACCGCCCAGCCCTACTGAGAAGTAAGTAAGTAACTCAGCCTCTGAGCAACAAAAAAGGCAAAAGCATATTGTCACTGCCCACCACTAAAATAGTACCATGGCACTTATAGTAAAAGCTATTCAAAGTGCACCATTAAGAGTTGCTGGCAACCAATCAGAAAACAGCTACATGTAACACAAATTAACCACCATTACCTAAAATAAGGACATCAGTATTAGATTAGCCTATATGCCACCAAATCATCCCATGTACATCCCATGTCCAAAGCATATTGGCTAACATTATTCAAGCAACATAAAAACCAATACAGCAGTGATTGACAATGCTGGATTATATTTTCTGAAACAAAAGGCATTCACTACAGAACGGCGGGTTTAATCGAAATGTGACCCAGTTTAACATTACTTGACATGGCGAATGGCAAAACGGGTTGAAAACAGTGTGGTTTCTTTATGTATGAAATACATTTTGGTCAATATAATAGACACAGGATATAGCACAAAGAAATCCTATTAAATTACTTTTTAAAATAGTATTCTTAAAATACTCGATTTTAGAATGGTATGATAGCACACTTGACTGCTTGCTGATGGATCCTAAAGACAACCTTGCAATACAGAAAGCTGATCCATTTCTCCTCATCAGAATGCATTGCAGCCAGAGAACAAGGCAAATTGAATGATTTATGCTCATCCCCATCATTCCACGAGCAACAAGAGGACTGCAAATCAACACTTGACCATTTCACTACACATAATCTCTAGGATAACGACAGACGGCTCGCTGATAAATATCATCCATCCTTATCCGCCCAGACCTTTGTCCGCTGGTGGGCCATGTTTCGGGTGGTTTCCTTCTCAGACGTCCAAATACATAATTGTGATGATTCAGCAACGTGATAAAAATTCCTAGATGGCATTTATCTACGAACATCAAACGAAACGTACAATGTGTAAGGTTAGCTATCCTGGTGTGTAAACACTGAACATTGACAGCGGAGGCTTGATAAGACATCGCGGGTGGTGACAACGTAACCACTGGCTAAATGACTTCGGCAGGTGAACCAGTTTGCTAACCTCTACCGCCATCGAACACGATTGGAAATGCCAAGCAATCGACTGTTGAGCAATGCAAACTTGCATCTATCAAATCACCAAGCTGTGCACATATATACATTGTATCACAAAATACTGTCGAGCCCTTGTTTTATCGTGCTGATTTATGTCACAAATGAAGCCACCAACCTGATCGCGCTCCGACAACCGTTGCTTCGGCTCGCGCTTCCCTCAGCTCTGCAAGCCACGCTCGCACAGATATGAAGCAGCAGGTTTGAACAGCTCCAGACCTAGTTACAGTATGTGCATGACTAGGCAAACTACAAGAAGCTAAATAAGCAGTTGGATTGCAGGATATCCATTTAGCAGAAGCCACCTATATCTGGTTACACTTTTTTTCTCTCGACAACCCTCAAGCTGTCACTACTACACTACACCACTGCTTGCGCGTGACTAAATACCAGTATCTGTGTAGTAGCCTACAGACTCCCGCCTGCTGAACAAGCAAGGGAATCCCCATACTCAGCTAGTTAGGAATTACAAGATACGCTTTTTTTTATTTTAAAAAAATATTATAATGTAACATGTTCATCTAATTACAAACCATGTCTTCATTCATACACAGAGCCTAACAAGAGTTGAGACGTAATACTAGAATAAATTACTTGATAGTGCGCTGAGCTCAGCCAGCTGCTGGAAACCTGAGAAATTACTTTACAGGCTGGCTGGCTAGCTACAGCATAGAAGACACGCATTGAGCAAGCAAAGCTCAGCATATCGGAGGTAATGGCATGCACCCACACTCAGCATAACAACACGTTTCGCTTTTCAACTCACCAAACTTGATGTTTTTCATAAAAAGGTCAACTTGAACGTAGCTACTACAATTGTGACTGCCAGACAAGCATGCGTTTTAAATCCCGCTCGTCTCTCCTTGTTGATTCCTTTCTCTACATTCCCTTGTATCGCGGAGCCAGACGTCATGTTTGGTCACGTGGGTTCATTCATGAAGTATCAACAGAAGGACACTAAAAATCATATTTTCATGTGTGCAATCTCTTGCATGATGTTGCAACGCATCTGTAAAACAATAAAAATAAAAAAGAGCTTGTTGTAACGCAATATGGTTGATTTTGCAAATATGGACACTTTTGGATGTTAAATGTTTTTGAAAATAAAACTTATTGAAACTGCTTTTAATCTATCTGAATTGTTTTCTTTACTATGTCCGCAAACAAGATCTAATAGTGGCTGAGACCATACTATTTAAGAATATAAAGATTTGTATCGGTTTCCCCAAATACCTGAGTTACAACGTCATAAAATGTGCTATTTTAGTTGTAAAGGAAATTACCAAAATTGTGCCATAATACAGTTGAAGTCGGAAGTTTACATACACCTTAGCCAAATACATTTAAACTCAGTTTTTCACAATTCCTGACATTTAATCATAGTAAAATTTCCCTGTCTTAGGTCAGTTAGAATCACCACTTTATTTTAAGAATGTGACATGTCAGAATAAAAGCTTTATCTCAGCTTTTATTTCTTTCATCACATTCCCAGTGGGTCAGAAGTTTACATTCACTCAATTAGTATTTGTTGGCATTGCCTTTAAATTGTTTAACTTGGGTCAAATATTTCGGGTAGCCTTCCACAAGCTTCCCATAATAAGTTGGGCGAATGTTGGCCCAATCCTCCTGACAGAGCTGGTGTAACTGAGTCAGGTTTATAGGCCTCCTTGCTCGCACACACTTTTTCAGTTCTGCCCACAAATATTCTATAGGCTTGAGTTCAGGGCTTTGTGATGGCCACTCCAATACCTTGACTTTGCTGTCCTTAAGCCATTTTGTCACAACTTTGGAAGTATGCTTGGGGTAACTGTATATTTGCAACCAAGCTTTAACTTCCTGAATGTCTTGCTTCAATATATCCACATAATTTTCCTTCGTCAAGATGCCATCTATTTTGTGAAGTGCATCAGTCCCTCCTGCAGCAAAGCACCCCCACAACATGATGCTGCCATCCCCGTGCTTCACGGTTGGGATGGGGTTCTTCAGCTTGCAAGCCTCCCCCTTTATCCTCCAAACATAACGATGGCCATTATGGCCAAACAGTTCTATTTTTGTTTCATCAGACCAGAGGACATTTCTCCAAAAAGTACAATCTTTGTCCCCATGTGCAGTTGCAAACCGTAGTCTGGCTTTTTTATGGCGGTTTTGGAGCCGTGGCTTCTTTCTTGCTGAGCGGCCTTTCAGGTTATAGGGCTCATTTTACTGTGGATATAGATACTTTTGTACCTGTTTCCTCCAGCATCTTCACAAGGTCTTTTGCTGTTGTTCTGGGATTTATTTGCACTTTTCGCACCAAAGAACGTTCATCTCTAGGAGACAGAACGTGTCTCCTTCCTGAGTGGTATGACGGCTGCGTGGTCCTATGGTGTTTATACTTGCGTACTATTGTTTGTACAAATGAATGTGGTACCTTCAAGTGTTTGGAAATTGCTCCCAAGGATGAACCAGACTTGTGGAGGTCTCAATTTTTTTCTGAGGTCTTGGCTGACTTTTTTTGATTTTCCCTTGATGTCAAGTAAAGAGGCACTGAGTTTGAAGGTAGGCCTTGAAATACATCCACAGGTACACCTCCAATTGACTCAAATGATGTCAAGTCGCTTCTAAAGCCATGACATCGTTTTCTGTAATTTTCCAAGCTGTTTAAAGGCACAGTCAACTTAGTGTATGTTAACCTCTGACCCATTGGAATTGTGAAACAGTGAATTATAAGTGAAATAATCTGTCTGTAAACAATTGTTGGAAAAATTACTTGTGTCACAAAGTAGATGTCCTAACCAACTTGCCAAAACTATAGTTTTTTAAGAAATTTGTGGAGTGGTTGAAAAACAAGTTTTAATGAACCTTAGTGTATGTAAACTTCAGACTTCAACTGTATATATAACCTTTCACATTAATTACATTTTCTTTTCTTTTTTACTATTTGGAAGTTCTTAATTATATGTATGCATCATTTATGTCAATGTCCATGTATGTCTTGATGATACTCAGAAACATGTATCTACCACATCAATCTTCACATTGTTCTTAAGAGAATTCCTCAAATAATCATATAAGGTTCACATATGGGAAAGTCAACAATATTAATTGTAATTTAATACACCTTTACCTCAAAAATATGTACCGTGATGGTAATGACTTAGCGTTGTGGTAATAAATAAAGGCTAAATATATATATTTTTAAATGACAGTGTGGTGGAAATTACATTTCATATAAAACTGATTTAAAATACCATTAAACATTTGAATGTCACAGTTGTACATGTTTCATTTTATTGAAGATATAGAACAGACCACTCGTTCCAAATCATCCCAAAGGTGTTCGATGGGGTTGAGGTCAGGGCTCTGTGCAGACCAGTCAAGTTCTTACACACCGATCTCAACAAACCATTTCTGTATGGACCTCGCTTTGTGAACGGGGGCATTGTCATGCTGCTACAGGAAAGGGCCTTCACCAAAAATGTTGCCACAAAGTTGGAAGCACAGATTTGTCTAGAATGTCATTGTACGCTGTGGCGTTAAGATTTCCCTTCACTGAAACTAAGGGGCCTAGCCCAAATCATGAAAAACAGCCCCCAACCATTATTCCTCCTCCACCAAACTTCACAGTTGGCACTCTACATTGGGGCAGATTTCTTTCATCGGACTGTCAAATAGTGAAGCATGATTTATCTCTCCAGATAACGCATTTCCACTGCTCCACACTGCTCCAGAGTCCAATGGCAGTGAGCTGTACACCTCTCCAGTCAACACTTGGCATTTCAAATGGTGATTTTATGCTTGCTACATGCTTCAGCACTCAGAGATCCCATTCTGTGTGTGTGTGTGGCCTACCTCTTCGCGGCTGAGCCATTGTTGCTCCTAGACATTTCCACTTAATAATAACAGCACGTACAGTTGACCGGGGCAGCTCTAGCAGGGTAGAAATTTGACAAACTGACTTGTTGAAAATGTGGCACCCTATGACAGTGCTAAGTTGAAGGTCACTGAGCTCCTCAGTACGGGCCATTCTACTGCCAATGTTTGTCTATGGAGATTGCATGGCTGTGTGTTCAATTTTATACACCTTTTAGCAATGGGTGTTGCTGAAATTCCCGAATCCCCGCAGCATGAAGCTGTCACCACCATGCTTCGCCATAGGGGTGGTGCCAGGTTTCCTCCAGATGTGACGCTTGGCCTTCAGGCCAAAGAGTTAAATCTTGGTTTCATCAGACCAGAGAATCTTGTTTCTCATGGTCTGAGAGTCTTTGGGTGCCTTTTGGCAAACTCCAAGCAGGTTGTCATGTGCCTTTTACTGAAGAGTGGCTGCAGAGATGGTTGTCCTTCTGGAAGGTTCTACCATCTCCACAGAGGAACTCTAGAGCTCTGTCAGAGTGACCAATCGGGTTCTTGGTCACCTCCCTGACCAAGGCCCTTTTCCCCGATTGCTCAGTTTGGCCGGGCAGCCAGCTCTAGAAAGAGTCTTGGTGGTTCCAAACCTTTTCCTTTTAAGAATGATGGAAGCTACTGTGTTATTGGAGACCGTCAATGATGCAGAATTGTTTTGGTACCCTTCCCCAGATCTGTGCCTCAACACAAATCTGTCTCAGCACTCGACAGACAATTCCTTCAACCTCACGGCTTGGTTTTTGCTCTGACTTGCACTGTCAACTGTGGGATATAGACACACGTGTGTACCTTTCCAAATCATGTCCAATCAATTGAATTGACCACAGGTGTTGTAGGACCGTCTCAAGGATAATCAATGGAAACAGGATGCACCTGAGCTCAATTTCAAGTCTCATAGCAAAGGGTCTGAATACCTACATAAATAAGGTATTTCTGTATTTTATTTATTTGCAAAAATGTCTAAAAACTGTTTTTCGCTTTATCATTGTGGGGTATTGTGTGTAGATTGCTGAGATTTTTTTTTTTTTTTTATCCATTATAGAAGGCTGTAACGTAACAAAATGTGGAACAAAATGTGGAAAAAGGGGTCAGAATACTTTCCGAAGGCACTGTATATAGTTTCCATTCATTTATCTCTTTTTTTAAACCGGTGCATTAAATATTTTCTAATTATCAAGACTTTGTAAGTGTAATGCATAGAATGTCAAAAGCCTGGGTGTGAGACAGGACAAAAACAGTGCAAAACAATGAATTCCAGACATGAAATGCTTTATAAAATAAAAAATAATATTGAAAGCTGAAAGAAAAAGTTTAGGTTATAGTCTCAATGTGAAAAAAAAAATTCTAAATTAACATTTGATCTTAATCTAACCCTGAGACACAAAAAGGCCAGTATTTGCAAAATCACCCATATGCACACAGGATACAGAAAAATAGTTTAAATAATTTAATTAATCATGAAAGTTTTGGAAATAACGTTTAATAAAACAGATCTAGCTAGACTTTACATATTTTGTGAACAAAATATATAAACTCTTACACGTTCAGCATATTCATGTATTTCACTTTGTATTGGCCTAATAGTACCACTTCCACCTTGTAAACAGTGATATGCCAGTCAAATATGTAAAAGGGCTGAACGTAAAATACTGTAGTCTACCTACTGTGTATGTGTAACAATGATTGCTACCATCTTGAACAAGTCTCTCACACAAAGGAGATGTGTTTGTGTGTAGCAAGTATATCTTGCAAAGGAGATTCATCTACACTGAACAGAAATATAAAAGCAGCATGTAAAGTGTTCCATGAACTGAAAAAAAAAAACACAGAAATGCTCCATATGCACAAAAATGCTTATTTCTCTCAAAAGTTGTGCAAAAATTTGTTTACATCACTGTTAGTGAGCATTTCTCCTTTGCCAAGATAATCCCTCCACCTGACAGGTGTGACATATCAAGAAGCTGATTAAACAGCATGATCGTTATACAGGTGTACCTTGTGCTGGGGACAAAAGGCCATGTAGTTGTCACATAACACAATGCCAGAGGTTTCAAGTTTGAGAGAGCTGCAAATTGGTATGCTGACTGCAGGAATCTGCACCAGAGCTGTTGCCAGAGAATTTAATGTTCATTTCTCTACTGTCGTTTTAGAGAATTTGGCAGTACATCCAACCTGCCTCACAACTGCAGACCATGTGTATGGCGTCATGTGGGCGAGTGGCTTGCTGATGTCATCATTGTGAACAGTGCCCCATGGTGGCGACCCTGGTTATGGTATGGGTAGGCATAAACTACGAACAACAAACACATTTGCATTTTATCGATGGCAATTTGAACAAACAAAAATACCATGAGATCCTGAGGCCCATTGTGAGGCCCATTTTTATTAAGGCATCTTTGTCAAACAGATGCATATCTGTATTCCCAGTCATTTAAAGTCCATAGATTAGGGCCTAATAAATCTATTTTAATTGAATGATTTCCTCATATGAACTGTAACGCTAAAATCTTTTAAATTGTTGCATGTTCCGTTTATATTTTTGTTCAGTATAGATAGATATCTATATGTGTGTAACTTTTGTAACATTAATGACTCCTACCATCCTGAACAAGTCTATTTTATAGAAGATATACATCAACAAGACAAATCTGGATAAAGAAAAGTTAAATAGATTTCCCATTTTGTTGTGGTTTCCAAGTGTCTAAACAGTGTTGCTCCTTCTACAAACTCCCTCAGTCAGGCTAAAATGATTAACATACTAAATCTGTAATATCATCTCTCAATCAAGCAAAGAAAATAGCCAGAAAATGAAGAGATAAACAACAATAGAAAACAGGGACCTTTGCTGTTTAGCAACAGACCAAAATAGTTCCAGTAAGACTGTACATAATGTAGGACCGAACAATCTGTCTAACGGAACATATAGGCACACATTCTATGAAACAGAAGCTATAGATAGCTAAGCACATAAGACATCCAACTCCACATCTGTCTCTGTGTTTCTACTGAAAGGGAGTGGGCGGCAGGTAACCTAGAGGTTAAGTACGTTCCAACAGTAACCGATAGATACCTGGTTCGAGTCCCGAGCCGACTAGGTGAAAAATCTGTTCACGTGCCCTTGAGCAAGGCACTTGACCATAATTGCACCTGTAAGTCGCTCTGGATAAGAGCATCTGCTAAATGGCTAAAATGTAAAGGAATTGTGACCTGTTGTTCATCACCATGTTGGTCCATCTTAACTGTCTATGTTAGTCTTCTTCCCCCAGTCACCTCCTACTGCTTTTCTCCTTCATCTGCACTGATATGACAACACTGGACAGGTGAAAGCCATAATATCTATTAGGAACTTGCTTTTACCTGTCCAGATGTTTCTAGTCAGTGAACATGGAAGGAGAGCAGGAGAAGTGTCCCTTCACCCTACATCCTCTATTGCTGCTTTAAGTTTATCCTCACATTTATGAAGCTGTCATTTATGCCCCTCCTCTCAGCTGGCATGCTATAACCATAACAAATGTTTTAGGGTTGAAATAATATGTTCAGCAGCGTTTCATTCTTTTGAGGGTCTCTACCTGGGGCGTATCACTAGGAAGCAAAAAGACCGAAACAGGGAGGAACTACCTGAACTTGTCCGCTAAGAAACTTGTTTTTGTTGCAAAATGTTTTGATATGGTCTGTAATGCACTAATGAATTCACCCCTGTTCTGTGATCAGAGCCACTCAGTTCAATTACTTCTTATGCCTGGGGTTGCTGCTGTTGAACAGGCTGATCCCAGATCCTGTCCGGACGCCCACCCCTGTTCCCACCCCTGGCTGCTGCAGAACCTTGTCCAGCGTAGTCTTCTTGATGGCCGCAGGAGAGATCTTCTCCTGGTCAGCCAAGAACTGGAGCTCCCTGATGGAAAGAAACAAAATAAATGTACACTACCTTTTACTCTTAACAGATCCCGAGTGACCTCAAGTCAAATATTCACACACTGACACTCCCGTTTGAGCCACATAATTTAAAAGAGATGGGACTTTGCTCATGGAGTGTGTCTACTATCTGTTAGTTACAAAAAAGTTCAGACATATGCATCTAGCACCCTCTGCTGTCTAAACAATAGCATCCAGCCATACAACAGAGCACTATGATACAGACATTAAACACAAACATTCAAATTATTATTATTTTTACACAAAACATATGTCTGGTTTCCTGAACCCAGATTTAGACCAGTCCTGGACTAAAATCACACTCAATGGAGAATCTAAAAATATAAGTGCTTGTAGGTTGGTTGAATCTGGGTTTGGGAAACCCGACCCATAGGCTAACTGACATAAGACTAATGTAGCACTATGTGGTTATATCAAAAAGCCACATTTTGTTAAATGCTATGTCCAGAGACCTACTGGCCTCACCATACCACCAGCCAGGGCTTATCCACAAAGATCCAACATATTGAATGTTGCAGATAGAAATGTAACACAGACTCGACATAGTTCTTTATTCTTCACGACAGGGGATCATGTCTACTCTACCACGCAGATTTCTATCTGCACATTCCAATTTGATTTCCAGGACACAGACTTAGCCTAGTCCTTGACTAAAAAGCATTTTCTATGGAGATTTTCCAGGAAACTGTCCCTCTAAAGTGGTGCCCAGCCTACCTGGTCCTAATGCAGGAGGCCTCCACAGCGTTGATGAGCAGGGCGCGGAAGCCCCCACTCTCCATGACGTGCAGGGCGTGAATGGTGGCGCCCCCTGGGGAGCAAACGTTGTCCTTCAGCTGGCCAGGGTGCTGCTCCGAGTCCAACAGCATTTTGGCTGCTCCCTATGGGAAAGACAAAATAGAGACATGAACATACTGTGGTGAATTTGGGCATAGCCTCGACCAGGGGAACTGGAACCCGGGTCCCTGTGAGCAACAGTAACACATCTGAACTGTTACACCAAGAGATCCAAACCCATTGACGAGGTTGCTAGGTATACCAAGGTTGCTTCAATATGGTACACTCTACAGTCAAGCAAACATTTGCAAGGCTCATGGTTATAAGATGTCAAACTCAAGAGAAGAACTCTCCACATTTTTGCTCAGATGCAATAGATTTCTTTCAAGATGTTTCCAGATCAAAATCTGATGTAAAAAAAGAAAACATTCACAAGCAGTCCTCAAAAGAGATTTCTGACTGAGATTATATTCAGGGCTTGCCTGATTGCTAGTCTCTGTTCAGCATTTACATTCCCCTCATTGTACTCTGTGTCCTTTGCCAAAGATAGCTGTGGGAGTTATCGAATCAGGATCAAATCCTCAAGCTCATTAATGACAGAATGTTAATATTTGAAGAAAGACCAGTCTCTTTGGCAAATGACACTGTGTACAAGGAGTGTAATGTTACAGAGACTGGTACCAAGACTAATTCAGGACTAGACGTTCATAGAGAATGCATGTAGATGATGTTCTCACCAGCAGGGCCTGTGCTCCAAGCCGTATAGCCAGTCTCCTGGGCAGACCCATTTTCACCCCCCCGTCAGCAAGCGCTTCCACAGCTGTAAATGCCTATAGGGAGACAAAGACGACCACACACTTATCATATGCACACTCATCACATGTATAAAAACACAGTTCAAAATGGGCTCTAGAGATTATACAATACAGAAAAGAGTTAACAGAAATGACTAGCCAGCCAGTAGTTTAAGCGGGCATAGTAGGCGTTCTCCTAGGAGCTAGGCAAGGTCCAGTTCTTATAACCAATTACTTGCATGGTCGATCATGAAAATAATGAGCTAAAAAAGCTTTACAACCCAAAGGTATGGTTGTAGCCCACTGGGCTAACCTAGGCATTAGCTTGGGGAGCTAGTCTTCTGGTGTCAGGAGAGGTCAGTCATCCCACAAGCGGGGTTTACTGAACCACCTCAGTTACAGTGGCAGACATGCAAAGCACAATTCAAAAAAAGAACATCAGAGTTATCTTGTTGCAGGTTCGTGGGTATAATGTGGTATCTTAAAAGAAAGGAGAAACCTGCACACTACTCCTGCTCGTACTGTATCCCTTTTAATCACAGTTTATTAAAGCATGTCGGCCTCTTGGCCTTCAGAGCTTTTTGATAGTAAATGTAAAATAGAAACTACAATAACATAACCACTCACATAGGCAGGTCCACTGCCACTGAGTCCGGTGACGGCATCGATCAGGTCCTCCTCCACCTCCGTGCAGTAGCCCACACTGGACATCAGCTGCTCCAGCAGCCTCCCGTCCTCTAGCTCGGCGTGGGTACCCGTGGCGTAGACCGTGGCTCCCTCCCGAACCACCACCGGGGTGTTGGTCATGCATCGCATCACCTTGGGGAACGGGCGGTACTGGAGCAGCTTCTGCAAAGGGCAGGGGGAGAATAACACTGAAGTTAAGCTTACTTGATAGAAACATGAGGGAACGCTTCATGAAAACGGTCTCTGCAGTGAAACGTCCTTTTTTTTAACCCCCTTTTTCTCCCCAATTTCGTGGTATCCACTTGTTAGTAGTTACTGTCTTGTCTCATCGCTACAACTCCCGTACGGGCTCGGGAGAGGCGAAGGTCGAGAGCCATGCGTCCTCCGAAACACCACCCAACCGCTCTGCTTCCTAACACAGCGCACATCCAACCCGGAAGCCAGCCGCACCAATGTGTCGGAGGAAACACCGCACACCTAGCGACCTGGTCAGCGCGCACTGCGCCCGGCCCGCCACAGGAGTCGCTAGTGCGGCCAAACCCTCCCTAACCCGGACGATGCTAGGCCAATTGTGCGTTGCCCCATGGACCTCCCGGTCGCGGCTGGCTGCGAGTCTCTGGTGGCACAGCTAGCACTACGATGCAGTGCCTTAGACCACTGCACCACACGGGAGGCCAGAAACTTCCTTTTTGAATACGTTTTTTTTTATTTTTTTTTACTTGCAATGACTTGGATATGTAGTTGTGGGGGGGCCAACCCAGATACAAGTATGTGGACACCCCTTCAAATGATTGGATTCAGCCATTTCAGCCACACCCGTTGCTGACAGGTGTATAAAGTCGAGCACACAGCCATACAAGCACCACAGAGAAACATTGGCAGTAGAATGGCGCGTACCGAATAGCTCAGTCCTTTCCAACAAGTCAGTTCGTCACATTTCTGCCCTGCTAGTGTTGCCCCGGTCAACTGCAAGTGCTGTTATTGTAAAGTGGAAATGTCTAGGAGCAACAACAGCTCAGCCTCAAAGTGGTAGGCCACGCAAGCTCATAGAACGGGACCACCGAGTGCTGAAACGAGTAGCGTGTAAAAATCCTCTGTCCTCGGTTGCAACACTCACTAACGAGTTCCAAACTGCCTCTGGAAGAAACGTCAGCACAAGAACTGTTCGATGGGAGCGTCATGAAATGGGTTTACATGGCCGAGCAGCCGCACGCACACAAGCCTAAGATCACCATGCGCAAATGCCAAGGGTCGACTGGTGTGGTTTAAAGCTCGCCGCCATTGGACTCTGGAGCAGTGGAGACGCGTTCTCTGGAGTGATACATCACGCTTCACCATCTGGCAGTCCGATGGACAAATCTGTGGGGGAAATCAACTCCATATTAATACTGGTGATTTTGGAATGAGATGTTCGACGAGCAGGTGTCCACATACATTTGGACATGTAGTGTATATCCTTACTCATCTTTGCTTACAATCATATCAGAAATAACCTGCCTAATGACTCACAACTTCAACATGCTCTAAAAGTAGGCAAGTGTTTTCCATCATTCTCTGTGCCCCAGATTACACAGGACACAGAATTCTCAGAGGCCTCATCTCGTGACAATCCAACCTTGAACAGTCTCAAACTGCTGAAACTCTCTCTATGTACCGAAAGTAGCAGATGTCTCACTGTTACCATGTTGAAATGAAAGTTGTATCAGGTTCATATCAACCAGTCTGTAATGATGCATGCACATGTATACAGCATTCAGAATGACTAGATAATGCTGACACTCAGAAGAATCATTTGCCTTTGAGCCATGCCTTTTCAGACACCTTGCTATTGGCCTTTTTCACATGACCACTTGTAACACAAAGCTCTGTATTAAAACATTTACTTCCACCAGATCCTAGAAGTCTCCTCTTTTACCTTTTCAATGTCAACGTACTACTGCAGAGTTACAGCTTACGGTTGTTTTTAACATACCACTCACACACTGACTGGAAACTGCTCTGGATAAGAGTGTCTGCTAACTGACTAAAATGTCATGTAAATGTCACTAAGACAAGGGTCTTAGTAGTACTTCCGGGTTGGAGCGAGCGGTCGCATCTGCACTCGGTCCGCAGGTAGTATTACATTTCATTACATTTCATTATAGTACAACGGTTTGATTTGTCTAATCTTAGCAATTTCTTAGCTAGCTACATAGCCGTCTTTGTATCATAGATAATTGCGTAATTATCGTATTTCGTCGTCCTAACGCAGTCTACACTGCCCTGCAGCTAGCTAACGTCCACCGTTAGCTAGTCCACCGTCTACCGATTAGCAGCACAACTATTACACTCAACTGAACGACTTGATTAGTGTAGTGTTAGCTAGCTACATAGTTGTCTTTGCTGTCTTCGTATCCAAGATAATTGTGTAGTTTAGAGTGTGTAGTTTTAGAGTGATTATCTTAATTTACAGAGGTTAGCTAGGCTATTTGTCGTCCTTAACGTAGGAGACACTGCTAGCTAGCCAACAGCTAGCCAATCTACCGAACAGAACTTCCGCACTCAACAATGTCGCATTTCGCTTCGCTCCACAGGTAGTATCACATTTTTCATTTCATTTCATTACAGTACAACGGCTTGATTTGTTTGATCGTAGCTAGCTACATAGCTAGCTACATAGCTGTCTTTGTATCAAAGATAATTGTGTAGTCTAGAGCGATTTCCTAGGTTAGCTAGCCAGCTATTGTCGTTCTTTTTAACGCAACATAACGTAATCAACACTGCTAGCTAGCCAGCAGCCCCGAATAGCAGCACAGTAGAAACTATTACACTCAACGGAACGACTTGATTAGTGTAGTGTCAACAACGCAGCCACTGCCAGCTAGCCTACATAGTCAACAACGCAGCCTCTGCCAGCTAGCCTACTTCAGCAGTACTGTATCATTTTAATCATTTTAGTCAATAAGATTCTTGCTACGTAAGCTTAACTTTCTGAACACTCGAGACGTGTAGTCCACTTGTCATTCCAATCTCCTTTGCATTAGCGTAGCCTCTTGTGTAGCCTGTCAACTATGTGTCTGTCTATCCCTGTTCTCTCCTCTCTGCACAGACCATACAAACGCTCCACACCGCGTGGCCGCGGCCACCCTAATCTGGTGGTCCCAGCGCGCACGACCCACGTGGAGTTCCAGGTCTCCGGTAGCCTCTGGAACTGCCGATCTGCGGCCAACAAGGCAGAGTTCATCTCAGCCTATGCCTCCCTCCAGTCCTCGACTTCTGGCACTGACGGAAACATGGATCACCACAGACAACACTGCTACTCCTACTGCTCTCTCTTCGTCTGCCCACGTGTTCTCGCACACCCCGAGAGCTTCTGGTCAGCGGGGTGGTGGCAAAAGGATCCTCATCTCTCCCAAGTGGTCATTCTCTCTTTCTCCCTTACCCATCTGTCTATCGCCTCCTTTGAATTCCATGCTGTCACAGTTACCAGCCCTTTCAGCTTAACATCCTTATCATTTATCGCCCTCCAGGTTCCTCGGAGAGAGTTCATCAATGAGCTTGATGCCTTGATAAGCTCCTTTCCTGAGGACGGCTCACCTCTCACAGTTCTGGGCGACTTTAACCTCCCCACGTCTACCTTTGACTCATTCCTCTCTGCCTCCTTCTTTCCACTCCTCTCCTCTTTTGACCTCACCTCTCATCTTCCCCCCCTACTCACAAGGCAGGAAATACGCTCGACCTCATCTTTACTAGATGCTGTTCTTCCACTAACCTCATTGCAACTCCCCTCCAAGTCTCCGACCACTACCTTGTATCCTTTTCCTCTCGCTCTCATCCAACACTTCCCACACTGCCCCTACTCGGATGGTATCGCGCCGTCCCAACCTTCGCTCTCTCTCCCCCGCTACTCTCTCTCCTCTTCCATCCTATCATCTCTTCCCTCTGCTCAAACCTTCTCCAACCTATCTCCTGATTCTGCCTCCTCAACCCTCCTCTCCTCCCTTTCTGCATCCTTTGACTCTCTATGTCCCCTATCCTCCAGGCCGGCTCGGTCCTCCCTCCCGCTCCGTGGCTCGACGACTCATTGCGAGCTCACAGAACAGGGCTCCGGGCAGCCGAGCGGAAATGGAGGAAAACTCGCCTCCTGCGGACCTGACATCCTTTCACTCCCTCCTCTCTACATTTTCCTCTTCTCTCTCTGCTGCTAAAGCCACTTTACCACTCTAAATTCCAAGCATCTGCCTCTAACCCTAGGAAGCTCTTTGCAACCTTCTCCTCCCTCCTGAATCCTCCTCCCCTCCCCCTCCTCCCTCTCTGCAGATTAGGTCAACCATTTTGAAAAGAAGGTCGACGACATCCGAAGTTTGCTAAGTCAAACGACACCGCTGGTTCTGCTCACACTGCCCTACCCTGTGCTCTGACCTCTTTCTCCTCTCTCTCCAGATGAAATCTGTCTTGTGACGGCCGGCCGCCCTACAACCTGCCCGCTTGACCCTATCCTCTCTTCTCCAGACCATTTCCGGAGACCTTCTCCCTTACCTTTTCGCTCATCAACTCATCCCTGACCGCTGGCTACGTCCCTTCCGTCAGCGAGAGTTGCACCCCTTCTGAAAAACCTACACTCGATCCCTCCGATGTCAACAACTACAGACCAGTATCCCTTCTTTCTTTTCTCTCCAAAACTCTTGAACGTTTCTTGGCCAGCTCTCCGCTATCTCTCTCAGAATGACCTTCTTGATCCAAATCAGTCAGGTTTCAAGACTAGTCATTCAACTGGAGACTGCTCTTCTCTGTAACGGAGGCGCTCCGCACTGCTAAAGCTAACTCTCTCTCTCCTCTGCTCTCATCCTTCTAGACCTATCGGCTGCCTTCGATACTGTGAACCATCAGATCCTCCTCTCCACCCTCTCCGAGTTGGGCATCTCCGGCGCGGCCCACGCTTAGATTGCGTCATGTCATGTAAATGTCACTAAGACAAGGGTTCAGTTAACAACAAACACCACTGAGCTACGGAACTACAGTATCGAAGGTAGATTTGAGTTTAGCAGTAGTGTATTCGGCACATCCAGTAACTTGCAGGTGCAGCGTACAAAAGTAAAAGACAATATAGAAAGATAAGATACCCACAAACAGTTGAACGCTTCCCCAGTTTTATTGTGCAACGTTTTGAACCAAGACCTTTCCGGCATTACAAAAAGCTTGATTTTGCTGTTTTATGGTCTGGTTCTCTCAAATATCACAGTATGAATCTATCCTGATTCTCTATTTGTCAGTGTCTTGTGAGAGCGCATGACTGTTCATCAGATTGCAGTGTGTGGCAGCTTTCCCAGTATCAGGACAGAGGGCTGACGTATTTTCAGTGGGAACAGAATGGAAGGGCGATTCATGTTGTAGCAGCCGGAAGTTGCTATGTCCTACGGCTATGTGAGACCAGAGCACGGTAGTCTCAATGGCATTTCATTGATTTCTTGCGTCCTCTCACCTCCTTCAATTGAGATTCTCCCAGGGAGAGGAGAGGGACTTCTGACCTCATCCAATGGGTTTTGAGGACGATGAGAGAGAACACGAGGAATCAAGGAAATGCAATTTACTGGAAGCCTCAGGTTAGGCTATAACAGAGGGCTGTAGCATCATTGATCTGACAGGATGGAACAAGTTATTTCAAAGCAGGATTCCACCAGAATGCTTTCACCTATCCAATCATATCAGGGGCTTGTTCAATAGGCACCAATCGTAAGAAAACCAGTGAGTTCAATAAGAAATATACATTTCAGTTCTGTTGCAAAACGTTCTGTTCTGTGCTCTAATGAACACGACCCAGATCCGTAGTTCAGTACTGAGGAGAGAGAAAGCGAGAGACAAAGCACTAGCTAAAGTCAACTTTAATTGGATTTCACAGTTTGAAGCTATCTTGATTTTGTATTTTTGTCACTCTTCCGTTTTCTGTTGCAAAACATGTCTAAAGATCTGTAAATCAGTAGAGAGAGAAAGCTCTAGCTAAAGTCAACTTCCACTGGACTCCAAACTGACCTTCTCAATGGAGCTGATGGTGACACCAGCTGCACAGGACACAATGAGGTGGCGGTCCTCAATGTCCGGTCCGATCTCATCCAACACGAAGGGGATGATGTGTGGTTTGACAGCCAGGAACAGAACGTCACTCTTGTTCACCACCTCCTTGTTGCTGGTCGTGAGATTGACACCCATTTTCTGTGTAGAAGAGCACAGACAGTGTTGATCGTTACCCCTCAGTATGACAGCGTTTCTTAAATATAATTTAAATGAACAAATGTATTATGTGCCTTTTTCTCGCTCTGTCTTTCTTTCTCTCTGTATCTCGCTTGTGTGTGTGGGATTTCATTTGAGTGCAGCCGATGCGAGATGGTAATAGATATGCTGTAACTGAGGAAACCTATTCCCACAAACATCCAGCGCACCCCAATGACTGATCCATTCTACTCACCCGCAGTCCAGACACTGTGGGAAGATCTGTGTCTGGGGAGCTGGCAGTGATCCTCTGTGTGGCAATGATACCTGCAGGGATGGGAGAGGGGGAAAATCAACTGGGAAACCCTGGTTGCTGTGTTTCGGACACTGGTGGCCAGCCTTGGCTGCGTTTCGGACACTGGTATAATCTAAAAACGAAATATTTGTATACAAATAAAACAAAAATAAAAACTAGCAAATCAGGACTGAAAACGAACAAACTGAACTTCAAATAAAAATGTACCTAATAGAAATAAAAAAAATAAAAACTATAATAAGCTTGGATCGGCGTGGTCAGGCCAGCTTGACCAAGACCATGCTGGACCAGCTTAGTCACCAGCATAAGCTGGTATGTGTCTGAAACACAGCGAAGGCTGGTCACCAGTAAAACCATCTCCAGACCATGCTGGTAAACAAGCATAACCAGCTAGACTAGCTTAACCAGCATCAGACCAGCTAAACATTTGTGCTGTTCTATGCTGTTTTTTCAGCAGGGCACTGAAGTGGTTAACACAGAACCTTCATATTTGACAATATGAAATGGCTCATGCTCCTCAAAGTATAGCCAGCAGATATGACCTGCTTGCTTACAGCCGCAATAGGGTCAGACAGCATTCCTGTGTATATTACGACATGGTGGAGCCAGCTTGAGATAGTACCTCAATCCAGGGATGAGAAATGTGCTGTACTCCAAATTGTCCTGTTATAAAGAGAAGATTGAATGACTGCTAACAACGAGCAGTCATTCAATATTCTCTGTGTAAGAGTTGGGATAATTGGAACATTCAGAGTAAAAACGTGTTTCTGGATTGAGGTATGTTTTCCGAGCCATATCTCGCTCCAGCTCTGCAGTGTCTTAATATACACATGAATGCTGTCCGACACTAGTGCAGCTGTAAACTATCGGGTCGGATCTGCCAGCTATTAAAAACAATGCTTAGATGGTTACCTGCAGCGCTGAATCCCTTCACCAAGGCATGGGCCAACTGACCCGCTCCGATGAACCCCACGCTCATTCTGAAGTTTCTGTTGTTGCTGTGAAGAAAAAAGGACACTGGTAATATCAAGAGACATAAATGTATACGCAATTACACCCGCCCTGTGTAAACAACAAAGAATATGTATAATTTACAGTAAACAGTAGTTACTTCCTGATAACAAATGGAATCACAATACATGCCGTTATGACACAGTTGAAGCAATGGCGACAGCTTCCTGCAACGAAGTAGCCTACATATTTGACAGACGAATCAAACTTACGGGTGTTGCGACGAATGTATAAATGGTTTCCTTTTCCAATGTCGCGGCCAAACATATAGTTCAACAGAGTTACAGTTGTAACAGCGTTAACATGATTTCCACACCAAAAACCGACTATGATAATGACATGCGAAGTGACCAATAGACAGAGAGTCGCTAAACGTCTAACCAATGACGGTGGCAGCATTCATTTTTTGTACAGTTATGGGTGGGTTCTGTAAGCTGTGTACAGCCAGTTGCATCAGCCTTGCAAGTACAGTGGGCGTGGAGAAGAAACCTCTAGGTTACGTTCCAGATCATGCCCTTCTAGTGGCTGAATCCGGAAGAGCATTCATTACCTAAGTATAAAAGCGCCGCCCTTTTATTTACTGCCTTAACACATCGACGTGTTAGTGATAAGATATACTATCAAGGTATTTGCCTCTCTATTTCAGGACACTAATCCTAAAAGGCAGAGAGGCCTATTATAATTCACTCATACATTAGGGAAATATAATGTTGAGATGGTGTTTTCATCACAGGCTATAATGCTATACAAATGTAAGATCACAGATCCCCTGACAGAGCAGCATTTTGTGTCAGAAACAAAACCTAATATATCTGATTGACTAGATGCATCAGTAATGTTTATGCCTATTACCAGCTAGTCTGCAGCCCACTGTTCACGAAGGTGGAGACAAGGGGAGAGAGATGAACAGGTGCACAGACTAAACAATCTGTTCATTTTAATGATATTTTGAATGTTCACAAGTTTCAGAACTTTTCTATCGGTTTAAATCATTGAGTACATCGCATGGTTGTCATTAGAATACAGTGTTCAGGGATGTTTTACAGTGCAGACATCACATATCAAATAGTGGTAGCTGTACCTATGCAGTCAATTCCATAACCTCCCCCCCTTACACACACACGCACACACACACTCACACACACACACTATATATTACCAATTTCGTATAGACAGTTGATACACTGAACATTCAGCTCATAATGAATCTACACACTGACTGAACATGGACTAAAACAAGAGGAGCTGAAGTTGAAACATGCAGTTGGGTGTTAGTATAAACACCAAAAGTACTCAATGATGGAAAGCCAATTCAACACACTACACATTGCATTTTTTATATATTATTGTCATTATTTTTAAAAACATCTTAGTTAAGATAAAAGTTTCTTGAAACACAATAAATTAAACAGACTATTTCAGGACATGAAAACAACCCAGTGATGATTTATGACGTCCTTCAATACATAATGGCCGACATGTTCATAGAACAAAAGCAAAGTACAGTAATGACCATGAATCTTGAAAATGTTTTTTCAACAATGTGCATTATTAGAGGGCGACTACATTTTATTGATTGCTCGGTTTACTAAACCTTATAAATAATAGCTTCTTTATAACACAGATTGTAGAGGAAAAGTTTCAGTTTAAATCACACTGCCAGACTATGAGGTTTACAGAGTTCTTTCGCATTTAGCACATCGCTTTTGCACTACGAAAATGTCGTCCAACACGTTCAAAGCTCTGAATGAAACCAATGTACTGCACCATTAGACAGAGTGCCTACAACAGTGCTGGCCCTTGTCTCAGGTTTCTCTTAGAGATTATAATACTGATACTACTGTTAATAATATTAAGAAATACACTGATGTTAAGACAAAACACTGATGTTAAGACATACCACTGATGTTAAGACAACACTGATGTTCAGAAAGACACAACACTGATGTTCAGAAAGACACAACACTAATGTTCAGAAAGGCAACACTGATGTTAAGGCAACACTGATGTTCAGAAAGAAAACACTGATGTTCAGAAAGACACAACACTAATGTTCAGAAAGACACAGCACTGATGTTCAGAAAGGCACAGCACTGATGTTCAGAAAGACACAGCACTGATGTTCAGAAAGACACAGCACTGATGTTCAGAAAGGCACAGCACTGATGTTCAGAAAGACACAGCACTGATGTTCAGAAAGACACAGCACTGATGTTCAGAAAGACACAGCACTGATGTTCAGAAAGACACAGCACTGATGTTCAGAAAGACAACACTGATGTTAAGAAAGACAACACTGATGTTCAGAAAGACACAACACTGTGTCACTGCCGTCAAACGAAGTGGACCAAATTGCAGCGTGATAAGCGTACATTTTCCTTTTATTTTAAAATGTCGCTAACAAAACAACAAACTAAATACACAACCATGACGCTTACAGGGCTAAGTGCCACAAACAAAGTTAACTACCCACACTGAAAGGAGGGAAGAAGGGCTACCTAAGTATGATTCCCAATCAGAGACAACGATAGACAGCTGTCCCTGATTGAGAACCATACCCGGCCAAAACATAGAAATAAAGAAACATAGAAAACAAAAAATAGAATGCCCACCCCACATCACACCCTGACCTAACCAAATAAAACGTCTCTCTAAGGTCAGGCGTCTCTCTAAGGTCTAAGGCGTGACACACTGATGTTAAGAAAGATGTAACACTGATGTTAAGAAAGGCACAGCACTGATGTTAAGAAAGACACAACACTGATGTTAAGAAAGACACAGCACTGATGTTAAGAAAGACAGCACTGATGTTAAGAAAGACACAGCACTGATGTTAAGAAAGACAGCACTGATGTTAAGAAAGACACAACACTGATGTTAAGAAAGACACAGCACTGATGTTAAGAAAGACAACACTGATGTTAAGAAAGACACAACACTGATGTTAAGAAAGACAGCACTGATGTTAAGAAAGACAACACTGATGTTAAGAAAGACAGCACTGATGTTAAAGAAAGACACATCAAGGCACAAAGCCATAACATCATTGAGGCGATATGTAATCTGTAGTAGGCATGGGGCATTCAGAGGCACTTGAGTGGAGATGCGGTGTGTCATTTCCAGTGTGGTCTCTGTCTGTCTCTGAGGGCCAGGGGTGCAACTCAAAAGTCTATACCCTCTGTTCCTCGTATCCCCTCTCCACGCCTCCTCACAACGTCAGAGCGAGGCAGAAGTCCATTCAAATATCGTATCTCCTCTTGTCTTCTCCAATGCTCTCCTCCCTTACCTTGTACGCCGTGTCCAATGAGGAATCGAGGAAAAAACTTTTGAGATTCACCCCAGGAGTGAGGAGGGTAGAGGGGTCCCCAGGACTGAGGAGGGTAGAGGGGTCCCCAGGACTGAGGAGGATAGAGGGGTCCACAGGAGTGAGGAGGGTCCTCAGGCATCAGCGTGGTGAGGAGGGTGGAGGGGTCCTCAGGCAGCAGAGTGGAGGGTGGAGGGGTCCTCAGGCAGCAGAGTGGAGGGTGGAGGGGTTCTCAGGCAGCAGAGTGGAGGGTGGAGGGGTCCTCAGGCAGCAGAGTGGAGGGTGGAGGGGTCCTCAAGCAGCGGAGTGGAGTGAGGAGGGTGGAGGGGTCCTCAGGCAGCAGAGTGGAGGGTGGAGGGGTCCTCAGGCAGCAGAGTGGAGGGTGGAGGGGTCCTCAGGCAGCAGAGTGGAGGGTGGAGGGGTCCTCAGGCAGCAGAGTGGAGGGTGGAGGGGTCCTCAAGCAGCGGAGTGGAGTGAGGAGGGTGGAGGGGTCCTCAGGCAGCAGAGTGGAGGGTGGAGGGGTCCTCAGGCAGCAGAGTGGAGGGTGGAGGGGTCCTCAAGCAGCGGAGTGGAGTGAGGAGGGTGGAGGGGTCCTCAGGCAGCAGAGTGGAGGGTGCAGGGGTCCTCAAGCAGCGGAGTGGAGTGAGGAGGGTGGAGGGGTCCTCAGGCAGCAGAGTGGAGGGTGGAGGGGTCCTCAAGCAGCAGAGTGGAGGGTGGAGGGGTCCTCAGGCAGCAGAGTGGAGGGTGGAGGGGTCCTCAGGCAGCAGAGTGCAGGGTGGAGGGGTCCTCAAGCAGCGGAGTGGAGCGAGGAAGGTGGAAAGGGTCCTCAAGCAGCAGAGTGGGAGACAAAGCGGATCCTCTGGGAGTAGATTAGGTCGCTGAAGTACAGCACCATGTTGACATGGGTGAACACCGCCACCACCAGCTTGCTGTCCCAGGGACAGTTCTCCCAGGGACAGCCGTCAGGGCGACCCGGCGTGCCATACTTCCTGTCGAAGCTAAAGATGGGCCACACCAGGGCGGCGCTCAGGTACAGCAGCGTCGCCAGGAACGTGTAGATGATCACGAAGCGGTCGAAGGGGAAACGCAGGGGCAGAGCCGAGGCTTTTCCCGACACGGTCACAGCGATCACGACCACGGTGATGGAGAAGCACAGGCTGTAGACCACCACGCAGTAATGAGTGGGGATGTGGCGGTTGTACTCACTGCCGTTGGCCAGGGCCCCGAATATAATGCAGGCCACGAAGGCCTGGACCACCTTGAGCAGGCCTGACATAGTGGCCATGTAGCCCACCACATGGCCGGGTTTGGCCCGGGTTAGGAACACCTCAGCCGCGTAGGCGAAGCAGCAGAAACTGGAGCACACGGTGACAGCGATGCGGTAGTTGCGCACCTCGCAGCCCCCGTCCGACTTGGAGCACTGAGAGCGCAGGAAGTAGACGGGGTAGACGACGGAGGCGGCGACATACATGAGTGTGGCGAGCATGGCGAACGCCACAGTGAGGTTGTCCCAGGAAATGGGCATGCAGCAGGGGAGGCGTGTCACATCCATGGTGAACACCAGCAGGGTCATGGCGAAGCAGAAGCACCACACAAACATGCAGTAGATACCATAGGCGTGGTTGTATCCGGCGCTGTGGGCCACCAGGGCTATGATGGTGCAGCCCAGGAGGAGCTGGAGCATACGGGCCGCTCCTAGAGGAGACAGCACCGCCGCCTTGTTCAGGTAGTGTCCGCCTTGGGGGTCCATGGTCACACCTCCTGTCCCCTAATTGCCAAAAGCTGTCTGGGTGTATCTTCTTCCCAATGGTGACTCCAGGCAGCCTCCTTCCCTTCAGGTTAGGTGTCGTTGCCCCCGCCTTGGGGGTCTGGGTGTCACTTGCACTCAAAAATGCCCCCAGGCAGCCTCTTTCCTTTGCCCCCAGGGAGCCTCCTTTCTATGCCTCCAGACAGCCCCCCCTCCCTCCCTTCAAGTTGGGTGTCCTTGGCCTGACTCTCCCCCTTTCTCTCTCTCTGTGTGGGGACCTCGCCCTTTGCCTGGCTCTTTTTATAGACAGGTCTAATTACAAATCTCCCTTTATGTTTCCCTGCATGCACCTTGTAATTACTGCAGTGTGTTGGAGATCGGGTTACAGTCGGCCACAATGGTGTTCAACTTACAACGCAGTCAGAGCCTTGAGCAGTGCTGATTTCATCTCCCCTGTCAACAGTTTAGCAATTTTGGATTCTCAAATAACATCAAATCTTGTAACTTCTTTGCTTCTCTAACGGTAACAATTTAATGTTGACCCAAGTGATCTGTCTAGTTTCTTACAGATGCTTGTATCAATAATCACATATCGAGATAAAGTCACAGATCGAGATTGACGGTGGCCAGATATAACATTACCCTTGTGTTTTAACTGAAAAGTCCAACTCAGTCACAAAGGGTCTTGTCATTCACTTCTCCTTCAGGTTATGGAAGCACAACAAGTTCCTCGCTCCCAACACGTCACTCCAGAGATCCAGAGCCCAACAATCCATCAACAGGCTCATTCAAACGCAGTACAGTTACATGAACATGGGGGAGTGCTCCGATAATAACCCATTATAGAACGGGGGGGTTAGGTTGTTGTTCTGGTTGTAGTCCTGTGTCCCATGCGGGCAGCTGTACTAGGCTTGTCAAGATCCAATACTGATCAGCTCTGTCCTTGTAATCCTTCCACTGCCAGGACCTAAGCTCCCTGGAAAAGTCCCCCTCACTGTCTGATCTCTGTCTCGTGTCCCTCTTTCTCCCTCTCTTCTTCTCTGTCTCTCTCTCACACGCTATTTCTCACTCTCCCTCCCTCCCTCTTTCTCTCTCTCCCACTGCCTCTCACCCTCTTTCTCCTGATGTGTTCTCTCTCTCTCAAATACACACACACACCCTCTCTCTCCTACATGACAGTATGTGCCCCATAGGCTGCCAGGGAAAGTTATTTGAATGACTGCTCTGCCCAGCTCAGGGTTATGGGCCAGGCCGGGTCTATAAATAGGGGACTATATTCCACAGAGGAATGGGGTGGGAGCCCACATGTCCAGGTCCGCCCCCATCAGGCACCAGCGTGGAGAGTCGTGTTTCTGGGACAGAGGGAACTTAGAGTCAGACTCTCTTTCTCATTCTCTCTCTATCTCTCTTTCTGTCTCTCTCTATCATGCTCAGTCTCTCACTGGGAGACTGCCTGGCATTTATCCCCAACGTAATGACAGGGGAAAGAGCCCAAGACGGCCATTTGGGCCAGTAGTTATATACAGGTCCTAGGGATGATTATACATGAGATACTAGTAGCTACCAGCTTTGAGCTGAGTTTTGAGATTGAGTTTCATGTGACAGTCAAGGTATAGTAACTAATTGAAATTCATTTGTAAGCCTGATAAGATGTTGAGTTTCTACATTTGAACCATTTAGCAGACACTTAGCCAGAGCTATGTAAGTGCATTTAGAATAAGGTAGGTAGGGAAAGTAAAACCTTCAAAATAGACGCCATCTACACTATCAGTTTCTACCCTAATACATATGTGCGTGTACTGTGTGAGTCAAGGAGTCCACTATTGGTACTGTAGATTGAGACAGAATGGTGAAGACATCAAAGAGACAACAAGAAAACGTTTCTTTTGAAATAATTGTAATGTGTCCTTTCTTTAAAGTCTGATACAAAGACTTGCAATCAACACAAAGAAAAAAAAAACAGCAATATATTTACAATTTACAAAGAATCACTTCTCTGTGAATATAGCACTTATAAATATGATTTACATAACAAAATAAATATGTAAATTACCAATGTAGCTTGAGTTTTCTCTGTTAAAAAATATGTTACAGAACAAAATGACAATGAGTAATACCTTTCCTTCTCTGGTGCCTGCTGAAAGAGGTCCTTTAAAACATAGTTTATACGACTTAACATTGAGCATTACAGTACATACAACATTATCATTATATTAAAAAGTGATTTTCTATTCAAAAATATAAAGAAAAGGAGTTACAATAGTGAACACTTAAAAGTAACCTATACACTCAGACAAAAATAATCCAGTATGTGATGTTCTTCTCCATTTGAATGGAAATTGCATTGATTCTACAGTTTGTTGTTCAACAAAGCCCATCTAATGTGTAGTTCACCTTCTGATGCGATGATATACTGTATGCATGGAAACTGTCATGGCTGACTAAAAAGGAGTATAGCTGATGATTCTGTTGAGAGGTAAAGAGGACTACATAAATTAGCACTGTGGTATAGATGAACTATTAGTGGGCCTGTGTGAGTGACCTACAGAACCTGGATTCATGCAGTTTCATTTTCATTTTCAGATACTTTGAGTGTTTGATTGAGCCTGCGTGGAGGAGCGCTAGCTGGGGAGGGTGAGTGGCTTGCACTTTTGGGACTATTCTATTGTTTCCATTGTGCCAGATATGCTAAATCAAGGCCCACCAGCATTGAGACCCATCTGAGCACCACAAATCAGGGAGAGCACCGTAGAACTCTAGACTGGCACGGTGTGGAAATGAGATCCTACTTTATGGTCAATCATAGAATCAGAATTCCTCTAGAATTCTGTTTCTGTGTTCAATAGCTTTAGGATCTGAACCATGTCTACCTGTGTCAAGGTAAGGAATGTAGTTACCGGTATAATGGACTCTTCTCTACCACAACCATCTGAATCATCATTTCTTTAGTTGGAAGCCCCATGAGAAACCTTTGTTTGAACTTTCATGATGTTCCTCCAATTGCCAATAGGTGACACCCAATCACTACCTTTGGTGGTTGTGTCAAAGTTCTCAGTGGTCCTCATACAATTCCTGCGGTTTTCAAATGAACCTGAACGTGTATTGCTCATTATATAAAGGTTCATTCCGGTTTCGCAATCTGACTGGTCAATTCCGGGTTGCAGCCGTGATGTTATTCCTTTATGATACCGCATCAAGCCATAGAGTAACAAACTGTCAGCCAGCTGGTGATTTGTTTAATGTGTTGCCTAGCATCACATTAAGAACAGTCTGATGCTGTTGTTGTTACAGTGAGCTGTGGTGACGATCTGGGGTGAGAGCTGGGTTGCTGCATTCTTGCTTTCTCATCCTCCCTCTCTCTTTCCACTCTTTTCCCATCCCTCCACTGCTTTGGAGATGAGACGGGGGTAAATACTGACCCTGTTTAGGAGGGTGCAAGGGTTACAGAACGTTCAGATAGATATGTGTTATCTGGCAAGTTCCTATTGGGAATCGTGTCTGATCTATTCGTTCCATTTCTATCTGTAACATTCTGAAAGTTTCACCTTACTGAATAATCCACAGTTGTTTCCATGTTATTGTTGTTTCCATGTTATTGTTGCATCCCAAATGGCACCCTAGTGCCTGGTCAAAAGTAGTGCACTATATAGGGAATAGGGTGGCATTTGGGAAGCATTCACTGCCTCCTTAGAGAAGGACTACTTGTCCAGTGCTTTCCACACCTTTAATGTGTGTATGCGCCTGTTCTTGACTTGAGGAGAAAATGCTATGGTAGAAGAGACCCACAGTTAGGCAGACTTAAACATTGTGTTTACTTCATATACTTTACATAGACTCCTTTAAAACACTTCCTTAAGTCATTGCTGCCTTTTTTAACAATGACACAATTAAAAACAACCGACACAGGATAAAAGTTAAGGTAAAAAAAACAAAAAAACAGAGCAAATAGCAACTAAACAATGAGCATCCTTAAAACTGGATTACATTCGTGATTATTCTTTTTCTTTTCCAACCAAAAGATAATTTAAGGAGAGTAGCAGAGAGGTGTGCCTTGTCTATGTGGAGTGTTTGCCCAAGTACTCCTAACAGTACTGGGTTGTGAGAGGCTCTGTCGGGTGGGTTAGGGGTCAGACTGTAGCCCTTAGGTGTGACTGAGGTTAGGGCTGAGGTGAATGGGATGGGGACAGGGAACATGGGGAGCAGAGCTGGAGGTATCAGATGTGGGGACCAGACTTGGTGTCGAATCCTACCTTGAGATCCACACAAAACTCAAGTCTTTTGCTTAAAAGGACCTTCAAGTTAAAAATAAGCTAAAACCCCCCAAAAGTGAACTATCCCTTTAAATCAAACATGGATGTCAACGGGAGATTAAAACAAGTATTCTTTTTTAAACATTTTTTTCTGGGATCTCAAAGTTAGGATTTGGCCTCATTGCCCCCTGGTTTAGTCTACTGTACTAAGACTTTACTCCTGTCTCTTTAGCTCCCACTGCTCAGCATCCCCAGTAGCTTGCTGGGGTCCATGCCCTGCTGCTGGGCCATCTTCTGCACGTCAAAGCCCATGTGCATGAGGAACTGGATCACGTTCATCTCCTGGCCCGTGAACTGGTCCCGGATGGTGGGGCAGGTGGGGTTGCAGTGTGGCCAGGGGCAGCTGTCAATCAAATGGACAGGGCAGCCCTTGGGTGGGGCCTTGTTGTTCCGGCTGTTGTCTTGGAGACTGCGGTCCCAGCAGTGCAGGGCTCGGGGAAGGGAGGTGCCTTTGACCTGAACGTCGATCCAGTAACTGTAACAGACCAGCCACAAGAGGGCACTGTTAGATCACGGCGAGTCACAATAAACAGCTGACAGAATTATCTCTCTCTAATTAGAATGGTGTTCAGTAGGGAAAAAGCAGTGAAAGGTGAAGGTACTATTTAGATTTGTCCAATAACAACACAGATTTCCATTTTTTGTTCCAAAATGTTTTTTGTATATGGTGTTCCCTACTGAACGCAACCCAGGTTTGAAGAAAGTTTAAAAACCAAGTGATAAATGTGTCCAATTAAAACACAATTTTCAGTTTTCTGTTGTAAAGCCTTTATATACGATGTGCCCAACTGAACATGACCCAGGTGGAAGATGAAAGACAGAGAGATTGATACTTACTTCCTTGTGATGACTTCATGTGAGAGGCAAGCTGGAGCAAACATGGCCCTGAAAATGTATGCAAATACTTGAGACTTGTTGAACACAGTTGGCAGCATAACCTTGACACACTGTCTGTCTGTCAATCTTTTGCTGTAAGAGTTACTGTAAGTTTGTTGTAAGAGTTACTGTAAGTTTGCTGTATGAGTTACTGTAAGTTTGTTGTAAGAGTTACTGTAGGTTTGTTGTAAGAGTTACTGTAGGTTTGTTGTAAGAGTTACTGTAAGTTTGCTGTATAAGTTACTGTAAGTTTGCTGTAAGAGTTACTGTAAGTTTGTTGTAAGAGTTACTGTAAGTTTGTTTGTTACTGTAAGTTTGTTGTAGAGTTACTGTAAGTTTGTTTGCTGTAAGAGTTACTGTAAGTTTGTTGTAAGAGTTACTTTAAGAGTTACTGTAAGTTTGATTTAAGAGTTACTGTATGTTTGCTGTATGAGTTACTGTAAGTTTGATGTAAGAGTTACTGTAAGTTTGTTGTATGAGTTACTGTAAGTTTGTTGTAAGAGTTACTGTAAGTTTGTTGTAAGAGTAACTGTAAGTTTGTTGTAAGAGTTACTGTAAGTTTGTTGTAAGAGTTACTGTAAGTTTGCTGTAAGAGTTACTGTAAGTTTGCTGTAAGAGTTACTGTAAGTTTGATGTAAGAGTTACTGTATGTTTGCTGTATGAGTTACTGTATGTTTGCTGTATGAGTTACTGTAAGTTTGCTGTAAGAGTTACTGTAAGTTTGTTGTAAGAGTAACTGTAAGTTTGCTGTAAGAGTTACTGTAAGTTTGCAGGTGCTTACGGGACGTCTTTGAGCGTGTTCCTCAGCTCGATGCCTAGGTTCTGGATGTACCGCCACTGCCCCTCCTGGACGGGCTGACCGGTAAGATGGATGTTGTCCACGGTCAGCTGGGCCTCGTCGAACAACCACTGGACCACGAACACTGGACCTGTGTGGAGGGAGGTTGTAATGTATGCACAAGTGAACACAAACACAAACGCATGCACAGGCTGTCCATAATGAACACACTGACACACAGAGATATACACAGATATCTGTGCAAATTCACAAATCAATTCATTAACCTTTGCTAGCACTCACTCTTTATGGAGGGGAACACTCTGTAGCCAAAGAAACAGTTCCACTCCTCCCCCAGGTGGACCTGTCTACACCTCTCTGGCACAACGCTGCCCCAGTACCTGGTGACAAGAGGTCAGAGGTCAACATCTTACAGTGTCAGTTCATATAGGACCTGAAGAATAGGCTACTAAGCCTCCGTCTACACAAGAAGCCCGATCAGATCAGATCTCTAAGGCTGTGTTTACACAAACATCCTGATCAGATCAGATCTCTAAGGCTGTGTTTACACAAACATCCTGATCAGATCAGATCTCTAAGGCTGTGTTTACACAAACATCCTGATCAGATCAGATCTCTAAGGCTGTGTTTACACAAACATCCCAATCAGATCAGATCTTTTGCCAATTATTGAGTTGTCTATAAATGCAGCCTTAGGCGAGGGGGTTCAATATGTTCAATCCATTTAACAATGAAGTGACACAGTACAGTACAACTAGGGCCAATAGCTTATCCTGGTCAGGCCACTGGGCCATGAGAAACACTCTGGCCCTAACCACTCAGAAAGCAGTTCAGAATATGAGTGCTGATCTAGGATCAGCCCTCCCTGTCCATATGATCTTATTGAATATGATCTAAAAGTCGGAAAATTGATGATATATCAGCACCCCTAATCTGAGATTTGAGATTGTGAATATGGTCCCAGAGACTGCAGCTATAGTGGTGGAGTGCTCTCTTACTTGATGCCTCTCTTGATGGCCTCCGTGGGGGCACAGCTGATGGTGTCGTGACAGTCAGTAGATCGGTACTGCTTGTTGTCCAGGAACCAGCCCGAGTCAGCCAGACCCCTCACCTGGATCCCAGGGTGCCCCAGCCCCTGCAGCAGCTCAGCCACAGGGTCCACGTTCAGCAGGACCCCCGTCCCCCCCGCACTGTGGGGTAGAGAAGAGACACACCGATAACACACACACAGGCATGGATACACACACACACACACACACACACACAGGCATGGACACACACACACACACACACACACACACACAGGAATCGATACAAACACACACAGGTACTAACAGACACACACACTCACTTACTTTAATCTCTAGTGACACATAGTTCCAGTTCATTAAACATATTTACATTACGTTAACACACAGACACACCCACACCAACATGTGGCCCCACCCACCTGCTGCCAGCCAGTAGTAGAACCTTGGCGTTGTCAAGCCCCTTGGTCAGCAGATCCTTCACCACCTCCTGAATGATCAGAGACCCCATGAATGCGTAGCCACCTGCACACAGACAGACAGTCAGTCACCAACACAATACATTGAGTGCAGAGTGACCAACACAATGCACACAACATACCTACCTATCCTATGTCTATCATGGATGACTCAATGAAATAACCAATTTCCCTCTAGGAAAATATGTTTTAAGTTAATTGATTGATTGAATGATCGATTAATTTCTTGGTTGGTTGGCTGATCGGTTGCTTGTTTTATTGGTTGCTTGGTTGATTGATTTGTTGGTTGATTGGTTGGTTGATTAGGTGATTGATTAGTTGATTGTTTGATTGATGTATTGGCTGATTGGTTGATTTATTGATTGGGTGTTTGGTTGATTTATTGATTGGGTGTTTGGTGATTTATTGATTGGGTGTTTGGTTGATTGACCTCCATTAGAAAATGCAAACACACATTAGTATGGCTAATAGTGATGTCTTACTGTGGTCCGTCTTGGCTGAGGCACCACTCCACACATCACTAGAGCAGTAGGGGATGAACCTGGAGAGGAAACACAACATCCGTGTCAGGTCTTCTTACACCTTTATAAAGATCGACTGGACACAGACACACCAAATCCTGGAACTTACACCATGTTGGCGTTCCACCAGTGAGGGTTTTCCTCTGGGAGTGGAGACAGGATCCCTGTGCCTACAGAGAGGAACGACACGGCAATAGAGAACAGATTACATTAACCATCATGCCACTCCCAGAAACATAACCATCTTCCTCATAATCACTGCATGAATGATGGTCCTGACAGCACATTGAGAGAGGCACTTCCCCTCTCACAGTATCAGGCAGACCGTCTCAATAACACTGGTCATTACTACATAGATGACTGTCTCAATAACACTGGTCATTACTACATAGATGACTGTCTCAATAACACTGGTCATTACTATAGAGATGACTGTCTCAATAACACTGGTCATTACTACCATAGATGACTGTCTCAATAACACTGGTCATTACTATATAGATGACTGTCTCAATAACACTGGTCATTACTAGCATAGATGACTGTCTCAATAACACTGGTCATTACTACATAGATGACTGTCTCAATAACACTGGTCATTACTACATAGATGACTGTCTCAATAACACTGGTCATTACTACATAGATGACTGTCTCAATAACACTGGTCATTACTACATAGATGACTGTCTCAATAACACTGGTCATTACTATATAGATGACTGTCTCAATAACACTGGTCATTACTACATAGATGACTGTCTCAATAACACTGGTCATTACTATATAGATGACTGTCTCAATAACACTGGTCATTACTATATAGATGACTGTCTCAATAACACTGGTCATTACTACATAGATGACTGTCTCAATAACACTGGTCATTACTACATAGATGACTGTCTCAATAACACTGGTCATTACTACATAGATGACTGTCTCAATAACACTGGTTATTACTACATAGATGACTGTCTCAATAACACTGGTCATTACTATATAGATGACTGTCTCAATAACACTGGTCATTACTATATAGATGACTGTCTCAATAACACTGGTCATTACTACCATAGATGACTGTCTCAATAACACTGGTCATTACTATATAGATGACTGTCTCAATAACACTGGTCATTACTACCATAGATGACTGTCTCAATAACACTGGTCATTACTACCATAGATGACTGTCTCAATAACACTGGTCATTACTATATAGATGACTGTCTCAATAACACTGGTCATTACTACCATAGATGACTGTCTCAATAACACTGGTCATTACTACATAGATGACTGTCTCAATAACACTGGTCATTACTACCATAGATGACTGTCTCAATAACACTGGATGACTGTCTCAATAACACTGGTCATTACTACCATAGATGACTGTCTCAATAACACTGGTCATTACTACCATAGATGACTGTCTCAATAACACTGGTCATTACTACCATAGATGACTGTCTCAATAACACTGGTCATTACTATATAGATGACTGTCTCAATAACACTGGTCATTACTACCATAGATGACTGTCTCAATAACACTGGTCATTACTACCATAGATGACTGTCTCAATAACACTGGTCATTACTACCATAGATGACTGTCTCAATAACACTGGTCATTACTACATAGATGACTGTCTCAATAACACTGGTCATTACTACATAGATGACTGTCTCAATAACACTGGTCATTACTACCATAGATGACTGTCTCAATAACACTGGTCATTACTACATAGATGACTGTCTCAATAACACTGGTCATTACTATATAGATGACTGTCTCAATAACACTGGTCATTACTACTGTCTCATAGATGACTGTCTCAATAACACTGGTCATTACTATATAGATGACTGTCTCAATAACACTGGTCATTACTATATAGATGACTGTCTCAATAACACTGGTCATTACTATATAGATGACTGTCTCAATAACACTGGTCATTACTATATAGATGACTGTCTCAATAACACTGGTCATTACTATATAGATGACTGTCTCAATAACACTGGTCATTCTATATAGATGATCAATACTGGTTATTACTATATAGATGACTGTCTCAATAACACTGGTCATTACTACATAGATGACTGTCTTACTGGTCATTACCATAGATGACTGTCTCAATAACACTGGTCATTACTACATAGATGACTGTCTCAATAACACTGGTCATTACTATATAGATGACTGTCTCAATAACACTGGTCATTACTATATAGATGACTGTCTCAATAACACTGGTCAATAACACTGGTCATTACTATATAGATGACTGTCTCAATAACACTGGTCATTACTATATAGATGACTGTCTCAATAACACTGGTCATTACTATAGATGACTGTCTCAATAACACTGGTCATTACTACCATAGATGACTGTCTCAATAACACTGGTCATTACTACCATAGATGACTGTCTCAATAACACTGGTCATTACTGGTACTATATAGATATAACACTGGACCATAGATGACTGTCTCAATAACACTGGTCATTACTACCATAGATGACTGTCTCAATAACACTGGTCATTACTACCATAGATGACTGTCTCAATATTACACTGGTCATTACTACATTAGATGACTGTCTCAATAACACTGGTCATTACTATATAGATGACTGTCTCAATAACACTGGTCATTACTATATAGATGACTGTCTCAATAACACTGGTCATTACATTACTACATAGATGACTGTCTCAATAACACTGGTCATTACTATATAGATGACTGTCTCAATAACACTGGTCATTACTACATAGATGACTGTCTCAATAACACTGGTCATTACTACCATAGATGACTGTCTCAATAACACTGGTCATTACTACATAGATGATGACTGTCATTACTCAGATGACTGTCTCAATAACACTGGTTATTACCATAGATGACTGTCTCAATAACACTGGTCATTACTACATAGATGACTGTCTCAATAACACTGGTCATTACTACTGTCTCAATAACACTGGTCATAGATGACTGTCTCAATAACACTGGTCATTACTATTATTACATAGATGACTGTCTCAATAACACTGGTCATTACTACATAGATGACTGTCTCAATAACACTGATCATTACTATATAGATGACTGTCTCAATAACACTGTCATTCTCTGTCTCAATAACACTGGTCATTACTACATAGATGACTGTCTCAATAACACTGGTCATTACTACATAGATGACTGTCTCAATAACACTGGTCATTACTATATAGATGACTGTCTCAATAACACTGGTCATTACTGGTCATAGATGACTGTCTCAATAACACTGGTCATTACTACCATAGATGACTGTCTCAATAACACTGGTCATTACTATATAGATGACTGTCTCAATAACACTGGTCATTACTACATAGATAGATGACTGTCTCAATAACACTGGTCATTACTACCATAGATGACTGTCTCAATAACACTGGTCATTACTACCATAGATGACTGTCTCAATAACACTGGTCATTACTATATAGATGACTGTCTCAATAACACTGGTCATTACTACCATAGATGACTGTCTCAATAACACTGGTCATTACTATATAGATGACTGTCTGTCTCAATAACACTGGTCATTATTACTATAGATGACTGTCTCAATAACACTGGTCATTCATTACTATATAGATGACTGTCTCAATAACACTGGTCATTACTACATAGATGACTGTCTAACACTGGTCATTACTACATAGATAGTCTCAATAACTATGACTAGATCTCAATAACACTGGTCATTACTACATAGATGACTGTCTCAATAACACTGGTCATTACTATATAGATGAGATGTCATTACATAGATGACTGTCTCAATAACACTGGTCATTACTACCATAGATGTCTGTCTCAATAACACTGGTCATTACTACCATAGATGACTGTCTCAATAACACTGGTCATTACTCATAGATGACTGTCTCAATAACACTGGTCATTACTACCATAGATGACTGTCTCAATAACACTGGTCATTACTACCATAGATGACTGTCTCAATAACACTGGTCATTACTACCATAGATGACTGTCTCAATAACACTGGTCATTACTACCATAGATGACTGTCTCAATAACACTGGTCATTACTATATAGATGACTGTCTCAATAACACTGGTCATTACTACTGGTCATTACTATATAGATGATGTCTGTCTCAATAACACTGGTCATTACTATAGATGACTGTCTCAATAACACTGGTCATTACTATATAGATGATGACTGTCTCAATAACACTGGTCATTACATAGATGACTGTCTCAATAGACTGGTCATTACTACCATAGATGACTGTCTCAATAACACTGGTCATTACTACATAGATGACTGTCTCAATAACACTGGTCATTACTACATAGATGACTGTCTCAATAACACTGGTCATTACTACCATAGATGACTGTCTCAATAACACTGGTCATTACTACATAGATGACTGTCTCAATAACACTGGTCATTACTACATAGATGACTGTCTCAATAACACTGGTCATTACTATATAGATGACTGTCTCAATAAACTGGTCATTACTATATAGATGGTCTCAATAACACTGGTCATTACTATATAGATGTCTGTCTCAATAACACTGGTCATTACTACATAGATGACTGTCTCAATAACACTGGTCATTACTATATAGATGACTGTCTCAATAACACTGGTCATTACTATATAGATGACTGTCTCAATAACACTGGTCATTACTACATAGATGACTGTCTCAATAACACTGGTCATTACTATATAGATGACTGTCTCAATAACACTGTCATTACTATATAGATGACTGTCTCAATAACACTGGTTATTACTATAGATGACTGTCTCAATAACACTGGTCATTACTATATAGATGACTGTCTCAATAACACTGGTCATTACTATATAGATGACTGTCTCAATAACACTGGTCATTACTACATAGATGACTGTCTCAATAACACTGGTCATTACTACCATAGATGACTGTCTCAATAACACTGGTCATTACTATATAGATGTCTGTCTCAATAACACTGGTCATTACTACCATAGATGACTGTCTCAATAACACTGGTCATTACTACCATAGATGTCTGTCTCAATAACACTGGTCATTACTACATAGATGACTGTCTCAATAACACTGGTCATTACTACATAGATGACTGTCTCAATAACACTGGTCATTACTACATAGATGACTGTCTCAATAACACTGGTCATTACTATATAGATGTCTGTCTCAATAACACTGGTCATTACTACCATAGATGACTGTCTCAATAACACTGGTCATTACTACATAGATGACTGTCTCAATAACACTGGTCATTACTACATAGATGACTGTCTCAATAACACTGGTCATTACTATATAGATGACTGTCTCAATAACACTGGTCATTACTATATAGATGACTGTCTCAATAACACTGGTCATTACTATATAGATGACTGTCTCAATAACACTGGTCATTACTATATAGATGTCTGTCTCAATAACACTGATCATTACATTACTGTCTCAATAACACTGATCATTACTATATAGATGTCTGTCTCAATAACACTGGTCATTACTATATAGATGTCTGTCTCAATAACACTGGTCATTACTACATAGATGTCTGTCTCAATAACACTGGTCATTACTACCATAGATGACTGTCTCAAACTGGTTATTACTACATAGATGACTGTCTCATTACATTACTACCATAGATGACTGTCTCAATAACACTGGTCATTACTACCATAGATGACTGTCTCAATAACACTGGTCATTACTACCATAGATGACTGTCTCAATAACACTGGTCATTACTACCATAGATGACTGTCTCAATAACACTGGTCATTACTATATAGATGACTGTCTCAATAACACTGGTCATTACTACCATAGATGACTGTCTCAATAACACTGGTCATTACTACCATAGATGACTGTCTCAATAACACTGGTCATTACTACCATAGATGTCTGTCTCAATAACACTGGTCATTTACTAGATGTCTGTCTCATAGATGACTGTCTCAATAACACTGATCATGACTACCATAGATGACTGTCTCAATAACACTGGTCATTATGACTGTCTCAATAACACTGATCATGACTACCATAGATGACTGTCTCAATAACACTGGTCATTACTACATAGATGACTGTCTCAATAACACTGGTCATTACTACATAGATGACTGTCTCAATAACACTGGTCATTACTACATAGATGACTGTCTCAATAACACTGGTCATTACTACATAGATGACTGTCTCAATAACACTGGTCATTACTACATAGATGACTGTCTCAATAACACTGATCATTACTATATAGATGACTGTCTCAATAACACTGGTCATTACTATATAGATGACTGTCTCAATAACACTGGTCATTACTATATAGATGACTGTCTCAATAACACTGGTCATTACTATAGAGATGACTGTCTCAATAACACTGGTCATTACTACCATAGATGACTGTCTCAATAACACTGGTCATTACTATATAGATGACTGCCTCAATAACACTGGTCATTACTATATAGATGTCTGTCTCAATAACACTGGTCATTACTATATAGATGACTGTCTCAATAACACTGATCATTACTATATAGAGGACTGTCTCAATAACACTGGTCATTACTATATAGATGTCTGTCTCAATAACACTGGTCATTACTACATAGATGACTGTCTCAATAACACTGGTCATTACTACCATAGATGACTGTCTCAATAACACTGGTCATTACTACCATAGATGACCGTCTCAATAACACTGATCATTACTATATAGATGTCTGTCTCAATAACACTGGTCATTACTACATAGATGTCTGTCTCAATAACACTGGTCATTACTACATAGATGACTGTCTCAATAACACTGGTCATTACTACATAGATGACTGTCTCAATAACACTGGTCATTACTACATAGATGACTGTCTCAATAACACTGGTCATTACTACATAGATGACTGTCTCAATAACACTGGTCATTACTACATAGATGACTGTCTCAATAACACTGGTCATTACTACATAGATGACTGTCTCAATAACACTGGTCATTACTACATAGATGTCTGTCTCAATAACACTGGTCATTACTACATAGATGACTGTCTCAATAACACTGGTCATTACTACATAGATGACTGTCTCAATAACACTGGTCATTACTATATAGATGACTGTCTCAATAACACTGGTCATTACTATAGAGATGACTGTCTCAATAACACTGGTCATTACTACCATAGATGACTGTCTCAATAACACTGGGCATTACTATATAGATGACTGTCTCAATAACACTGGTCATTACTATATAGATGACTGTCTCAATAACACTGGTCATTACTACCATAGATGACTGTCAATCAATAACACTGGTCATTACTATATAGATGACTGTCTCAATAACACTGATCATTACTATATAGATGACTGTCTCAATAAACTGATCATTACTATATAGATGACTGTCTCAATAACACTGATCATTACTATATAGATGACTGTCTCAATAACACTGGTCATTACTACATAGATGACTGTCTCAATAACACTGGTCATTACTATATAGATGACTGTCTCAATAACACTGGTCATTACTACCATAGATGACTGTCTCAATAACACTGGTCATTACTATATAGATGACTGCCTCAATAACACTGGTCATTACTATATAGATGTCTGTCTCAATAACACTGGTCATTACTATATAGATGACTGTCTCAATAACACTGATCATTACTATATAGAGGACTGTCTCAATAACACTGGTCATTACTATATAGATGTCTGTCTCAATAACACTGGTCATTACTACCATAGATGACTGTCTCAATAACACTGGTCATTACTACCATAGATGACCGTCTCAATAACACTGATCATTACTATATAGATGACTGTCTCAATAACACTGATCATTACTATATAGATGACTGTCTCAATAACACTGATCATTACTATATAGATGACTGTCTCAATAACACTGATCATTACTATATAGAGGACTGTCTCAATAACACTGGTCATTACTACATAGATGACTGTCTCAATAACACTGGTCATTACTATATAGATGACTGTCTCAATAACACTGGTCATTACTATATAGATGACTGTCTCAATAACACTGATCATTACTATATAGATGACTGTCTCAATAACACTGATCATTACTATATAGATGACTGTCTCAATAACACTGGTCATTACTATATAGATGTCTGTCTCAATAACACTGGTCATTACTACATAGATGACTGTCTCAATAACACTGGTCATTACTACATAGATGTCTGTCTCAATAACACTGGTCATTACTACATAGATGACTGTCTCAATAACACTGGTCATTACTACATAGATGTCTGTCTCAATAACACTGGTCATTACTACATAGATGACTGTCTCAATAACACTGGTCATTACTACATAGATGACTGTCTCAATAACACTGGTCATTACTACATAGATGACTGTCTCAATAACACTGGTCATTACTATATAGATGTCTGTCTCAATAACACTGGTCATTACTATATAGATGTCTGTCTCAATAACACTGGTCATTACTACATAGATGACTGTCTCAATAACACTGGTCATTACTACCATAGATGTCTGTCTCAATAACACTGATCATTACTACCATAGATGTCTGTCTCAATAACACTGATCATTACTACATAGATGTCTGTCTCAATAACACTGATCATTACTATATAGATGACTGTCTCAATAACACTGGTCATTACTACCATAGATGACTGTCTCAATAACACTGGTCATTACTACATAGATGACTGTCTCAATAACACTGGTCATTACTACATAGATGACTGTCTCAATAACACTGATCATTACTATATAGATGACTGTCTCAATAACACTGGTCATTACTACATAGATGACTGTCTCAATAACACTGATCATTACTATATAGATGACTGTCTCAATAACACTGGTCATTACTATATAGATGTCTGTCTCAATAACACTGATCATTACTATATAGATGTCTGTCTCAATAACACTGGTCATTACTATATAGATGTCTGTCTCAATAACACTGGTCATTACTATATAGATGTCTGTCTCAATAACACTGGTCATTACTATATAGATGTCTGTCTCAATAACACTGGTCATTACTATATAGATGTCTGTCTCAATAACACTGGTCATTACTATATAGATGTCTGTCTCAATAACACTGGTCATTACTATATAGATGACTGTCTCAATAACACTGGTCATTACTATATAGATGTCTGTCTCAATAACACTGATCATTACTATATAGATGACTGTCTCAATAACACTGGTCATTACTATATAGATGACTGTCTCAATAACACTGGTCATTACTATATAGATGACTGTCTCAATAACACTGGTCATTACTATAGAGATGACTGTCTCAATAACACTGGTCATTACTACCATAGATGACTGTCTCAATAACACTGGTCATTACTATATAGATGACTGTCTCAATAACACTGGTCATTACTACCATAGATGACTGTCTCAATAACACTGGTCATTACTATATAGATGACTGTCTCAATAACACTGATCATTACTATATAGATGACTGTCTCAATAACACTGATCATTACTATATAGATGACTGTCTCAATAACACTGATCATTACTATATAGAGGACTGTCTCAATAACACTGGTCATTACTACATAGATGACTGTCTCAATAACACTGGTCATTACTATATAGATGACTGTCTCAATAACACTGGTCATTACTACCATAGATGACTGTCTCAATAACACTGGTCATTACTATATAGATGACTGCCTCAATAACACTGGTCATTACTATATAGATGTCTGTCTCAATAACACTGGTCATTACTATATAGATGACTGTCTCAATAACACTGATCATTACTATATAGATGACTGTCTCAATAACACTGATCATTACTATATAGATGACTGTCTCAATAACACTGGTCATTACTATATAGATGTCTGTCTCAATAACACTGGTCATTACTACATAGATGACTGTCTCAATAACACTGGTCATTACTACCATAGATGACTGTCTCAATAACACTGGTCATTACTACCATAGATGACCGTCTCAATAACACTGATCATTACTATATAGATGTCTGTCTCAATAACACTGGTCATTACTACATAGATGTCTGTCTCAATAACACTGGTCATTACTACATAGATGACTGTCTCAATAACACTGGTCATTACTACATAGATGACTGTCTCAATAACACTGGTCATTACTACATAGATGACTGTCTCAATAACACTGGTCATTACTACATAGATGACTGTCTCAATAACACTGGTCATTACTACATAGATGTCTGTCTCAATAACACTGGTCATTACTACATAGATGACTGTCTCAATAACACTGGTCATTACTACATAGATGTCTGTCTCAATAACACTGGTCATTACTACATAGATGAGACTGGTCATTACTACATAGTCTCAATAACACTGGTCATTACTACATAGATGACTGTCTCAATAACACTGGTCATTACTACATAGATGACTGTCTCAATAACACTGGTCATTACTACATAGATGACTGTCTCAATAACACTGGTCATTACTACATAGATGACTGTCTCAATAACACTGGTCATTACTACATAGATGTCTGTCTCAATAACACTGGTCATTACTACATAGATGACTGTCTCAATAACACTGGTCATTACTACATAGATGTCTGTCTCAATAACACTGGTCATTACTACATAGATGACTGTCTCAATAACACTGGTCATTACTACATAGATGACTGTCTCAATAACACTGGTCATTACTACATAGATGACTGTCTCAATAACACTGGTCATTACTACATAGATGACTGTCTCAATAACACTGGTCATTACTACATAGATGACTGTCTCAATAACACTGGTCATTACTACATAGATGTCTGTCTCAATAACACTGGTCATTACTACATAGATGACTGTCTCAATAACACTGGTCATTACTACATAGATGTCTGTCTCAATAACACTGGTCATTACTACATAGATGACTGTCTCAATAACACTGGTCATTACTACATAGATGACTGTCTCAATAACACTGGTCATTACTACATAGATGACTGTCTCAATAACACTGGTCATTACTACATAGATGACTGTCTCAATAACACTGGTCATTACTATATAGATGACTGTCTCAATAACACTGGTCATTACTACCATAGATGTCTGTCTCAATAACACTGATCATTACTACATAGATGTCTGTCTCAATAACACTGATCATTACTATATAGATGACTGTCTCAATAACACTGGTCATTACTACCATAGATGACTGTCTCAATAACACTGGTCATTACTACATAGATGACTGTCTCAATAACACTGGTCATTACTACATAGATGACTGTCTCAATAACACTGATCATTACTATATAGATGACTGTCTCAATAACACTGGTCATTACTACATAGATGACTGTCTCAATAACACTGATCATTACTATATAGATGACTGTCTCAATAACACTGGTCATTACTATATAGATGTCTGTCTCAATAACACTGATCATTACTATATAGATGTCTGTCTCAATAACACTGATCATTACTATATAGATGACTGTCTCAATAACACTGGTCATTACTACCATAGATGACTGTCTCAATAACACTGGTCATTACTACATAGATGACTGTCTCAATAACACTGGTCATTACTACATAGATGACTGTCTCAATAACACTGATCATTACTATATAGATGACTGTCTCAATAACACTGGTCATTACTACATAGATGACTGTCTCAATAACACTGATCATTACTATATAGATGACTGTCTCAATAACACTGGTCATTACTATATAGATGTCTGTCTCAATAACACTGATCATTACTATATAGATGTCTGTCTCAATAACACTGGTCATTACTATATAGATGTCTGTCTCAATAACACTGGTCATTACTATATAGATGTCTGTCTCAATAACACTGGTCATTACTATATAGATGTCTGTCTCAATAACACTGGTCATTACTATATAGATGTCTGTCTCAATAACACTGGTCATTACTATATAGATGTCTGTCTCAATAACACTGGTCATTACTATATAGATGACTGTCTCAATAACACTGGTCATTACTATATAGATGTCTGTCTCAATAACACTGATCATTACTATATAGATGACTGTCTCAATAACACTGGTCATTACTATATAGATGACTGTCTCAATAACACTGGTCATTACTATATAGATGACTGTCTCAATAACACTGGTCATTACTATAGAGATGACTGTCTCAATAACACTGGTCATTACTACCATAGATGACTGTCTCAATAACACTGGTCATTACTATATAGATGACTGTCTCAATAACACTGGTCATTACTACCATAGATGACTGTCTCAATAACACTGGTCATTACTATATAGATGACTGTCTCAATAACACTGATCATTACTATATAGATGACTGTCTCAATAACACTGATCATTACTATATAGATGACTGTCTCAATAACACTGATCATTACTATATAGAGGACTGTCTCAATAACACTGGTCATTACTACATAGATGACTGTCTCAATAACACTGGTCATTACTATATAGATGACTGTCTCAATAACACTGGTCATTACTACCATAGATGACTGTCTCAATAACACTGGTCATTACTATATAGATGACTGCCTCAATAACACTGGTCATTACTATATAGATGTCTGTCTCAATAACACTGGTCATTACTATATAGATGACTGTCTCAATAACACTGATCATTACTATATAGATGACTGTCTCAATAACACTGATCATTACTATATAGATGACTGTCTCAATAACACTGGTCATTACTATATAGATGTCTGTCTCAATAACACTGGTCATTACTACATAGATGACTGTCTCAATAACACTGGTCATTACTACCATAGATGACTGTCTCAATAACACTGGTCATTACTACCATAGATGACCGTCTCAATAACACTGATCATTACTATATAGATGTCTGTCTCAATAACACTGGTCATTACTACATAGATGTCTGTCTCAATAACACTGGTCATTACTACATAGATGACTGTCTCAATAACACTGGTCATTACTACATAGATGACTGTCTCAATAACACTGGTCATTACTACATAGATGACTGTCTCAATAACACTGGTCATTACTACATAGATGACTGTCTCAATAACACTGGTCATTACTACATAGATGTCTGTCTCAATAACACTGGTCATTACTACATAGATGACTGTCTCAATAACACTGGTCATTACTACATAGATGTCTGTCTCAATAACACTGGTCATTACTACATAGATGACTGTCTCAATAACACTGGTCATTACTACATAGATGTCTGTCTCAATAACACTGGTCATTACTACATAGATGACTGTCTCAATAACACTGGTCATTACTACATAGATGACTGTCTCAATAACACTGGTCATTACTACATAGATGACTGTCTCAATAACACTGGTCATTACTACATAGATGACTGTCTCAATAACACTGGTCATTACTACATAGATGTCTGTCTCAATAACACTGGTCATTACTACATAGATGACTGTCTCAATAACACTGGTCATTACTACATAGATGTCTGTCTCAATAACACTGGTCATTACTACATAGATGACTGTCTCAATAACACTGGTCATTACTACATAGATGACTGTCTCAATAACACTGGTCATTACTACATAGATGACTGTCTCAATAACACTGGTCATTACTACATAGATGACTGTCTCAATAACACTGGTCATTACTACATAGATGACTGTCTCAATAACACTGGTCATTACTACATAGATGTCTGTCTCAATAACACTGGTCATTACTACATAGATGACTGTCTCAATAACACTGGTCATTACTACATAGATGTCTGTCTCAATAACACTGGTCATTACTACATAGATGACTGTCTCAATAACACTGGTCATTACTACATAGATGACTGTCTCAATAACACTGGTCATTACTACATAGATGACTGTCTCAATAACACTGGTCATTACTACATAGATGACTGTCTCAATAACACTGGTCATTACTATATAGATGACTGTCTCAATAACACTGGTCATTACTACCATAGATGTCTGTCTCAATAACACTGATCATTACTACATAGATGTCTGTCTCAATAACACTGATCATTACTATATAGATGACTGTCTCAATAACACTGGTCATTACTACCATAGATGACTGTCTCAATAACACTGGTCATTACTACATAGATGACTGTCTCAATAACACTGGTCATTACTACATAGATGACTGTCTCAATAACACTGATCATTACTATATAGATGACTGTCTCAATAACACTGGTCATTACTACATAGATGACTGACACTGATCTCAATAGATGACTGTCTCAATAACACTGGTCATTACTATATAGATGACTGTCTCAATAACACTGGTCATTACTATATAGATGTCAATAACACTGTCTCAATAACACTGGTCATTACTATATAGATGTCTGTCTCAATAACACTGGTCATTACTATATAGATGTCTGTCTCAATAACACTGGTCATTACTATATAGATGTCTGTCTCAATAACACTGGTCATTACTATATAGATGTCTGTCTCAATAACACTGGTCATTACTATATAGATGACTGTCTCAATAACACTGGTCATTACTATATAGATGACTGTCTCAATAACACTGGTCATTACTACCATAGATGTCTGTCTCAATAAC